>NC_089537.1:10835048-11152548 GCF_963924715.1 Thunnus thynnus
AGCAGATTTACTGCATCCATTTGCAGGAGGAAGCCCTTCAGAGGAGATTAAACGGTATGTCTGTGGGAGACGTGTTGGCATATTATAGGGGACGGGAGGGGATGACTGCCCTATTGGGTGTGATGGAGTGCGCCACACTGGAATCAATTAGCATTGAAAATTCAGCCAGGTACACACACACACACACACACAGACAGACACACACACACACACACACAGACAGACATTCACAGACACCAGCAAAAAAATCCACACACATGTGACACTGGCCTTTCCCTACAGCTCTCCCATTCTCATAGCTTTCTGCTAAAGGGCAAAGCAGCCACCATGGCAAGGACCATATTTTATGTTTAGGAAGTTTTTAAGGATTCATTCATGACACTCCACTGCCACTGTCACCGCTGGCGAAATGATTGCCTCATTTAATGTCAGTCCTAGAATGGCAGCCTGGGTAATAGGATGGAAATGAAATCTTTTAGAAGAACTTTTTACTTGGTGCTGTGGACATTAAAGAGCACCAACTTTTCAGTGACTTGTGAAAAGAGACCAGGAGACTTGTGCTGTTCTCTGGACTCAGGCACGAAGCGAAAGTTTAAAGAGGTTGAGTTTGAGAATGGTGAAGGCGTTATTTTTTTAGCCTGCATTTCCTTTTCATGTCCAGCCCTCTGTGTTCCCAAATTCCTTGTTTGACGTTGAATAATCTCAAAAAGCAGGAAGTATTTGGGCCAGGTTCCAAAAACTACTTTAATATTAACTCAAGCACGCAACCAAGTGTACAGATGCGAGTAAATGAAGAGGATGAGCGTCTTTTCAAACCAGGGAGGTAAGGGAGATCATTCCCTGATAACACATGTTTTCGAATGCTACGCCGGCCACCTCCATAGACTGCCACCTAAGCGTAGGGTTCCTTAGGGCTCATTCCACACGGCCCCGCTTTGAACTAACGGATAGGATAATTGTAATCTGTTCCTTATCATCTGCAAGACTGTTTGATCTTTTCAAGTCTCTGTGAGGCAAAAAAATAACAGTGGTCAACTTCTCCCTGAGTGCAGCAGTGCCAAGTTTCAATCCGTGTTTGCCTGTTAGAGACGTGGGAATTAGAAGAAAAAGGAGGATGTTGATCAGTGTAGCCTTATCAGACATGAATGTTTTTTTATGCATATACTGTATGTACATGCGCACACAATGTTCACGCTCACACATTGGTGAAACAGAAGGCCAGAGTCGTGTTGCTTTGATCTGCTGCAAGTGCCGAGTAGAAGGCGGTTCAGGAACAGTTCACAGGACACACTCCAGAGGCGAGCAATGTTGTCTTCTTGCTTCACCTGTGTCCGCTCTGCATCCAGCTTCTCAAACAGATTATCCCGATCCTCTTACCCAGTTTGTGTTTGTAGATGTGGATTGTTAAGTCACATCAGTTGATGGATCTATGTTTATTTACATGTCTGGCCCTTTGTTGTCCTCCCTTTACATGCAATTGCCCATTTGTAATGACAGTGTTGATATTTTTAATGTAGCAGATCAGTCGGTTATGGTTCAAATTGGCTAATTGGCCATTTGTGTATTTTTTTCCTTGTCATGGGCATGATGAACCTAACAAGTGAAATGTTTAGAGACATGCCTCTTGAACTACCAGATAAGCTGCTAACACTTAAAGCACCAGTGTGTGAGATTTAGGGGTATCTATTGGTAGAAATGGAATATAATATTCAGTTCAAGTATGTTTTCAGCAGTGTATAATCACCTGAAACTAGAATCATTATATATAGCAATAATGAATGTTATATCGGGGTTTGAGAACTTGCAATGGGCATTCAATTTTATTTATTGCTTGATATTTTGTACACACCAAATAATTAATGAATCGATTAAGTATTCAACAGATTAATGAATAATGAAAATAACCTTTAGTTGCCACCCGAATTGTTATTAGAAAGCAAGGAAATGTCACTGCTTACACTAATTACTTTTAAGAAAACACACCATTATGTTTGAATCACTTAAAACTAGGTTGCACAATTGGCTTTGTTTTCTTAATATGAATATTGTTAGACCTCAAGAAAATAGCGTGAATCTATGCATCCATCTTACCTGCGGCGGTTGTGATGGCATAATAGTTTGGAGAATGTTCATTTGGGTCACAATCAATTCCTGAGCACCAATTTGTGATCAGGTGCATCTCTTTATGGGCACATCGCACCTACATTAACCTAATATATTTAAACAAAATAATAATGGAGAAACAGAAGAGTAAAGATCATAAAGATGGCACCAGGAACATGAGAGGCACTTAAGATTGGGTTAGTATCCTGATCTTAACATAGTAAAGTGTCATGAAAGTGGAAAAATCTTGTTGAATCTGTGCCTTTTAAAGAATTCAGGCAGGATAGGTAGGAAGGGACAAACTCTCTACAAAGAAATGCCCATTGTGTATATGATTGCAGGTAATTAGCTTAGAAGGTATTCTCAAAATCTTGAAACTGGAGTACATGAACATACTGCAGCACAGGCAATGTGATGCACACTTGTCCACACTGCCCTTTCAAGACCCTGATCTGCTGATAGCAGAGCAACAGAGCGCCTGTCCAGATGCTATGCGGCACAATGACCTTGCCAGTGCCTCTGTTGTCTCAGCATGGTGTTTAGCATATTTGTGGATGACGTAATTTTTCGACTGTGGTGAAGGTTGGAGAGGATACGGTGAATTACTCTGGGCCTTCCTGGCCGCCAGAAGCCTCACTCAGCATCTCTGCCTCGCTGTAACTCAGTCTTTTACTTGATGCTGCCAGCAGAAGGGGAAGAAGGATATATTTAACTTCAGTCTGGATTGATGTCACTGTAGATACTGCAGTTGAAATTCTCATAATTTTCCACTAGTGCTTCGAACAAGTGCTGATATTGTTCTTTGTTTATAGTTAGATCATTATATTTTTATGCCTATTAAGAACCTCATTTGATCAATGATTTATCTGTCGGAGGTGACAGGTAAGGCCATGTTTGGATATGTTATGCACATAGGTGATAGATTAGTTCACTTGCGGCTGAGCAGATTTGGCTACCCTAAGGGCGAGCATTCAGTTCGTCTCTGGAGTAAAAGAGCTGTTGAACTGTACGTGACATTTCCTGTTGTGTTGTGACTACATTTGCTCGGAGGGTTCAAACTTTCCCCGGCTTAGATCCTGGGACAGGTACTGTATCTGCGAGGGCACAGACAAGACTGCTAGCTCTCTCTCTCTCTGTCTATCTCCCTCTTTTGCCTACTTAAACCCATCCAGACAGGGCGTGTCATAATAACAGAGGGAAGAAAAAGGTTTGATCAAAGTGATTGGTCCTTCACTCCTGTAACAAAGATGAAAGATGGTATTTTTATTGCACGCTAGTAACGGTGTAACACTGAACTAATTGGTCTTGATCTGCCAATCACCCCAGGGGATGCAAATGGATACTCTTCCACTTTGGCTCCAAGGGGCCTCTATGCTAGTGCGTCAAGCTGGAAGGAAAACAGAGTAAAATAGATAAATTAGCCTTAAATGAGCCGGCCTTGTGGTTTTCCTGGAGAATCCCTTGCTGTCTTCTCCAGCCCACTCAACCAGTTGTGGCATGTGCTAGACAGCTCCTGACATAAGAGATTATTTTCACTTGTTTGAGATCACATTGTTATGCTCTGAGCAGGATTACTTGTTTTGATGGGGTTGCTTAATAAAGATACATCAAATTGATGTATGATGCATTTAATGTAAGAGAAATGTCTTACAGAGACATATCAGACAAAAAAGTTCTTTTGGATGTTACCTGTTAAGACAACACCTGACCATGCAACAAATTTTACTCATTTCCATGTTTTTATTTCCGCAGGATCATCCTCACATGTGTATACTCGTGGAAGCTTTGCTCACCAGCTTAACAAAGAATTGGACAACATCAGAAATCAGAGAAATAAATTGGGTAAGTATTTGTATTATGTGACAGGGCTGATATATTTTTTCTTAAGACCTTGAATTTCCATGGAAATATATGCCAAGAAGTTTGCGTTTTACATATTGCTGACAGGCAGTCGCTTTCTCTGCCGTCTGCCTTAATTTCTTAATTTGGACTTGGACCAGAACTGCCTGATAATTTTCCATCCATTTTAGGATATTATAAATGAGGCCTGAGCCTTTTGGGGAGCAGGGTGGGGGAGGAGAGCACAAAGGCACTTAGGATATTGGACAAGATGCAAACTTTATATTGTAGCAAGCCTTTTAGTGATGTCATTAATTTAGAAGGATGGTGCATATAAAGTGCACTTGGCAAACCTCTCGGGCAGGCAGGGTGGGTGCACTTTGAGAATAAGGAGGACTAACAAGGTTGGAAATATAGAAAGAAAGTCAATATGGCAAGGACTAGAGGGCAGTCAGATACACATTGTAAGAGGACTGTAGATGTCCATAACACAAGACATAGTGCATGTGGAGTACAGGCAGTCAGTGTACAAACATGACTGCTGTTGAAATAAGAGGGAAGAGATGGAAGATATAAACTTCAAATGTCTGATCTTGCTTCGAAGAACGAGGCACATTAGTTGCCCGCCACATGCACACACACACTCTGACCAAAATATAAATCACAGAATTAATTTTGTTGCATTTCTTTTTATCCAGGATTTATTATTGTTTCCACTAATTAAGGCAATGATGAGTGTGGCTAATTAAAGAGGAAGAGCATCATTTCTAAAGGTTATGAATTTTATATTACCTGGAGGGGGGGGTGGTTGCGATGAGAGGGGAGATTGTGTTAGGTACACACACACACTCACGATATGTTTTACCAAACCAAGTTGTACAAACGCTTTAAACAAAGCCAGAGGGCTTGAGGTTTCAGTAGTTATCTTTGATGAACATATTAATTAACCAGTGGTGGAAAGTGGTGTGTAAGATGGAGGAGTTTACCTCATTACTTTGTTACACTTATATTCCATGAAACAAATAACCTCATACTTTGATTTAATCTCCGTCTCATTTCCTCACAGAGAGAAGAAAGAAAGCATCAGGTTGGGAAAAGAACTTGTTGTATCCCATGGTGATGCTGATCCTACTCGCAGGAACGGTGAGTGCAGAGACTGACCTATCATTAAGCCCAAACTGTTTACTCATGGCGTGTACAGCCTGGCTGGTGGCCACTGGGACTAACAACCTGTACCTCAAACCCCATCCTCTTAAGGTTTTCCCAGAGTCTGGGTGGGGAAACTACTTTTGTTTAATAGCTGTTTAAGAAAATCCTGAATAGCCACCTGCAACAACGGTGATTTTCAACAGATTATAGTGTGGGAATACTGTTTATGCCGTCTGATATTGTTAGATAAGGCAGAAAGGCCATGTGAGCACTATGGCACGTGCATCAAACAACCCCACATTGTTCAGGTCTTGAGAAGCTTAAAATTTACAATCACAAGATAGTTATTATGCCTTACTATCCTTAAGGATAAGCAAGGACCCAGCAATTCCATTTTATCATGATGCCCCATACTTTGAGGATTTAATGAATCTTTTTTATAATTATACCATGTGTAAACAAATCTTTATCTTCCTCTCTGTCTGCAGACAATTTCAGTTATTATGGTGGCACTGAATATCCTCTACCTTCTAGTGGATGAGACTGCCATGCCCAAGGGATCCACAGTAAGCCTTCTGTCTAACTGAAGTACATTTTTACCCCCCACACTCACACACACGCATACCGACACACGCCCAGAATGTAAACTGCAAAACAGCTTGCCTATCAGACCTGCCATGTTCCTGGCGGAGACATAAATCAAATTCCGGATATGCTCAGGTGCATGTTAGAAGAAAAGGCCTGACCAGATGTTAATCAGGCCCCAACCTTGTGCTCCCAGTTTTGTTTTGGAAGCTCATTGAAAGTCATTTCACAGCAGTGTGCAGATTCAATGAGCTAGCTACACGTCTCAAGTCCACAGTGGGTGAATAAGCTGCTTTTCCTCCCCTCTGCAAAGGCAGACAGGGCCAGGTGAAGGGCTCTTACTGTGAGGCAGACTAACCAAGTGTGGAATGGCTCTCAGAGATTCTCATCTCCGCCTAACATGCAATGTGTTTTAAGCTCTCCTTATCTCATGTCATCTGCAGTGACAAGAGGTGCGTGCGTGCGTGTGCTTGCTTGTGTGTGTGTGTTTGTGTGTGTGTGTGTGTGTGTATGCATACGTTTGTGGTTGCATTCTTGTCTGAGAGGGGGCAACATAATGTATCCTATTTCTCCCTCATTTCATTTCGCGTCTTGCGGGCAACTGACAGAGCTGCCCTCGACATTCCAATTATTTTATTGAGCAGAGATGTTTTCTTTGGCAGGACGCGTCGCAGAAAATCCCCCAAATTACACTTGTCATGCAGCTTGAAGCTGTCCTCCCTGACAGTGTGGCCCCACTAAATGGTTTACGCGTTTGTTGAGCTGGATGAATGCCACACCTCTGATCTCACAGCACTACGAGGAATAAAGGGGCGGAGTGGGTGTGTGTGTGTGTGTGGGGGGGGGGGGGGTCTCATCCTCCAAAACAATCGATACTGACATGATATCCATCTATCCACCCCGTTAACCCTATCCTCAAGCTCTCAAACTCTCTACCCCTCTAGCACAGAAATTCCCCTGCAGTTACCTGTACACTGTCTGGAAAGGAGATAAGGACAGAGGAGAGAAAATGATATAAAGAAGCAGAGAGAGTGGCTTGCTTGAGAGTTGGACGAGGCAGTGCCGCAAAGAGCAAAGAGACTCAGACTGTGGGAAAGTCAAATGAGGCCCCGATGTGCTGATTGTTGTGGAGGAGCACAATGGAATTGCCCTGTCAATGTTTGTCTTCCCTTCCAACTAAGCATCCCTCCGCAGTCCTTAGCATACTGAGCAGTGCCCCGCTCAGCTTTACAGAGCAAAGGATGGAAGTGGAGACGGATGATGAGGAAGAGCAGGGAGGAGAAGCAGGTGGATGGAGCTGAAGAAAGAAGAGGAAAATGGAACTCTGCCTCTGTCAAAGAACATATTGCTTTACAGCTTGATAAACAAGCACTAAGTGGGACCAATAAAATTGTTACTGCAGACCCTTCTCTTTGGTAGCCACCACACTTGACACTGTATTTTGTAAAATGGACAATTAGATTCGAGCGGACCGCAATTTTCACCTCTCTAAAGTTTCCCTTCTCTAAACAACAACTTGCAAAACAGCTCCTACAGATTTCCCTCACATGCACATCTTAGCTATGACCTCTCTGCATATGCATGATGACCTTTTGTTCCTTGCGCGTTTGCATCTTCTCCCTACGGCATTTATGCTAAAGTGACCATGACAAACAATGTCAATGAATATCAAAATGTATGGAAATTATGCCTGTAGCTTGACAACCAGCAGAACTAGATGAAAATGTAGAATTTTGTCGGGGGTGAGGAATTAAAACTTGCACTGTCATTAAACCTGTCACTTCGCTATTACTTAAATCTAATTATGGAAAACTGATTACTGAAATAAGGAGCAATTTGACAAGATGGTCTCACATTGAGAATGAATGCACCCCTGGGACTACTGTTGTCGCACTCTTTGCCAATAAATGTCCCTAGCTCTACAGTTAAGAAATTAGATAAAATGATGTTGACATTTTTATGGCAAGATAAAGTAGAATTAAATACAAGAAACTGCTATGGCCAAAAGAATAGATAGCACAGCTCATAGCTTTAATTACTTAAATGACTGAAGATATAGCCACAATATGGGTGGTGTCTGAGCAAACAGTATGTCCAAATGTGCCTTTGGAATCTCTCCCATTTCTGAATCACAAATATTGGAAGAAAGTTATAAATGAATAGACATAGGCATTTTTAAACTACCAATCCTAAATTAATTATGATTTTATTATTGACCAAGGACTAAAGAAGCTGTCAGATAAAGTAATAATAATAATTTTGCACAGGACAAGTATTTGATGGGAACAGTTTTTTAATGTATCTCCACAAACAGACTAAATGTACTGTGGTTGACTGACACATGTGCACTGATGTCAGTGGGATGATCTTGGCTTTAGTTATCACATGCTCACTTTTTGGGTTTATTGTTGATTTTGTCACAAAACTGAGTAAACTGGTGTCACTGTAAGGCTTTCAGTGTAGGTGCAAATGCTCACAAGTGGAACTCTCTTGATTAGTAAATATATACCTTGTTTTTGTGTGTTAAATAAAGTTTTAAATAAGCCGTCCCTTACTTATGGGACACACCTAAGGTCAGATAGTCAGGAGGACGTGAGGAATAGTTCTGCATGTGTGAGAGGCTGACAACCTTGCCAGTGCACAGGTACTGCAAGGTGTTAATCTCCCAAGTAACATACGCAATATGTCTGCTGACTCTGCCGCTGCAGGCAGCACAGACGAATCTACCAGTCTCCCCCCTGCTGACCCCCCCCCCCTCTCTCTTTGACACACACAAACACACACTCCATTACCCTTCCTGCTACTGGAATGAAAAGAAGTAAGATAAGATAAACCTTTATTAATCCCCAGAGGGAAATTCAGGCATCATAGCAGCAACAGCAATGAGAATGAAACACAGGAGAGGTACAGGTAAGAGTCCAGAGCCAAACCAAGATAATAAGAATAAAAATATGAACAAAAATAAAGAAAGTAAAACACTGAGCTGCTGGCTAGATATCTGCTTGGGATCTCTGAATGTATGAACATATGTACAGTCTATTAATAAATAGTTTGAGTCTATCAGTCAATATAAATGTACATATAGGAATATGAATGAATTAATATATGAGTCCATGTGCAAGTACGCCAAAGTCTATGCAGGTTTCAGTAGTAAAAAGTCAAAAGTAAGTAACAGACAGTGCAGGTCTTAAAGTTCTCATATGGGGGTCAAGCCTTGGCTGTGGAGCCTGATGGCTACTGGCACAAAGGACTGGTCAAGGCGCTTTGTGGTGTGTTGAGGAAGGATTAGTCTGTGGCTGAACGTGCTCCTCATCTTTGCTAGCTCATAATAGAGGGGATGGGAGGGGTTCTCCAGGATAGTGTCCAGCTTCCTCCTCGTCCTCCCCTCCGCAACCACCTCCAGGTTGTCCAGTTCAGCTCCAACTAAGGAGCTAGCCTTCCTCACTAGCATGTTCAGTTCGTTTGGCATCCCCCCCAACATACTATGGCAAAGAAGAGGACGCTGGCTACTGCAGACTGGTAAAACATCTGCAGCAGCCTATTGCACACGTTGAAGGACCTGAGCCTCCTCAGGAAGAACAGCTTACTCTGTCCCTTCCTGTAGAGGGCCTCAGTGTTGTCAGTCCAGTCCAGTTTATCGTTCATGTGTACTCACGGGAACTTGTAGGTACCCACCACCTCCACCTCCTCCCCTCGAGTGGTGATGGGAGTTGGGGGTAAGAGTTGAAAGGAGGCGCACTGTGAACGCTAGCTGTCCTGAGCGTGCGCACACTTGCATATGCGTGTATGCGCGCACACACACACACACACACACAACCTTAATGCATGCCCGCCCGCCCTCCCTCCATTAATAAATGACATCAGATGCTGTCTGCTAATTCCCTGTGTAAGAGAAAGAGCACTGCACCATGGCTCTGCAGTAAGCTCCCAGGGATGACAGTTGCATAAAAAGGCATGAAACAACCTGCCAGGCTTTCCTTTTTTCTTCAGGCTCTTTTACAAAACAAATCAACATAAGGACATTCTAGGTAGGTAAGAAAGACATAAAATACAATTTAAAAAAACAAAAAACAAATAATCAACTATAACTAGGACCATACTCTAAATATATACTGTGTAATTGTATATTGGTATTGCAAGAAAAGTAAATACTGTATATATGCACTGTACATTGATGTCATACTTTGGTATGGCAAGGTGATGTATTTGCATTGCATGGCTTTAGCTATGTACACATGATACAGCAATATAGAATAGTGTAATATGCTGTATATTATAGGAGTAATGAAGACACTGTTCTGTATAAGGATTGGTAATCATGTACATATGAGCATTTAATTATCCACTAGATCTAAATGTGCAGCAAATAACTTGTCAAGTATAATTTAGACAAGCATAACTTGAAAGTGAGCAGTCTATGGTCACTTCTTACTTGTGGACATAATGTATGGTACTGTGGGTGCCCCATACAATACATTGATCCTTTTGAGGATCAGCCCTTGTGCCAAGTCTGACAAAAGCAAATATTTATCATTTGACAACACAGATGCTTGGTATGTGCAGCCTATGTAGATGTATGTCTTTTTCCTGCCCGCCCCCGCCCCCTCAAACCCCTGAGGACTAACGGTTGGGGGAGAAGGGGGGGTGTACGCCTAGTGTGTTTGCTGAAGTATTTGTTTTGTTGTTTTTATGTTTTTAGCGCGCTTTCAGCTTGTACACTCTTCTTACCGTAAGCAATGTGCCGTTTTTGTTTGAACACCTGTTCACATATTGTATGATCGACAGTGATTTGAAGAGAGTCTCTTTCATCTTGTTCCATTCATTACTTAGCCAATTTGATTCTGTCTTTCTCAAGTGGGGAAATTCTTCATGCACCGCAGACTTACTTTGCAGGATTTCTGTAATTGCATGTGTGTGCAACTGCCTGCAGTGCAGTCATTTCCCATTTTCTTTTTTTATTTGTGATGTGTTTATATAAGATTGGTGTGTGATGACATTGAATAACCCAGTTTTCTGTCTGTGTATCTATCCACCAGGACCGAGGCATTGGGAACACCTCTCTGTCCACATTTGGCGTGGCTCAGGCAGTTCTGGAGATCATCCTCATGTTGTATCCTTTCAGTGACCCCCCCTTTGTTTATGGCCGGAGTCGCATGCTCCATGGCCAAGAGCAACATTGTGAAGCCAGCTTTGTTTACCCAGGACATAGTTCAGCCAGACACCTTCCGGAAGACATGTTCTGCTGTTTCATCACCTTTTATCATAGCTGAAAAGGTGCAGACTCAGGACACTTAAAAAGACGACTCAATGAAGCTGCTTTGCTACCAGCAGAGAAGTGTTTTTGGTCCTTGACTGATTTGCTGAACAGCTACTTGTTGGTGTCTTCTGTCGTTGGCTTCTACAGCCTGCGTGTCTTTGAGGGACTCACTCCCAGGAAGGATGACACAACCATGACAACGGTAAAGATGGAATGGAAGGACAGGGGGTGGGGTGAAGTGGGGGCAAGGGTGCTGAGAATGCACCAAAGGTACTGTTGTGTTTGGGACCCCCTGTGTTTCATCTATTTCCTCATTTTTCCCCTTCTCTCTCCCGCCTTCCTCTCTACTCCAAACTCCTACTGCTCACTAATGTTTTCCTCAGGGCCCCTCAATAGCTTTAGTTGATCTGTCCAATATTTGTTTGTGGGTTGCGCAAACACTGGCAAAGTGCAAGCTCCTTTCTTGTACATCAGAGGGAGAGTGGGTTTTTTTGGGGGGAGGGGGGGAGGAGGATGTGTGCTCTGTTTGGCCCATAGTGGCACCTATTCACTTGGTAATGAGTTTGGGAGTGGTGAGGCTTGTTAACTAGCCATGACGCTCCAGTGAAAGGACTTGAAAGGACAATAGAAAGAACCTGGTAATGAGCAACTTCAGAGGTACCAACTGTACAATATGTGGAACCAATTTAACATCAAGTGCTTTGTGTATATGTATGGGCACATCACTGCTGAATCTTTTTTGCCTCCAAATTCTCATAGTTTTTTCTCTTAACCACTAGTTCTTGATTGATTGGAAATTTGAACTTTGATTATTAACCAATCTTTTCTCTTTGTAGATCATTGGTTGCTGTGTATCCATCTTGGTTTTGAGTTCAGCCCTGCCAGTGATGTCTAGAACGCTAGGTGAGTACAGTTTTGTATGCGTGTGTTTGTCTGTATTAGAGGTATAAGACTATGGGCATGCTAATTTCATAATTCACACCCAGCCTGTGTGTAAGGATTAAATTAGATTTTGGATTAGATTTTTAGAATGGTCATAATGGCCTAAACACAAACGACTAGGAAGCATAAAATGCCCCTGCTCCATAACAATTCTCACTGCTGCCACCAACACCAGACCATTAAGGTTAGCAAGTTGAATTCTTCTATAGTTTCCCTTAGTGATGGTAGAAAAGAGTGCAGGGAGAAGGGGTAAAAATGACAGGAGTAGCACCATCACAATGGCACTAATAAACATGCAGAATGCAGAGCACAGCTGTTCAAATAGCACTACTCTGTGTGTGAGTGTGTGTGTGTGTGTGAGTAAGAGAGAGAGAGAGAGACCAACAGAGTGGGAGAATGGGACTGAGCGAGCATACAGTGACTCATTGGGAGCTTTACAAAATATCAACAGGTTCTGCTTTGTGACGCTGAATAGATGAAAAGGAATAAATGCATGACAGAGTTAAAGAGAAAAGGCCTCCCAGCAAAAGAAAAAAAAAAGACGTGGAGAGTTCAGTGTGACGAAGTGAGATGTTACGAGACAAGAAAGGGTTTTGTGTGTTGATGTGAGGTGTTTTTGTGTGTGTCAGTGTTGGAAGGATGCACTGTACAAGAGAAAAGGGATCTGTGCTGCAACAAAAAAAATCTGCTAAATCCTGTCGGTTTTGATGATGTCAAACATGCACCAAATACATACTCCACAATGGCTGTTTGGGGACTTCCAATGGAACGGCTGTTCCTGCTTTATTACATAGAATATGCATTTTGGGTACCATGGAGTTTGATTTAAACTTGTGGAATAAACTAATGGTGTTTAAACAGAAACTTGGTCTGAAGGTAACTGTAAACTCAAAGGGGACCTATTATGCTTTTTCTTATTTTCAGTCATACATACAGTAAGGTCCAAAGTCTGAGACCACTTTTCCATTCAGTGTTGTTAGGGCACGAGTACAAAAGTGCGAGGAACCTATTGTTTTTGTAGAGATTATTGTTATTATTCTCCTATGCCATTGTATTTTTTAGGGGCTTGAGATGCTTGAAAACGCATGAAAATTGGCATCAGAACTGGTGAAAATTGCAAAGTTCAGTAGTGATTGGGCTTGGGCGTGGCCAGTGGGCTCCATAGCGACTCCAAATGCAGGCCATGTTGGGATAAAGTTGCTTTGATGTTCATGAAATTGCAGTCATCATTCTGGACATGATACATTTTTTTGAATTTTTTAAAAAAAAAATTCGCCCAACAGGAAGTCAGCCATTTTGGATTGTGTGTGTCAATTTTCATATTATGAAGACATTGAGGCCTTTAGGATGCACAAAAACTCACAAATCTTTGCACCCATGTTTGAACTAGTAAATATTTTGATTTGATATCATAGTTGGGCTTGGGCGTGGCATGTCAGCTCTATAGCGCCCCTTATTACTTTTAGCTTTTGGTTTACTTGAAATCTCGCAAAACTTGGCACACACATTAGAAACCCTGAGCATTGCAAGGATATTCACCTTATTCTTTGCCTTAACTATCGCGCTTCCCCATTGTGTCTTTTTGTAATCTTACTTCCATTTTAGAGCAGAAGTGCGATTACTTTGTTTAGCGTTGTCAGCTTTATCACCCTTTACTTGCCAAAACAAAGTGGTTAAATCTAACAGACCTTAACCACAGCATTGTCACACTATAAAACATAATTATTGTTTAACAAACATGTCTAAATACACTAAGATATTAAGGTAGCCTAATCGGAACACCTAACCATAAATAATGGAAGTGCGTCATTTATGGTGATCAGACACTGATAATGTTTATTATCTGACAAAACAGACTTTTTATATATTACTGAGGTCTTCTGCTAAATTCAGAGTCATGTTTCACTCAGTAGAACTCCAATTTAATAAATCAGCAGTTATAAGAATGTGTAAACTGCATCATTAAGGCAGACAAGCATCATCTGGGAAACATCACATTCATTCACTTTACATGCAGCTAAAATTAATACTGAATTATGTTAAATGTTCGCCGAATGGGTTAGTGTCTATTTATGTGTCATATGAAATCATAAATGATCTTTTAGAAGGAGTAGATGTGTACCAGTAAGTTCGGCTTCATTAAATTTAACAAGATGTTAACTGAGGCTTTCCTCTGACAGTAGGAAACATTTGAAGACTTAATCTGATATTTGTCTACATTTAACCGATAAAAATGTTAAATGTTACAGACGTTTTGAATGCAGGACTTTTACCTTAATAAAGTTATTTCACAACATGATGCTATTAATGTCACAAAAATGATTATGTAAAATACTTTTTCCAATCAGTCGTTAGTAAACTAAATAGTAAAAACTGGCGTGTTCGTGTTGTTGCCTCATTGTCAGTCATTTAAATGTGAACTAGAAAATGCATTTCCTGTAGAAAATGTGTGTGAATGCTGACAGCTGAAACAAATTGCAAAGCATGGATGAAACTACACACTTGTTCAGCACCCCCATCTGTACAACTTTGCTGAATTTTGTTACCCTGGAATATTACATTTAAGAGATATGGCAGTTAATAAGTAGTATGGTGGTGTTTCACCAATAGCCATAAGGTGGGGCTATTGGCTAATATTACAGTAGCGCCCCCTGCGGGTAGAATTGTATTTTAGAATTGTATGTGTATGTTACACATTTGTGCAGCGTGGCTGTATGTACAACATTCCTAAATTTGATTGCAATCGAATTTAGCATTGAAGAGTTATGGCACAATAAGTGCCCTCAGACCATGCCTTAAAAATGTTGGTAACTAATTACAGACAAATCGTAAGTGATACCCAAAAACGAATTCATGAGTTTTATTCGGGGTCATCTAAATATGGTATGTACCAAGTTTGGTGAAGATTAGATGAAATATGTGCTAACAGAGGCAAAAATATGTTTACCAAAAAATCCAAAATGGTGGAAAAATATTCGAGGCGCAAATGGGCGTGGTCTATATCAGTCGAATTGGCATCATTCCAAGGAACACAATGTGCAAATATTGTTTTGATACACTTCATAGTTCATGAGTTATTACCATGACCGCGGGGAACAAGTGCATCTGCTTTATTATTGTTTTTTCATTTACCATTAGCTAGCTAGCTAACTCCAGAAGTGCCTCTTCTTGGTCCTGTGAAGATTAATGCTGCCTCAAATGTAATGATAATACTAATGTAATAATAATAATAATACAAAATATAATTTAATAGTAATTAAAGATGTCCTCATAGGTGATATCAGGCCATTTTCGCATGTAGTCCTCCTAGTCACTGATGGTTGGATGTGGTACTGTAAAACCATCTAATCGCTGCAGTGTAGCTGCTGAATGTTCTCAGATTTCATTCTCTTTATACATCCATTTGATACACAAATTGTGCTCATCATTTGTCTTATTTTCCATTGGCTGTCATTAGCTCCGCCCAACGGGAAGTCGGCCATTTTGAATTGAACTTTTTCCATCTCTTCCTAGATTCATTTGAAATTTGGTTGGTATAACCCTCAGACTAATGTGACACTAAATTGTAAAGGAATAGTCGATACCTTGAACAATGATGAGAAGCTTGAATGACACATAGTTCATCAAATGTATACATAATTTCGCTGTCATCTCCAGCGCCATTGCACACAGGAAATAATATTTTACCACTATCACTACCTCTAGTAGTGATACCACGGCTGCTGCTCCCTCTGACACACATGAGGTGCAAGGGCCTGTTCATCCCTGCTTGCAGCTTTAATTAAACCTTGTTTTTAGGTCAGGAACACATGCTTTCCTGTTGAGATTTTTCCAACTGTTAATGGCCCTTAAGCAGGCACGACACCATCTTTGTTTGTCTCACATACAGAGGGGGGAAAAAAACTCTCAAACCCTGATAAACCAAGACATATGCCTCTTGGTTGCATGGCCTGCCACATGCTGTTTCCAAATCTGCTACTTTACCCATGACATTTCAAATGCCAAGCATCTTTTTAGCTCCAATTAGATTTTCCCAAATTACCAAACCAAGATCAAAACCTTTGGCATTAGAAATGAATTTAGCCTGACCACAGTGGCAAACTGTATCGACTGGGGTCTCCATCATCTCTCTCCCTGTCTCTTCACAAGCAATTTTGTTAAAGGTCCTTGATGCCTGCAAACTGCTTACTGCGGCTGTAAATACATCTCTCTGGACACTGAATCGATTGCCCGATCTAATTGACGACAAAGGTTGTGAAGATGTTACAGGAGTAGAAGAATGTCTGGAGACTCGGGCTTACTCAGTCTGACACATCTGAATATGATTTTTGCATATAAATGACTTAGCCTTAAGATATTGATGCAGTAATTTCCTCGGTCAATGTTGCAGGCAAAATTAATGTCCCAAAAAGACATAAACACCATTGACATTAAATACAATTGTACACATCGGGTTATTGAAGGCTTAATTATCTCCTTGCATTACTTTGTTATGGATGGCACAGCTAGCCCATCCTAGAGTGTAGGAACATGTGGAGTGGAGGGCCAAAATGGATAAGCAGGAAAACAATGGGGTGTTGATGGTTTTCCAGGCAGTATGTGATAAGCTGTGACAGATGGTTTGAAATTGGTCTAGCCGCATCTAGCAGTGTGGAGCTAAGAGAAGCCTGCAAGAGAAACTACTCCTTTATCTCCGTCTGAAGGTCCTGGGAGAGAGACGGAGTCCACCTGCACACCACCTTTGCTGCTATACTTAGTCACTCATCCTTTCCTATTCCACAGCGAACCGTCCTTACTGTACGACTCCGCCAAGGAATGAAAATAAGCAGAAACTATGCAGTACAATGGATCAGTGGCTGTTTGTGGACGCCTGACTGGATGTGTTTCTCTGTCTCAATTAAATGAAATTTGACATGATAGCATTGTCAGGGATATTTATAGGTAAAGGCTAAAACATCTGAAGATTCTCAGTTATCCAGGTCATGGTGCATCTGGCAGCTGGACCTGCTTTAGATAATAGATTAATTACTTTATTATTGGGGTCAAAAGCTGTGAGAAATTGTGAAAACTCTCAGCTTTGTGGAAACTTGTATTGTTTATTGTTTGAATCAGATATGTGGTTAGCTCAGTGGTTAACTCAGTTGGTGGGCCCAGATGACTCTGGTTCCATGACTTGGGAGTGGCTTTTTTACCACTTTACAGTGTTTTGGCTAAATGAAACCACAGACAGAATAGTTACATTAAGGTCACTCTGTTAAGACTTACTTTTGAAGTGGTGGTTTACATGCAAACTTGTCTGTCGGACACAATACTTACCTAGTTAAAGGGGAACTAGGCAAAATGAACATAATTTGTTTTGTTTTTTGACTATGACGGAAAATATATTTGCTTTTTACACACTTTGTCACACCTTTTCATTAGGACTCAACAAAGGTCAAATTGAGCTAGGAATTGGGTTGTTTGTCATAGTCCTGTTTCAACAATTACATTTTTTCCAATGAGTGTCAACTTTCTTTCCAACAGAGTTATTTGACTTGTCTCTCTGCTCTTCACAGGTATCACCAGGTTTGATCTCTTGGGAGATTTCGGGAGATTCAATTGGCTGGGAAACTTCTACATTGTCCTTTCATACAACCTGCTGTTTGCAGTTGTGACAACACTCTGTCTTGTCAGAAAATTCACCTCAGCAATTCGGGAAGAGCTCCTAAAGGCCTTAGGTAAATTTATCTATTTATCTGTCTATTATATATGTGTGCAGAGGGTTTATAACCATCAGCTTTAGTATGCTACAACATAGCACATTGTCTTTCATTTCCTTTTACTCAGTGTCCTGCAGGGTCTGACAAACAATACTGCCTTTGACAGCTGGATCTTCTGTATAATATAATGGAATATATTTCATAATAACACTTTGACTACCCAATTCCATCCTAATTTTGTATCCACAAATATTTGGTCTGAAACACCGACAGCTCCAACCTGCTCTGTGGCTTTGGAGGTAGATAGTGTTTATTTCTCTCAGACAGCACAACCTGGAGTGAAGTGACAAAATGGAAGAAATTGCAGCAAGATCCAATGTGCTATGGGACTGACATGTGACAGAGGATGGGGCTAGTCTCAAAGGCTTGTGGTGACAGGCCCTGGATGTTTGATACACAGGGTGGGATAGGGTTAGAAAATGTCAGACAGAGGCACTGAGGGGAAAAAAGCACATCAATACCTCTGTCTAAGTGAAAGTCTGAGGCTTTTTAATGAGATTTCTCTCCCTTATCTCCCCCTGCCCAGGTCTGGATAAATTGCAACTGTCAAACAGCCCCACGGACCCTGAATCTGGGAAGCTCTCGGCCAACGGGCATCAGAAAACTCTGTGAAAGGGACGATAGATCAACACACAACACACACAACACACACACACACACACACCTTAGCACAGCCAAAGGGAGATTTCGACAGTACTGCCTGACTGCTGAAAGGTGAAAGGGATTGGAAGGAACTTAATAAACCCAGGCAGTGTCTGACGGATGCTGCAAATGGAGGCTGAGAGCAATTTAGCTTCGTGACATTCCATCCTCTGCGTCTCGGATGGAAGCTGGGACAGAGCCAGGGATGAGACTGAGGAGTGAAATAGACTGGCATCACTGCAGTGACCTTGATGTTGACCTCAACAGTGACTGTGACTTTAAACTAACCCATCTCTTGCTTCAGGGGCACTCTTCCCCTAGAATCGCTTCCTGTTACTCTTGTACAACCTCCTCACTGCTGCACTATACAAAAGCAAGAGGGTATAAGCAGGTGAAACAATTCTGTAGTGGCTTTTTCCCATTTTTTTAAGTCTTACATCCCACTAAAAGGCAATGGTTTTACTCCTGCTTATCCTCAGTACTTAGTATAGTTAATAGACGCCCTACGATTCATAGGTACGATTCATATGATTGTATGTCTGCAGTAATTGGTGTCAGTGATACGTGGAGCACTCGCAGTTTATGGTCTATAATCGTTGGTCTTTGATTGTTAGGTGGACTGATTCAGGCATAATAAAAGGTGTCAATTTTGATTTTAAGCTGTGAAAATAACAATATGTGTTTTGTGAAGCATGAAAGACATCATTTATTCACACCAAGTACATATAAACTGCACAGCATCAATACGATTCACATTTATGCATTGGCATTCTTACTGATAGGCCTCAGATTATAGCACTCCTGCCGTCATGTCATTGTCTTTTTATTTGGCTTTACTCAAGTGCGCTTTAACTTTATTGATGATGTCATTAGTTTATATGAAGTAGGGTAAGAACTTTTTTTAGGTGCTCTAGATTAGACTTGAGCTACTCTACAAATGGGATACTAAAGTAAATGGAAGTTCTATCCATTTCATTTCCAATGAGTGAAATGCATTTGGAGCTGATCCTGTGGGTGTCTTTACTGAAATTTTATTATGCACAAGGTAAGAAAATGTTATCATATTTTGTTCACACCCCCCCTCCCAAAAAATATTTTAAATTCACAGGGCACAGAAGATTTTGTCAATTTTCTTTGTAAATATTGTATTTACGTGTACATATATTTGTTTCATACCTTTTTTTGCATTATTTGGATGTAAATATTGGGCTTTCACTGAGCCCGCTGAGGGTCTGACTCACTAAGCAATCTGTATTTTGTTGTACATATTTTTTTATAACACCTCAATCTAATGCAAACCTGTAAAAGTCTTCATATACAGAATGCAGAAGTGAACATTGTGCAACTTTGCAGCCGATAGAAAGACTTGGTGACTCAGGCCCCACTCATATGTTGTTGTATTGCTGCATAATCTTTTGAACTGTGATGTTCTTTGTCTCCAGAACACCTTAAATGCCTTACACAACGAGCATCTCGCAGGCTTAATGTTAAGGTTGTTTCTTGTTCTGTGTCGTTTATGTACATGTGCATTGTTTGTCTCTAGACAGTTCCACTGTGATCCCCTTCACACACTGAGCTTCTAGTCTAAAGCCAGCTGGATATAACAAACACATCTCTTTTTGCAATGAATGTTGTCAGTCTCATCTGGTGAGAGACTCCATTTTGAGATTCATTCATTACCCATAAAACTTGAGCGCTTGCTAGAGAGTTGAGTGACCTAATGATGTTATTTTTATGGCGTCATACTGTAGATTTCATGTGCTTTCATGGTGATTAATGTGACATGATGACAAAAGAAAATGAAGTAGGGAAATTTTTAATTTATTTATGCATTTGAAACATTTGTTTTTTTAGAATAGGGACTGTGGTGCATCAAAGCTGTCAACCATTGGTTGGTGCTATATTACAAAGACTGGATTTAAAAACTAATTTGCAACTTTCAATCAATTCATCTTCTCAAACGGGTAAATCAGACTTGACAGTGTTTTGTAAAGAGTAATCTACATATAACAGCTCTTACGATATGAAAACCAAAGCGGATGGATTTTTCAGAAATGTTGATTGATATTGTGATATTGAAGGATTGCTGGTTTACCCAAAGTCTTTACGAGCAGAAACATTTGGTAGATTGTCTAGTAGATTTGTGTCATCTCATGTGGTTTACTGTGTCTCTTCAACTATGTTATTCATGTTCCGACCATGCTGATCATTGAATACTGTGAAAAATCAAGATGGCCCCAAAGTGAAATGATACAGCCAAGTGACAAAAGAGAACTTGGATGAGTTGTGAAAAGAATTGTGTTACTGGATCTGGATAAGTAACTAAAATGGCTCTATGTGGAGTGTTATGCTTACATCCACTCAGCTGCAAACTGCGACAACACTGGACTCTGGGCTCTGCGATACCTTGGGGGGAGGTCTCAGGTTATCACACCCCTAATAAATATATCACAATCATACTCCTTGCAGTAGCTGCTGAGGTGGGAACTGTCACGGCCATTTTCTATTCAAGGAAGCTTTTCTGGTTGCCTTTACAGTACATCTCTGTGTTGTGTGGGGGGGTTTCAAAAGTTGAGAGTTGGCCTGTACTGTAGGTGAAGCAGCTTTTTTTTTTTTGTCTGTATGTCATTCAGTCTGCATGTAATTTTTTCGTACATGTTCTGTGAATGTATTTTTTTACAATTTCTCAGTTTGCTCTATGTATGTTTCGTTATTTTTGATGTTTTTTTTTATGTTTTGTGTGTTTGCAAATAAAAGTAGAAAAAAAAAAGCTTTGTGAACATCTTTTCATTTATCGCTGTCATCTTGGACGTCAATGCAGGTTGACAAATTAATAATTTTGGAAAATGTTCACTTTGTTGTGGGGAATTAGATGAGACGGTTGATATTACTCATGTCTGTGCACCAAATATGGTGCTAGAAGCACAACTCGATGTGTTTAGTCCGGTGTAAAGGCTGGAAATAGCTAGCCTGGCTCTGTCCAAAGTTCAAAAATACACCAAACAGCACCTTTAAAACTCAGTAATGAACATATTATATCTTGCTTTTTTATTCCACACACAAATAGTAATGTAAAAATGGCAGTTTTGGTTTTATGGGGAGTTAACATGCTATAACTATTCATTGGCAAACTGCCGGATGCAGTGACTTCTGAGTCTGTGCTGGTTTCCTGGCAACCTCACCGTGACATCAAGATTAAAATAAGTACAAACTAATGAGATACAAAGTGTTTAGTGAGCTTTAGAGGAGCTGATGGGAATTTTTTTGACTTTGGACAGAGCCAGGATAGCAGTTTTCCCTCACTTCCGGTCTTTATGCTAAGCTAAGCTAATCACCTCCTAGCACCAGCTGTGTACTTAACGCGCAGCCATGAGAGTGGTATTGATCTTCTCATCTAACTCCCAGTAAGAAAGTGAATGACTGTATTTCCCAAAATGCTCAACATTTTTTTCCTTTAATCTTGTCTTTGTTAGACGTAAAACTTTCTTTGCATACAATGAAGGGTACCCTAGCCTACAAATATTACTAAGTGGGATGATCCAAAATGCCATCTCTACCTGGTTTAGATGAGTTTTTTGTGGTAGACCGATCTGCACAGGGGGCAGGTTGGTCTGCTGTCTGCAGTAAAGGCCTCGAACGCCTCTAAACAGAGCTGGTGGAAGAGGTGAGAACAGGACAGAAGCACGGTGCGTCTACATTGTTGTTGGTTGGATCCACCAGCTTCTATTCTGAGGCTAGGACTGTGAAGTGCGGTCAGGCAGATGGGGCAGTCCCACACACCTCTGTGGATAACCTGTCAGAAATGGAGACAAACAATATTAGTCCTTATGGCTTAGAATCAGTATACTTCCTGTTACAGAGGACTATTTAGGAACATGCATAATCAGACTTGTGAATTTTATATAAATTTAACTGCCTTGTTGATTAGAGAGTATTAAACAATAGTCAGGTGCCTAAATGAGCCCTGAAACAGGTTTTGCTTGCTGTAATCATTCCTCCTGTTCATACTGATCATTAGAAGATCCCCTCTTACACTTACAATGTAAGTGATGGGGGACAAACTCCATAATCCTCCATTTGAGCAAAAATGTATTTAAAAGTTTAATATGAGGCTTTAACTGTCTGAGTTAGTCAAATAAAGTGGATATCTTCCACAGTTACAGCCTTTTGGAGTGGAGGGATCATAACAAAACAGGGAATTTGGCACTATAAGGACTAACTTTGAAAGATATTGACTTGATTTGACTAATTTGGGCAGCTGAAGCTTCATATTAGCTTCAAATAAACTTTAAAATATAATATTTTTTAAAAATTCCCTGCCCCTGCCATTTTATTATAAAGAGCTATAACAACCAGATCTGTTGGCAACTACCTGGCAGTTTTGATCCAACACGAGGAACATATTTATCAGTGATCCTTATAAAAACAAAGCAACACACGCGTGATGATTAACCAGATACAGCCACCTGTATTTAGGGCCCAACACGCTCGACCGTTAAACGTTTCATAACGAGCTGCACTATGCTTTATAGAGTTTGCACCCGTGAAAAAGGTGCAAGGTATGTGTTGAAAGCGCATTCACTGTTTGATACTCCATGTCAAGGCTGAGCCACTCCTGCCTTGTGCAAAACCTTTTCACACCAGATAAAGAAGAAGAAGAAGAAGAAAAAAAAAAAAAAGACATCTTCTCTGCACACACCCCACCCCCCTTTATGGAAAATGGTACTGGCTGCAATGACAGCCAACAATGGAGCCTTATGGAACAGCAAATCTTAATGTCTTTTCAGTTCCTTCGCAGCCGTCCAGGCGATGAAAAGCCTGCCGTGCATTATCAGACTGGCTCGTGTTTTTTGTAAACACAGAGGATTATTGGCCTACCCGCTGCCATTCATTTGGTAAAGTGAATGATCACCTCTGGAGAGATGTGTACTCTCTATATAGCAGCTGTGATGCTGGCGTCCCCATGCAAGCATTAACATGTCAAGGGAAAAGGCAAGGCTGGGAGAAGAATTAGACTAGGATTAGATATTTTTACGCGGCCTTGTTTAATGATACGAGTGGCTTCTGGTTCAGTGGAGTGTCTTGTTCCTGACCTGGCTCTGTATTCGGTCCCAGTCGTTCTCCTGAGGTTCGGGGACATGCTTTCTCTCCAGCTGCTGGAACACTCGCCTGCTTGATGACAGGGAGCGGTCGATATCACTCAGAAAAGCCTCCGTGTCGGTGTGACAGTATCGGACAAAGCTGTCATTCAACTCCTGCAACTAATTAGAAAAACCATTTTAGTGGCACAAAAGAGGCATGTTTCATTCAGATACACAATAGAGTCGTGTTTTCGGCGAAGGCTAATTGTGTATGTGTATTGTAATGGCTGAGGCACGCTGACAGGGTGCAGTTGTTAAACAGCCAGATCAATACAGTCACGTCTCCCACTAACATGGAGAATTAATGGAAACCAGTAAAAAAAGGGGAAGACAGTGCTGGGAAACGTGGAAACACACACACATCTGACACTTTTCATACACACTCACATGTTCTCGCCTCTGTCTTGTACACAGTGATTGGATGCAGAAAAACTAAAGAATTACTAATCATTTCATATGAAGTTTTATGGGATTACGTTACATTTCTATCCAGTAAAATAACTTCTGATTAGTTTAAATGTGTCTAAAACACAACATATCTGGATTTAACGTATATATGTATTTCTAGACCACTTCAGCCAGCAGATAGGCTCCTAGACTTCGGCCGTTTCTCACGTGGTTCTAATTTACTTACATCTCTTAGATATTCTTATCTTTCTAGGATGCAAATATTAAATAAAGTCTATCCATTAGTTTAAGTGCCAAGTCACTTTTTCCATTATCAAACCATTTTTAAGGACTTCTTTCCAGTGTCTGTTGTCTCCCATTTACAGCAGCTGTTGCTAAGCAACAATTAACGCCCACATATGGATATAAATGTTTATATCAAAAACATATTCAATAGTCAATGAATATGCTATATATATATATATATATATATATATACATATATACACACACATATATGTACACATATATGTATAGTAAGTTTTAAAGGCACATGCAACTTAATAGTTCACATAGATTTCTATTACAGTATGTAACACGAGTGATGACATTTTTGCAACTAAGTGATAGCAACTATACCATCTCCATGACAACTGAGCAAACTCCATCCACTGATCGAAGGCCATGAGATATGGCTGAAAGCTCAAGAAAGACAAACTGGGTAAGTGGACCTTGTAATAGGATTTTTTTCACTAGTTCCATAACATTATGTGTTTACAGAAAACTATATATTGCTGTAGAGCTGGAACTATCACTTTAATGTGCCAATTATTTTCATGATCCTCTGGTCTATAAAATGTGAAAAAAATAGTGAAAAATTCCCAGCAGAGTTTCCTAAAGCTCAAAGCAACATCCCCACATTGCTTCTTTTCTCTGAATAACAGTTCAAAACCATAAGATATTTAATTTATTATCACATAAGACAAAAAGCAATATAATCTTCATAATTGAGAGGCTGGAACGAGGGAATATTTTAATATTTTTGCTTGAAAATGACTTAAAAGATAAATTGATCATCAAAAGACAATAATTTTACATTGATTAACTAATAGTTGCAGCTCTACATGAACATGTTACACAACATCTGGGAAAAGTCATGTAATTACCCTTAGCACCTGTTTGCACACATACGCTTGTCTACTCTGTCTCTGACACACATACACACATGCACAAAAATACAAACTCCATCCCTGAGCCTGGCATCAGAATTGCTTTACAGCTATGCTTTTATCACTAATTAAACAACTGTTAACCATTCGGATGGAGGGTTTTATTAGCCTGGCTGACTTTTCAACAGTCAAGGCAAACAGTACAGCCTCTGGTGAACTTTGCCTTGCTCCACGGTAGATGCGGATGGGAGAGGACACAAGGGGGAGGTGGGGGGGGAGGGGGTGGGGGTGCAGTGCAGAGGCGTTATCTCACGGCAATCCATCTAGTTGTCGGTAGTGTCCCCCTTAATGTGTTGACTCAGGGTCGGACCTCCAAAGCAAGTAAAAATTGAAAGCTGGGCATCGGCATCAGCTGATAAGATTTCTGAAACTGACCTGATATGTGGGAGTTGTTTTTTTTTGTTTGTTTTTTTTTTTGGCAGGAACACCTGTGGCTTCATGGTACAAAGATGCTTTATTGCCTTCTGCTATCACGAGGAAAACGGAAAGAATAGGCTTCTCCTCCAGGTTCCAGTCCAGCACTGACACGCCTGTTTGCATTACAGTCAGCTAAGCAAATAAGTCTTCCCCCTTGAAAATCAAGTCAATCAGACCTGTCAGCGCTGTGTTGCGCAGCTTGCAGCTCTTGAAGATCATCCTCAGTGTGACAAAAGATATGAGACAATCTCATGACCACCCACGACCGCTGAATCACACAACTTGAATGTAAAGTGGCTGACAGTGTCTATGACTCCTTCCTCAGCATGTGGACCCGGACATGGCCTAATGTGTTAGAACAGAGTTAATTGGCTCAGTAAATGCTGTGTCTTTGTTTACGTGACATGTTAAGGCATGGTTTATAGGCGAGATGATGGAGACTGACAGGGGGATGGGTAGGACACTCCGACCCTTACAACACATTAGAAGTGTGGCCCTCACGCATTTGTCACTTTTGCTTAATCAGCCTCTTTGAAGCGCGAGAGCACTCTGCATGATTACAACACTCCACAGAGAAATAAACACAGCCCAGTCTTTTAAAGACACTGGACATACATGTGTTGGAGCTATGACTGTTTCAAAACAGAGTCACTGAATGAATCTGTATGAGAAATTACTGCAAAACTGAATCTTTTATATGAAAAACTGTGTAACAAAAAAAAGATGTTTGGCCGAGAGAAATGGCGACCGGTGTCCTCTTTGGTCATCCAAAGCCTCAGTTGGGGGAGGTTCACTAGGTGGCAATGTTCCCTTTTCCTGAGAGCCACCATGAAGGCAACACAAGCCTCAGAGTCAAGCCACCCCATCCACTGGCTGCACTGGAGACCAACTCCAATATTCCCTCCATCAAGTCCAGTCGTTGCATGATTTATAGCTTCAAAATAGGACAAGAGAACAAAGCCCTGAAATGACTACCTGCATCAGGTATCCAAACACTGAACCTCTTCACCCTCTCCCATCTGCCCCAGTTACAGGACTACACACACACACACACATTGATTGATGAAGGAATACCAGACCCAAACATGCACGGGAGACATTGTGTGTTGACCCTGGAATGTCCAGACTGTTTGACTAAAACACAAAACTCTCTCCACATTAGTGGACAAACAGTCTATGATTCACAAGGCATCAAAGGAGCTTGAGAGGGTGACAGCAGGTGAAGGTGTGTGTGTATAGGTTAGCATCGGGGTCAGAGAGTCCCTAAAACCCTTGTCTCAACCCTCAGATGTGATGCTTGTCACAGCCTTTATTTGACCAACTAAACACTCAAAGAATGTCATGTAGATAAAAAAGGAGACTTTATGACTTTATGTTATGAAATGAAAGGGATGCTTTACTGCAGAGTTGAAGTCCAAACTCACCTTTGCTTCGAAGAATTTTTGTCGCAGCCGTTTGTCTTTTGGGCAGATGGTTTTCCTCATATTTCTGTACCGCTTTCTAGTAACATAGCCTCGCCAGCAAGCTTGAATTCTACACACAAACAAAACATAGTCACAAAGAACAAAGAAACATCAATCAGATAATCTAGTGGGATGCAAAACAGTTAGATGAATGTAGTCAAATTCAAGCTCTGCAGAGATTTGATAAACATACTGCGTTTACTAATTGTTATGTTGATGTGACTCCATTGGCTTCATCGTAGAACTAATTTAATTTTACTACACATGAGATGATTTTATTTTATCACATGTAAAACCTAAACCTAGTCGAGCAAGTGTGGCCCCAACTCATAAAGACATATGAGTGACTCGTATAAAAACAGCGTGTATTATATAATTGAAAGACTATATGTGCATACACTATAATATGTGCAATTTGATCACGTCTCGATGTTTTAAATGTAATGCACATTAAGTTTACTTGTAAGGAAATGTAAATGAAATTTTTCTGCAGTACAATTACTACATCTGTTTCAGTGTGGATCTTTTTTCATGCAATTATTAAGTCTTCTATCGACTGAAATATTTCTTGACTCACTGAATATTTCATACATAAAGCATATTTTAGTACTTAAAGATGAGTTTTCCTTCAGCACTAGTTGGAGGATGTTGCTGTTGTGAAAATTACTTGTCACTTGTGTGATGTACAATTCTTAGTTTGCTCTATGTGAATGGGAATATCTGTTCTATACATTTATTGAAACACATTCAAACTAATTTGTGATGGAATTTTTTTTTATCTCTGCCTTGGTGCATTTACCTGGTGGCACACCGGTGTCTGAAAAGGCGCGCTGCGTCGTAGATCACCCGTGTTTCATACTGTTCCCTCCTGCATATTGGGCAGCACTTCCTCCCAGAAAACCTTTCAAAGGCTTGCAGACATGCTCTGTGAAACACATGAGAGCAAGACAGCAACACCTAAAAAGGGACATGAGTTACTTAATTTATATGACATTTAAACAGTATCACACATGCAATGAAACAAAAATACACCAATATTTGAGTTTATATTTCATAGGTTAACTGAGCATATGGGTTGCCTTGTCTTTTGAGGATGCTGCAGGGTTTTTAAGACCTTTAGAAGGCTCTCATATACCATCTGTGCACATGTGGTGTGTTTTAAACCATGCTAAATCTGTGTGTATTCATGCACGTATGTGAAAGTGTGTATCTGCCTTAAAGTGTTATTTGCCAAGAGGATAGAGGGAATCAGCATGACCCCCGGTGGGCCGGCTGGAACCTGGACTATAGGCTCCTCTACCTGTGAGAGGGACTCTTTTATCGTCTGAAAGGAGACAGCCACAGCTATGGGGCTTGGCACACAAACCAGTTTACTCAGATCTCTAGAGGGCAGGGGGGAGGCATATTGATTTCCCATTGTTTTTGGCCTGGCCAACACACTCCATCACCAGTGAAAGGGCCCCCTGCAGTGTACAATTTCCAGGAGCTCGACAAGCCATTAGACCAGAGAGAAATTTCACTTCTCACTACAAGCTACAGTTAATGGTCAGACACATAATATAGAAATGGAATAAAAATTTAATAGAAAGCATAGACATTTCTTCTTAAATTCTTAACTATTACAGACAATTTATTATTGGTGCTAAAATAATATGAGCGACACATATTTCAGTCCACATACAACTGCTGTTGTAGGCATTTTTAGTTGTCATATTAATTCTTGAATGCAGCACAAGACTGTAGCACACAGATGCATTGTTACAATATGAAGGCTTGCAAGAAAATGCCAAATCGACAGATTCCCTCTTGTCACTTTCCCTTGTTAGTAGGCTCTAATTAACTTTTTTTTTTCTCCCTGAGTCAAACTAATATTTACACGTGCATCTATGGCAACTGTGCTTTGTGAGGCGGCCTATTCTAGTCCCGCATTCTTGAGGAGATTGGCATCTTAAAAGGGGATCGGAAAGGTGTAAAAGACTGAATGACCCTCACAGTAACACACTGATTGCTACATCATCACGTCACAGTTGAGTTCCAAGGCAGTATGGGTAAATTTGTACAGTTGTCTACACAGATTAAAACATACAGGAACTGCAGGGGGAGGGGTGGAGGGTTTGTGTGTGTGTGTGTGTGTGTGTGTGTCCATGTGTGTACACAGAAACACAGGTTTCCCCGAGGACAGACACAGAACATTGAAAACATGTAAGAAAAAAAAAAGAAAGAGCTCTCTCACAGGGTATTAACAGTAGCTACTGTGTTGGGGAATACCTGAGGCTGCAGGCAAAACTCCTCCCTGCATATTGCACAGGGCTGCGCTGATTCCCCCTGCTGAACAGACCTCGCCTTCACCTGAGTCCATTCATCCTCTGTCAGTCTCCCTGCTGGAGACGCCACCAAACCCATCTTCTGTGCTGGAAGGAATAATAGAAATATACGTGAGATATCCATGTATGAACCACATAAAGAAAGCATCAGACATTTCCAATTTTCTCAGAGTGGTTTACCTAATGTTAAAGGAGGTGGAGCAGGATCAAGCACATATTCTCTGTCTTCTTGCCCATCTGGTCTTTGCAGACTCTTTCCCTCCACTCTTTGTCTTGCTTGCGGATTTCTGGGTGCTTTTCTTTTGCATGTCAGCAAAGGGTCAGAGAGTGAGAAATTGGGATGCAGCAGGCTCTGTGTGATGTGGTCTTGAAAGGCAACTGAGGTGATCACCAACTTGTTGTTACCTTTAGTCGTCAAGCTCTGTAAAATAAGTTATTCCTTTAAGCAGTATAACTTGCTAAATGCATCCTGAACCACACTGTCTGGACCAAATAATGCAGGAATATATAACTGCATAGCCAAATGGAAGATGCTCAATTACTAAGGATTATTCACTAATGCAGCAATGAGTGTGTCAAATAGCTAGTTTCTGGTTTCCCTAAAAGATGGGAGGTCTAACCTCATTTTACACATAAATAAAATGATATATTGGTTATTTACTGTGAATTGGACCGTGTGGAGCTCAGTTCACGCAGGTGTTTGCTTTCTAATTAAGCCAGCAGGTGCAAAACAAACAACGGGGAGACTTAACTTCGTCTCACCGACGACACAAGCTTTTAAGCTATCAAGAAAGTCTAAATGTACATACAGGAAGAAAACCTGACGATATATCTGCCACAGTTTTTCAAATAAGCACACAATCACTGAACTAATTAACAAATTAGTAAACTAGGGGTGAAGAATAGCGAAAAATCCAAACCTTCCGCATTGCCATCCTATCAAGACAGTGTTTGAGTGGTTGCTAGGTAACCAGGCCCCGCCCTCTCCCCCCGTCTCCACCGCGGAGCATCATCGCCTCCTCTGATTGGCTGAGCTGAGACCTCTGAGCTGGCTGATTGCTTATTGTTTTCCCAATAAAAAAAAGATACACACACACCATAAATCAATCGTGTAGTGGATTTGACATCTTTATATGGAAAGGAAGGTAACAGGAAGTCTAGCACTAGGACCCAGACAAGGGTCAGAGTCTATAAAAAGGTGTTGCCAAACACAAATACGATTATGAAAGACAATGAAATTAACTAAAATGATGTGAATAACAATATTAGCCACCCACTACGACCTCAATAATAAACATAAAGTAGAATTATCACCTTTCTGACAATGTCAACAAAAACTGACAATGTATAAGCTTCATAAATGTGCAATTTATGGCAGAGCTCTTGTATTGGATTGTATTAGATTGCACAGGTGTACCTAATAAAGTGGCTGGTGAGTGTATATATATATAAGTAATCAAGTTAGTATTGGTACAATTTTAATATGACTATAACAATACAAGACAAACAAAAACAATGCAAGTGTTAATCAACTGATAATAGAATAAAGAGATGTTAGTGGGGACAATACATGATATCCATTATTCTATAGATAACAAAAGAAAATCTACTGATAATGAAATAAAATATAGAGATGTTAATAGAAGGGATAATACAAGACAGCCATTAGTCTGTAAATAACAACATAAAAACAAAAAAGGAGATGGTGGCGATAAGTAGAATATGGTAAGTACAATTATATTTCTAAATGTCTATCTCTCTATATGTCTATGTCCTGCTGGTTGTCTCTTTTGTTGTGGCAGGAAGTGACATATTTAGCAGCCAACACTGCACATTCTTTCTTTTCCTTGAGAATGAGGAGTACTTTATCTATGGTAATTTCTCCCCTTTTGTTAGACTTCAGAAATAGCGGCAATTTTTTTTCATATTTTGTAAAGAATTCCTCCCTTTCCTCTTGTATTAGAATAAAGGCTCACCTGGGCCCTTCTTCCTGTACTGAAACACACCTGAGAGAGCAGCTGAGGCCAGCCTTTGTTTGGTGTTTGATTTGATTCTTCATGTTTGGTAAGGGACTAAAACTTAGAGTGATTGCTTAGGCATATCAGCCAAGAAACAAGATTCCAGTCACCTGCATGTCTCCCACTGGGGGAGGGGACTTTCTTCCAATCTAGCAAGTTTTTAAACAAAGACATTACTGAAGAGCCAACCACTGTTTTTCCCCAGACTTATTAGATTTTAGTGCCTTTAACTAATTGATTGAATGGGCCATTTTCTGTTTTATTTTTCTTGTAGGGCTTTCTGCTGCATTAAAAGGGGGGGACTGAGTGGTAGAGTAGCCATCTTGCATGTATGCAGCATTGTGTGGTTTGAGTCACCTTCGCTCACTGTGAGTGTGTCAATTTGATTGGTGGTTTATTCATAATTTGCCTAAATATTGTGTGACAATTTCCTCTTTTTACGCATAACTGTACACTAACCTCCCTGATAGTGCAGTCTAGCGCTGCATTGTTTATTTTCTGTGCTTATTCATTTATTGTTGATTTGATTTATGTATTAAGTGTACAGTTTACTCCATACCGCCTTTATTATTGGCTGCAATTAGGCCTTCCATTAAAACCGCCTTGCTGCCACCTAGTTGAATGGAGACAAGTCTTATATTTCATGCATCGTCAATAAAATCTCTATTTTTGGTATAGTAGTCTCTGGCTCCAGTTTATTCTGGGTTTTGTGTATTGACTATCACATGGTCACAATTATGTAATGATTATATAATGTGTGTAATAATCTTATTCTCTCAAGTGCATATAAAGCCTCAAAATGTTGTAAATCATGCTTTTTTATGGCTTGTAAATTATGGAATTGACATTTTGAACAGGTGCTTCCAGTTTTAACAATAATTTTATGTTGGTGGAATAACTATGTTTATTTATTTTTATTTCAGTGGTGGAACGTACAATTACTCAAGTACTGTACTTAAGTACAATTTTGAGGTACTTAATTTTCCAATATATGTTACTTGATACTTCTACTCCACTACATTGCAGAGGAAAATATTTCTGTTTCATTACCTCTCATTACCTTTATCTGACAGCTATAATTACTAGTTACTTTGATCTTATATACAAAACATATGATTAACTTATGAAATATGGTTCAATAAGGGGAGTTATTGTAGATTAAAGGCCCTGTATACAAGTGTTTTCAGTTATTGTGGTTGATTAGACCTTCACAGGTTGGATTTGAGCAAAGGGATTTACGTGAGGTCACCACAGTATATGTATCAGTAAGAATAAAGTTGTAACTTGTCCAGCAACAAAAACAAGACAGTGAGATAGACGTTACCCAAGCCTAGACTTACACAGTGAGTACCTGAGAAGAGGTATAATCAGGCATAATAAGTGAAAATAGGTTACGTGCAGGGTGGACTGTGGATGTGCAGGGTCTTTGAACTACCCAGGAGTTTATAAAATTATTCAGATAAGCTCCATGCCAACCAACTACATTAAAATGCTGCTTCCATGTTAACTTATCAATTATAATAATACACTAAAGTAATATATTCAACACTATGAAGAGCCATTCTGCAGAAAACACTTTTAGTGATAATAATTACTTTTACTCAAGTCCAATTTTGAATGCAGTATTTTTACTTATTGTTATTTGTGATATTTTTGCGACTTTTAATTAAAGGACCAGTGTGTAAGATTTAGTGACATCTAGTGGTGAGGCTGCAGATTGCAACCAGCTGAATACCCCTCTCCTCCCCTTCCAAGCATGCAGGAGAACCTACGGTAGCTGCGAAACTCACAAAAGACATGAAGAAGGGTTCTCTCTAGAGTCAGTATTTGGTTTGTCTGTTCTGGGCTACTGTAGAAACATGGCGGTGCGACATGGCGGGCTCCGTAGAAGAGGACCCACTCCCTATGTAGATATGAAGGGCTCATTCTAAGGTAACAAAAACACAATGATTCTTGTTTTCATGGGTTTATATACTAATTAAAACATACTTATGAATGTTATATTCCATTTCTGCCAAGTCTGCTCTGCCAGATGCCACTAAATCTTACACACTAAGTAAAGGATCTGAGTACTTCTTCCAACCCTGCTGTAAATTTTTTTGTGATCACTTTTTAATTGAAGTTCAAACAAAAATATTACATTTTTGTTAAGCCAGAGAAAATAACCAAATCACAAATTCAAAAGCAAAACAAGAAACGAGAGCATCAATATTGCACCCCTCCCACCCTCCCTCCATCTCATAGCCCTTGCTCCATTATTTCCATAAGTTCGATTTTTAGGTATTGAGTACTCCCATTGTATAGTACTTTATATGGTATATAAATGGTATGGTATATGGTACTTCTCATCAGCTAAATTGAGGTAATCATACTTTTTACTTTACTACATTGACCTGCAAGCTATAGTTGATTTGTAGATTAACAGATTTGACTGTTGTATTAAACTACCCAACAGTATATAGATTTTTTTAAAATTGCTCCCACTCGACCAGCTACAACATTAAAATACTATTAAAATGTATCAGTAATCCAATAATATGTTATATACAACAATATACATAAAATGTAACACGGGGCAAGGGACAGTTATTTTACTTATCTTATTTCTACTCTGGTGCTACATAAGTAGAGGATCAGGATACTTCTTCCATCACTGCTGATTGCTTTACAGTTACAAAGTTTTCTATGTCTATCCCCTTCTATCACCATGCAAAGTCAATTTTGCTCTTTGAAAACCATGTGCAGTGTCTAATGATTATTTTATTGTCAGGCAGTTGTCAGTGAATAGTTGGAACCTGACCAAAGGAGGTTAGTCTATGTGTCTGTGTGACTCACCGAGCTGTCGTCAGAGCAGGCGCTGAACAAAGCTAAGCTGCTCATACCTGTGCTGTGAGCTAAGGGATCCCTCCCAGGTCACCCTTACATGAAAAAAACATACACACAAACACACAGTCCAAACCGTCTCTTTTTGTGCGCCCGATGAAAAGTTTGCTTTATTTCTCACACACAGCGCGGGGGTGTGTGACTTTTAAAATGCTTTGCAGCCTTGATTGACTTTGATGTGCTCAGTCAGAATCGGTGAAAACAGATGGCCGAGGAGAGGGCTAACGGTGAGAGCTGTCAATCCAGGGAGTCCTCTAAGAAAACAAAGTGAAGACCTGGCTCTGGGAGAGGAGGAAACCCCTGAGCTTCTCAAGAGGCTGCTGCATTCTTGAGATTAGGGCAAGAAAAACGCAGACCACTGCTGTTAATGCCTCAGACAAAGGCGTGGAACAATTTATTAGTTAAGAATTCAAGCTCAGAGCTCAATCAAAGGCCTGTCGTCCACAATGCCAGACTTGGGGCTTTGGTTTGTTTTTTTAAGTAAATAATCATGCTTAAAAGATATGGCAAAGATGGGGCTGAAGTCCCCCATAAAGCCTGCATTCTTCCAACTGTCATCAGAATGGATTTCAGTGTGCGCTTTTATTTTCAACAGGGACAGTGTTTGTCTTTTTCTTTATGAATACCATTTTAAAGAGCTTTTTATTTAACTTTCTTCCCCCTGGACCTCTTTACCTGATCTGTGGTATTTTTGAAAAGACAACTCATCTTGACGTGCAAAGAGCTGATGACTTAAGCGAAAGGTTAAAAAAAAAAAAAAAAAAAAAAAAAAAAGCTGTGCGGAGGAGCTGCAAATTTTTCCTCACAACTGGTTGAAAAGGAAAACCGTCCCACAATCCTTCAGAGCTTGTGCATATGCTGTGGCGCTAACTGACATAGCACTGACAAGACTTTAAACTAAATCATCTTAGGCACCTGTAGAGAATATCATGTGAAACAAACACAATGCTAATCAATACTTGAGCAAATAAAGCATCAAGACATGTGAGTAAATGCACAACACTGTCAGGATACTGAGTCAGTTCATGCTCATAAAACGAGCCTGTGACCATACATCATACACCCTGATATATTGCATTGTTGTCAAATGAGTAATTGCCGTGAGATATAGATGAGAGAGGGCAGCCCATAATGGTTAATTAACAATTATGTCCGCCAGTGAGATGACCAGGAGACCAATCACTTTGATAGGAGACAGTGGAGGGGGACAGAAATCAAATTATTTTATGACTTGACCCATAATGCTTCCCTAACATGACTTTAATCACTCCATGGTGGATAGGAGTCCCCCATGGCTATCTGGGAGCGAACCAGTCATGAGTGGAGGATAGCAAAGCTTTACTATTTGCTGTTATCTCCTGTGTCATTGCTGAGTAAGTAAGCTATAAAAGAACACAGCCATCATTACAGCAGTTTGGTTGCTTTTCAGAGAGATGGAACTCCTAATGATTAGACATGTCCTTTATAAATGAAATACAAATCACCCCAGGCTTTTGGTTTTACTTCATTTACTAAGTGCTACATTACCTCATACTTTGGACCTAACAATGGATTTCCTATAAATCTTGGGGTAGTTGAAATGATGAAGGGGCCCACATATCACAAAATGTGCCAGTGCTTATTAGCACTTGAGAAGTTATTGATCGGGCATTTTGATTAATGTCCGCTGGGGGCTACGGTGGCATTCAGAGGCCCGTGGAGGCCCCCCTGTGCAACTGGCTGGGACTTCTCCCTCTCAATTACCTCCAGTTTGTGCTGACTGCCAGCCTGAGCTCTGGCGAGACGACAGCCACTGCAGCGTCCCCATGCCAGGAATAACAGGAACTCGCCCAAATTTACCAATTCTTCTCTATCATTTAGACATAAGCATATTGAAAGCAAGAGGATGGCTATGGAGGGTTTAGTTATAGGATATAGAGTAGAGTATGGGTCAGCGCCAATGTAGGAAAATCGTTGGATAATTTGCAATATTGTGCAGACAGCGTATGACCAATGTAATGCTTATCGTAAAGAAAACCAAATTGTCTTTGGTTTTTTTTGTGTATGTGAGGATGGTTTAAGCAGAGATGTCAGCTGTGGAAATTTTACGATATCATATCTAGTACTGAGTGAACAAAGATAAGAAAAATTAACTAGAAAGCTGTATGAAATACAGTCTTTACTTCTGAACATTGAGGCATAAAATATTTATAATATTAGTATTAGTTTAAAGTGTTGGCATGCTAACATGTGATACAATTGGCACTAAACACGAGGAACAATTGAGGCTGACAGGAATGTAATTCATTCTGAAGGTATTTGGATCACCAAGAATCACCAAAAACACTGCAAGTGTTTGCACAGAATTTCATGGTAGTCAAGCCAACAGTTGCTGAGACATTTCATTGGGAGCCACAAAATGATGGTGGTGCTAACGGAAAAGTTTGCAGGCTTTATTCTCTGGGGACCATGAATGTCTCTACCAGTCGTCAAACTCTACCAGTCACCAAATATAACAGTATAAGAGACATCATGCATGGCATTTTCTAGCCTTATGAAAATGATAGAAAGCCCAGGCGATCATTCGAAATCATTAGAAATGTCCTATCCTCTGGGAAGGTAGAGGACTAAAATCATGTATGATGAAGTGTTTCCTTCAGTATGAAGGGATCCATGTTATAGGCTTGAATTTAAAAATGGAGTCATGAAGTATGACATCAAACCCATCACATTTTTCCCTGAAATATGCAGTATGCATTAATCCAGTGGTTCCCAACCTGAAAGTCAACACACTCACAAGAGGTCTTGAAATGAATCTAAGGAGTCACAAAATGACGACTGGGGTAGTAAACAATAAAAAAACCAAAAACTCAACTACAAAAATTATGTTTCTGATTTTGTTTATTATAAATTTTCTCTAATCTTAGCTTTTTCAATGCATAAATATCCAGTCTTTTATATGGGGTGACAAGCCAAAAACTGGAATCACTACATTTATCTGTCACAGAACGACTGACTTTCAGTTTAAGTAACTTTTAGCTGAGCTGAACATGCAGCGATGATTTCAATGCAATGTCACGGCGGCGGGAACCAGTAATTTCTGGCATGGTTGTGCGGCCATCTTTCTCCATAATGGACAATAATTGAGCAGAATCCATCACAATAGCTCGAAATAGACCACCATAATGGCCATAAATTGTGCCCTGTGAAGGCATGAGCACTGAAAAACCGACCGCCCCCGCTGTGACTGAGAGGCATTGCAACTTCTACACATTTCCTTTCATCCTTACATCTTGACTCCATGCTGATTACATACAATGGAGTCAAATCATACCTTTTAAGCACAGAGTTGATTGACCTTTGTAGGGTGTTGCAAGCACAGTCTACAGCAATATTTCCACTAAATAAAGGATGCTTGGTTGAAAACTTTAATTTGACATACAGCGTCAAATATGTCTAATGTAATTTCCACATCCGAACTAAAGACACACTTTTTGATGATGTTTCTTAGCTCAAAACATTGAAGTACTATCCTTGGACTGCAAACACACAGAGCAGTGTTTGTCATGGCTGCTGAGATTTACAGTTCAGACATATTCATCAACCCTCTCAAAGGGGAGCTACTGAAAAGGTAATTAACTGATTTCATTTTTTTAAGGGAGCACCTGAATTAAATTGGCAGGGCTGGTGGAGACTTCCTTCGAAACTCCACCATAAATCAGCAGCAGCAGCAGCTATTTCATCTGATTGAACGAGTGCAAAGAGCCTGAAGTTTTCCTGTGCTGCGGGGAATGTGTTTGTGGTGAGTCTCATAAATGCCAAGTTCTTTGGGCAATAAGAATAAATATCACAATCACTCTCTAGAATTACCACATAATTGGGGACTTTCCGCGTCTGCACAGGACCCCGCTGTCTCCTCCTCCTACCCTACATGTACTACAACGGATGAGTCCATATTTAGGTGATGAGGGGTGGGAACACGGTGGGAAGAGCCATATTTAGCCCGTCAATCCACACAATTTAAGACTGCTTCAGGACAACAACAGTAAAAAAAAAAAAAAAAGGTGCTAAAGAGACATTGGATCTAAGCAACTTTAAAGCATCTGGTTTACATTTTTTGATTTTCAGATATATTGAAAATCACACCATGTCCCAACGTACATGATTATTGTTCAGCATCTCTGTGAATATGTAGTGTATTCACACTGCAAACATCACAAACTTGAATATCTTTATAGTTGCCAGTGCTAAATTTGCTATTTGTTGCACAACACACCATGAACATGCTGCTAGCTGCTGGAAAAAACTAGTCATTTACAGAGGAGCATCTCAGAAAACACAACATTTAGAATTAAATCTTTGCGAAACAAAAGTTTTGCTTTCTCCTTGTCAAGTTTAATTGACAAAAGTTTCCCAAAATTGTAGTTTGATTTACAATATTTGGCACACCTCATGTATTGATAGATGACAAACAGTATGAAAACTGTATGGAAAACATACAGATACACTTGCATATTACATTTATTTGCACATATTGTAAAAAGTTGAGGGTATATAGTATATATATTTATAATATTTGAATGTACATATGTAACTATGTATTCCTTGTATATACAATATAGTTTTTCCTTTTTATTGTTACTTTTATATACTTTGTTCTATTTTATTACCAAATTTAATGTTTTATTCTATTCTAATTTAAAATATTTTGATGTTTGTAAATACATTATCTACAAGTGTGCTACAACAAATATATTCAGTATAAGTGGTCAAATATGCACATATACATCCATGCCCATACATAATATATATACCCCCACATATTTCTCCATACACATGCATGCATACAAATATACATACAGCGTAGAGTATATCATTTAGGATTGCTATGGCAAAATGGGATAACACTCCTGCAAAGATTAGTGCATCAACCCTGTTACATACTGTATTGTGTTAGTATGTAGTATGAAATTGTGACATAGCTCAAGTTTTCACAAGTTGATCCATCATAATGCTGGACCCTGATTGGCTGGGTTGAGGCAGGGTGTTGGTGTGAATGATGTCATTCAAGACCAAAAACAAAAAGGATTAAGTTCATGAGAATGAAATAACTTCTAGTAAACCGCTGAAATAATACAATTTTAACACTCTAACATCTTTAATTATACTCTATATCATAAAAGGAGCATTAAAAGTGAGTTAGTAAACATTACCATAACACATACGCAATGCATTTCTAACATACGCCATCCCATTTGGCATGCCCAACATTTAGTATTAAGTTGTCAAACATTCACTCTGGTAAAACAACACCAAACAATTTGATTGTCAAAAGCAAACGCAATCACAAAAAAAACATCAAATCTAAATGACACATGTTCAGAGGGCAAGTCATTCACCATCACTCGCTTACTTCAAAGCGTGCGGATATTCTGCCAAACAAGCGCAGTCTCATGCTTTCTTGTTGTAATTTTAGTTCGTGATGAAAGGTAAAGTAGCAACACTTATTTACTTGTTGCTCAATGTGCCAAAGGTGAGCCCGCAGATGTTTTTGTTTCCATTATCTGTCTCGTCAAATGTATTCTTCCGATCATCTGATGAAAGTTTATTTATGCACCTCAGCTTTAATGTACCATTCAAATAGCTCTATAGTAATGACATAAGCCCTGTACCAAAAATAAATAACCATCTATTTAATTATTATCAAGATTTCTTTCCCATAGGGTAATGAGAAGTTACGGTAAATGTGAGGGTTTTTCCTGCGGCGCAGAATAAATTTGTACCGTGTAAGTTTGAAGTTGCTGATGTGATGTTTGACTGTCACCGCTTAATTGCATTTCCCATGATGCACTCAGGTGAGAACAGAAGACTTTGAGAGACAGCTTGCAAACTGTTGGGGGGATGGGAAAGTTTGATATTGGAAAAAGTAAGGTTTTGGCTTGAATACTGTATGAAGGAGGAATGTAACAACTATAGACAAGGGAAAGCATAACACAATTGTGATGTGTCCAAAAAATAGTGTCATTCTGCATCTATAAAGTAATATTAGCCAAAATAAAGTCCTCCCTTTATGACACAATCAGTTATTCCACATGAATGTGATTTACGTTGTTAATTTACGTAAGCTCCTCCAGGTGGGACTGATCCTGAAACGTTCCTCTGACCTGTGCTCGTCATCTTAAGTGCGATGCCAGGTAACATTTCTGCATGAGTTACATCGATTCACTCACATGTGAGGGGACATAACCGGAGGATCTAGTGGGAGAAGTGACAGGCTACTGGCTGTACGCCTGCTCAGTCTCCACTGCCAAAGTAAACAGGTGAGCTTCTCATCGTTTCACACCTCTGCCTGCTCCTGACAGAGAATCACATGGAACAGAACCAAGAAGAAGCACATCAGACGGTACGGACAATAGTTTGGCTTTCTTACAGGTAGCAAAGGTGTTTTGATAGCCTGAATTCCCTAACCAAACTGGATACTTCTTTTTATGTGATTTTCCTTGGAATCAAGAGAAAGTGCTTTTACACTAAGTTTGCAGCAGACTTGAATGTCTGCTACATTTTTCTTTGAGGGTAAATATGAGGATCTCTGAGCTGAAATGGAAGATCAAGGCTAGTAAGGCACAGCTCTGTCTTGTTTACATTCCAACATGAAGTCACACTCAACATATCTCAATTGACACCACAAATCAATATTAGGAGAGATGAAGTGGGGAGGAACTCATGAAATTCAAACATTTCTCTGATGTATATTCCAATTCGCTTGACCTTTTGATAGGGTCAATAGAGCTGCGTCAATCACAACAAGACGGCTTTGTGTTTATTTTCCCCCCCACATTTGTCACATACTTGTGCTGAAAAACAGGCTGCTGCAGCTGCCTGATGGGAACCCAAGATGCCATACAAGCAGCACAATACCTGGCCATCAGAAACTGACAACCTTTGAACTGTCATTCCTCGAAAACGACTACTCAAGACATGTCAGGCTAAACAAGCTGGCGTGTAAGCAGACATTTTTAAGGTCATGCAACATGGGAACCACAGACAAAATTCTTTATTAAGAAGCTCTCTGACCATACACATCTCCGGAGATTTACACACACTCACCCACTGTACATGCACTCACACGCACATGCACACACACACTCCACTGTGTACACTCACACCTTACCCACGCAGCAGTGACTTCAAAAGGAACAAGGAGATAAAACAAAATGAATTGCAGACACATCAAGCCTCCCATGCCCTTTAAAGCTTAATTATACCTGTTGGGGTGATGAGAGACACATCACAGAACCTAGTGATTAATAAACAAACGGCGCATCCCATAAAGCGTCTGACAAGTCCCTGCTCATCGCCCCTCACACTCACAGTCTGGGCTCAGGTGGAGTGCACATATCAAAGTGTATCAAACAGGAATGAAGTTAGTCCAACGTTGGCCAAGGCTTAACACCCCCATCCTCCCTGTCCTTTGCAGTCTTTCTCCTCCACCTGTCCGTCTGAAGACCGATGAGAGCATCACCCAGACACGTGCTTCAGAGCGCCAGTCTCAGTCTGAGCTTTCATCTTTCATTGCCAGGCCAAGATCACTCGACTGGGGCTTTGTACCCGCCGATGTGGTAAGTGTCGCGTTTGCTTGGGTTTTGTAAACAGACACACCTTTTGTGAAAGATGATGTGAATGAGATGAAGTTACTAACTGCTGGAGCTCCGTGGCTGTTGCTGAAGGAAGGGGCTGACCCGAGGCTGAGGGCATATAAGATTGCCTCCCTTAGAGGGGTTATGTGTCGAGTGAGAATCAAAGCTGTAGCAAGCATAGCGAGCACTTACACAGTGTAGTCAAAGCTCAGGAAAAACCAGCAATAAGGCTTCCACCAGTGGATGAAGAGCTGTAAAGGTGTGGGATGATTTTTTCCCTGCTAAACCTTTAGTCAACTCATTTTCAGGAGGTAAAACTGAGTGCTAATTACCTCTGAGGTTTAATCAAGAGTTATCATCTGGGCCCTCTGGCTTCATTAGTGTGGTGGAAAATGTCATCCTAAATGCCATTATGAATTACCACATTCAAGTTAAATTAAAATCACACTACTTCAAAGAATGCAGCTCATAGTTTTCAGTGTTTGTCATTCTCTTCGACACACAGGTGCATGCCAACATTTGGTACAGAATGAATTGGCCACCAAACATGCATCTTTGACCTGAAAACAATGGTATACAATAAAATCTTAACATTATCGGTGCCGAATGGTCACTACTGAACATTTACATTTAAATTTTATATTGATTTTAATGAACATCAAGCCAAACACACATAATGAGGCCATTCTGTTTGTTGTTTAATCAGGCTCTTGGTATTTCTTAAGCCCCTCTCCAGTCACTGTTATTATGCTGTTGGCAATACACGTTCCTCCCTTTAAGCTGCTTTGGCCAAATAAATGTGATTTAGCCTAATCATTTCACTCAAACAAGTTGGTATTGTTTGGGGTGTTTTTCCACTTGCCATTTTGCTCCAATTGTATCAAAGACTGTTGATGACTGCCTCCTTAAGGTAGACTTGATCTGAAGTTTCAGCCTTAAAACACGTTATTATGCTCGGACAACACAAGCTCTACAAAGAGTTTTAGTGTCTCTAAGCTCATTGTTTTGGTTTTAAGGCCTGTAACTTTTTGGATTTGGTTTTGGTTCCAGCACAAAATGGCAGACAAAGTTAGCGGCTAATTGGTGAACATGGCAAAGCACTCAGCTGCTAAAGAGCCACATGGGGTTGGTTAAAACCAAACCAGAGCTAACACAAGAGAGGATTGGACTTAAATTTGTTGGGCAGCTAGAAACATGAAACCAAATGAATGCTAATATTGCCAGAACAAAATTATTAGCTTAAGATTTCTGTTTCCAGCATGGTTGTGTCAGACAGTAAATTGGAGATAACGTTTGTTGTAGGACATGTTCTTTGCAACATTGACTGTGCCGTTTGCTTGCCGAAGTTGAGAAACTGAAGAGTTTTTAAAACATTGTAGAAGAAGAGTTTTACAGTCAGAATGAGTGTTGTTGCTGTTGCTAGCCAGACACATTGTGCAATCTGATGATATGCTACATAAAGTGCCAGAAAAGCTCATTCTTGACCCCCATTGTATTCTGTACAGTTGTTCAATAGAAGAGAAGTGAGCTAACATAACATAAGAGCTAACATCATCATTAAAATTAAAATAGTCAGGTGTTACAGTTGTAAAACTGTTTCATTGCACGTTTAACACTAGTAAGCTAAAATATGATCACCTAATTAAGCTTCCTATCTTAGTCTGCAAAGGCTGTGATTCTCTGTCTACTGTATCTAATGTGTAGAGAGCTCTCTGAAATCCAAGAAAGTAAGCAAAGTGTTTCTGTTAGATTTATTTAGCCACTGTAAATGTTGGCTCTCAGTTTTGCATATTTGGACTTCAGGCAGGGAGAAATAAATATTAGGCTAATATACGATAGATACATTTTCAGTACAATTTATACTTTGCTGCGATATAAAATACAAACTAAAGGCTATTAGGTGTCACATGACAGCTACTGTCATAACTACTGGCTATTAGGAGGCTGTGTGTTGTACCGCTGGGACCTGGTGATAGACTGGGCCCAAATGAAAGGGCTGACAGAGACACTAGAAGTGCGGTATAGTATAAATGATCATGCCTTACCATTGATTTAACTAATGATGAGTGCTCCGAGTGCAACAATAGTAATTTTGTCATAAAGCTGTCAGCAGTTAATCAGTCTGTTAAGGGTTTTCCTCCTTCAATGTAAGATTTATTAAATGTTCACGTGGGCTTGTCCGGGCACGCTCAGGTCTGTCTACACAAAGCAAGTCTAAATGTTTCAGAAGAACTTTGATGTTCCTATTTGTCACAATCTCCATCATTATTTCATACTAGCTACTTACTGAATGGCATAAAATTAAGGTGACATAATTGTGCATTCTTTTCACATGCGAACCTCATGAGTTGACAAGGCAATTTATGTTTCTTCTCTCACCTGTGTGATGACTTTTTTTTTTGTATCTGGGGTTTGAATATTTTGTCTGAGCTCCTCAGGCTGTGTCTCGTGTAGCCAAGACTTGCACGGTAGATGCCTAAAGAACTTTCTAGGCCTGCTGGTACATCTGCCAACAATAGGAATTTCCCCAGTTTACACAACTCCAACACAAAGCGAGGTTATCTCTAAAGATTTAGTCTTATTGTTTCCTTTTTGGAAGGTTCATGCCACTGAAGTGTTTGACTGCTGTCTATTAACTAAGCCAACTTAATCTCAAGTGATTAATGTAATGAACATAATTTGCAGGGCTGTTTTGTAATTACATCCTCTTTCATATGAAAACAAGACTAGGTCAGAACCTAGTATATGGCTGGACTGTGTATGAAACAACGGTTACAGGAAGTGGTGACACGTGGCGACCAGGCCCCCAGGAAGTGCGGCGGGCTCTTTGACTGAAGCCAGTTTGACACAGGGCCTTTCTCAATACCAAGTACGCCAAGTTCGGACTTGCGTACTCGCTAGTTCCGACTTGGCAAGTTCGACTCGGGAGTACAAACTTCAGAGGATGTGAGGACACAGTACAATCATTCTGCAGTTGGAACAGCAGCGTACTTGCTGACAGCAGCAGCTAAGCTTCAACATAACTACCTGACTGTGCTGTTACAAAATAATCTCAACTCAAAGCTCCACTAACACTAACACTAATACAGAGATGCAGTAAACCTTGTTATTCAGTCTGTAATGTCGCTATAATAAAAATCCAAACTGTTATGTAGCTCAATAAAGTAAAACAAATTAATATAGACTGATCTGTTCATTTTAATACATTCATATTTAGTGAAATGTGGTGATATCTGTACATATAGAGCCCCAGAGGCAACGTTGTTGTTCTGTCCAATAAAAACATGAAGCTTCACTTTACCTTCAGACAAACTAATGTGTCAGCTTCAATTGTTAGATTTCATCTGTGAGACCAACATTTATCTTATATCATATATCAAATTGCCGCAGAGACATTAGAGCCAGCGGTAAATCACCAAAGAGGTGCACAGATCAGTTCATCGGAACATGTTCTCCCCCGGGATGACGACAGACATTGACCGGCCAATCAACTCGGGCTGCTAGAATCTCTGCCATCGCTGTTGATTGGTGCACAATGCATTCTGGGATACTTGGCTGTCCCAAGCTTCAGCGACCTTCAGCTGACCAATGATGTCACTTCATCACTCAGTCAGAGAGTCAGTGAATGACTTTATAGGGCTGGTCCCTGCAGTCCAGCCAAAAATAATATTGTAAACTTGTGGCGTGGCTCATGTAAATCTAATTTTAGAAACAACTCATCCAGTAAAAAACAACTTTGAAACTTTTTTAAACGTTCCCATTTATTTCTTTTCAGATCACAACATTCCACCTCTGACATTTTTGTCTACCTTTAAATGAATGCAGTCTTTACAAGTAGCAAATAACATGTTCATAGCCTTGTCTGTGGGAAATAAGAAAAAAAACATTACTGGCTGCAAATCTGTAGATGACACCCTGCGATCAACAAAATGCTAATTCTGAAGTAAGACAACAAAATCATTTTTAAAGTTTTCCAATTTTAAAAGAATAATTCAAAATTTTGGGAATTACACACATGCTTTCTTGCCAAAAGTTAGATGAGAAGATCGATACCATTCTTCTGAGAGTGGTATCGACCTTCTCATTGAATTCTTAGCAAGAAAGGGGAAAAGTGTGTTTGCCAAAATGTCATACTATTCCTTTAAACTATTGTATGTACTGTAACCTAATACTGTATTGGCTGGCAGATGCTAAACAAACTGAGATGTATGCTACCCTATGAAATATTAAAAAAGACACATTTTTATCAATCTTAAGGACTATTTCTCATCTGACACATGCATCATCCAAACCTCCCGCTACACCAGGTAAACATAATAAAATCCCACGTAAAAGTAGATTTTAACTAATATTTATAATGACATATGAAAATTATTGTTTTTGCTGTCTGTGCTTGCTCCTGGTGATCTTACTCTGCCACTTTGAAGTCAAATATTAAAGTGCTGTTTAATGTGGTCATGGGGTGTTCATATATTGCCTTCTGACTGCACTCAGCTCATCTTAAACACATAGCCAGGGCTGTAATTTTTACAAGTTAAGGCAAAATGCACTCTAAATACAGTATCATAGTTTCAAATGGCTGGGATAACCATCTCATTTTGTATATATCACTATTTCATATTCAGTGAGAAGCTGCAACAGCAGTCATCCTTTCTCTCATCGAGTGGCACGGTGTTATTAAAGCGTATAATCATAGATTTTGTGAATGAAACGACTCACTGTCGAGTCAAAATGGCAGGTATGAGGCACTTACTCACAGTATTTTAGACCCGGCTAGCCTCCAGGTGGGAATGTGTCATTTTAAAAGCATAAAATGCTTCCATTCTGAGTTGGAATATGAGCACAGGCTTACTTTGATATGGTGCAAAGAAAACAGAAATACACTGATAAACCAGCTGATTTGAAGCTAACGGGAAGCCCACTCTCTAATTGCACCAACCACATTATATTTTGTGGTGTTAATCCCATTTTGGTGATATTTGTAATTATAATGTACACCTTTGGAAAGGGCACACATCATACTGTTGTTTTATCTTTATTTTTATCTCTCTCATGTCTTTCCACAGATAACTTTGTGTCAAGTCTAGTCCTTAGTGGTCTATAAATACACCTGTTTTGACATGATTTGGCTCAAAATAAACTTTTACAGAGAACAAATTTCACACTTTCATGTATTTCTAGACTTCATTTGCCTTAAAAAATATCTTGAAATCTGCAGCATCCAAGCTGAAAGCCCAAAATGTCCAAAGTAAAGGCCCTCTTGAGCCTTTTCTATCGCTTATTAGGCTCGTCGGATGAGCAGATGATGAATAGGAGGGGGAAACACTGCTGGTAACTGGGTACAGACCACCACAAGCTCCCCTCTGTCTCTCCTCCACCAATATGAAGCGCTGTGGTGTTATGAGAACAGGATAGCTCTTGAGACGCTCGCCTTTCACTTCTGAGATGGTGCGTAAACAGAGCAGGGGCCGACAGATGGGCCTCAGCAAACTGGTCCCGTTGACCTTTCAACCCCACTGTCCAGCGCTCCCCTTCTCTCTATAAGAAAATGCTGAGGAATTCCAAGGAGATTATCATCCTTTATGTCCCTCGGTTTGCTGCCCATTGCGAGTGGTGAATATACAGAATACACCAGGAAGCGCTGCTCACATTCCCAGGATCCTTGCAGTGCAGCAGCGAGAACACTGTGTTCCGCTAATGTACTCAGTTACATAAAAAGTACAAACATAAACAGAATATTATGCAATCTAATTTATGGTTCAGTGCTTCAGGTATGATGCTAATCTGAAAATATACATTTTGGTTTGGCTGAATTGCTGATTTGAAGTGATGTTTCACAGATATACCCACCCTACCTTACATAGTCTGTCAAAACAAACTGGTGTGACTTCACCGAATGCTGCAAACCTCTTTTGTACTATTATTACACAGCTTAGTTTTGACGCACATTCAGCTCACTACTGCATTGCTACTGTTTACCTGCTCACATCATATGTATGGAGAGAGTCGGTAATGAGAGAGTCGTCTGTCTGAGCGAGGGATTTGAACTTGTTCGGTGAGACAGAAGAAAGAGGAGACTAGCAATTTGGAAAATTATCACTTGAGATTGCCTGAAGCTATACTTTTGTATATTCTTGTTCTTATTTTCAATCTATTTCCTGGTATAAGCAGGACCTGCCCAAGGTTTAAGTGAGTTAGTATCTACTGTGGGGGGTAAGGAGGGGGGAGGTGCACAGTTTTCATTCATGATTTTCATTCGGCCTCATTTTATAATGGCAGGTACTGTACAAGAACTCTGTAAACACACTCTATAGCTTTTGCTTATCATTATAGTTTGTATGTGTACTTTTGAGTGAGTTATGAGTTTGCTCTTGGCTAAACCTCTTACAGATTTGCATTGTTTATTTGGATATAGTCATATGTCACTGTTTTTACGCTAACAACCCCTCGTCTCAACATGTTTGTATAAAGTGAAGTGTAATGCCATATTGTAAATTTCAGGTAATGAAGATTCAAGACAGAAAATCTCCATTTCTGGGAGTGGTTTAGGAGGTGCAGTATGTGTGCCATGAAAGGTGTTTGATGCCACAGTGGTCCCATTAAAACAGGAGCTTCATAACATCACTTTCATGGACAGTGAGTGACCATGCAGGACAATCATGTGACCAAAGAACTTCCATATCAGTAACTTTCAACCATGTAAACAGTCAGTAGACATTTTGGGTTGATGGCATCCTTTCCTCAAACAGCAGTTTGGGCTGGAGAATGAAAATAAACTGCAAAATGTTACATTTGTGTGCTTTGCACAATGGTTCGTTGCTTGTTCTTCTTATACGTGGTTATGTATTTTTGTTTTCTGGTTTTGGATTCAAGCAGTTTGATTACACTAGGTTACTTTTGCATCTATGACTTAGCTCCTTTGGAAAACAGGAAGTTGCCTTTTATTACTTTGGAAGTACACCAGCTAAAATGAACTAATACTGCAACTAGGCATCCAACTAAAGATGAGCCACTTGAGTAGCTGCTTTTGTAAGTTTACAGCTAAAGTCCTTTCTCCGAGGTCTATCTGTTGTGTCTCTGTATGTCAGTGTTGTGAAGTAAACATTTGTGTAGCATAATTTAGACTGTAGCTGATCCTTGCAGACTGGCATTTTTTGCATTCCTTGTTGAATTTTAATCTGCTTTGTATTTTTTTTTTTCTTTCTTACAAGCAGAGGGAAACAATTCAGTATAAGCTGGTCAGGTCAGCATTGTGGCTTGTTTCCCATGCCAACTGCAAGGAATTAAACTGCTGCGAGAAATGACCAGTGAACGCAGTTATACTACACACTCATAACTTTTTGTTTACTTTCTTTCACCAAAAAATTAACTGACAAACCAGACAGACTTTTATTAAAAGTCAGAAAGACAAAACAGGTGGACAGATGTTACAACTGTGAGTTTCCTCAAGTTTACTTTCCCAACATTATGTCCATCGATTATTTGCAGTGCTCATACTCATCATCCCTCAGTATCAATATTTTTCATTCAGTCCCTCAGGGGGGAGTGTTCAATCACATAGTTTTGAAGGAAAGCACACTTACTTATATAACAATGCTGATTAACAGAACATTTCCCTTTTGTAGACGACCACAAAGAGCGACTCTTAGCGTCTCTGTGGCTGAGTCACCACACAGCTTGGGCCCCATTCATGTTTTTCCCATGTTGCAATTTACTCACTGAATTAGGCTTGGACCAAAAAAAGTGTTTCAGTCCCAATTATCATCTGGCAAGGAGGAGAGGCGGTCTGACAGGGGTGGGGGGTGAGATACTTAAGCCTTTTCACTAGTGCTGCCTTGTTTCCCCTGTTCCTCTCCTTGAGAGAGTAATGTGTTTCCACACACAAAAGGAGGATCTTCAGAGATATGCCAAGAGTCTGGAGAGTGTGTTTGCTGGACCTGTGAAGAGACCTCTTTAGGAGGCTTTGAGGACAATGGAGCATGGGCACCGGCCGTGGTTTACTTTGTCCACGCCAAGCATTTCACACGCACCCAGGGCAACAGCCGGTCTGAGCAAAGGCACAACATTAGTCTGAGTTATTGAAAAGGCCTTTTTCATCTTTGTCACCCAATCAGTGCAATAATCGCTCAGAGGGAGTTATGTTTGGCCAGTTTTTCTCTATTTCTTGTGACTTTCTACATTCTTTATCTACAAACTGCTTTTTTTTTGGTTTCCTTGCCTCTTTTAAAAATTTAAATCTAATATTTTTATTTTCACAAATTCTATTTATGTCATATAACAGTTTTACACTTAGAGAAAACTTAAATGATATTGCACTGAGACAAAATATAATCTGATTTCACTCATACATATTGAACAGCAATCAAGCAGAGGATGTAATGCTCATCACAATGAGCTAAAACATAATCAACGCAGCAAATGAAGAAGAAAGATGTCACATCTGGTAACCCTTTCTTGCTTTGAGATTGCACACACGGTGAGGTGCAGACCAATGTGAGCTTTTGCATGAAATAATCGTGCAACATCATTTCGCTTTTCTTAAATATTTAGAATGGTTATTGCATATTCACCATATCTACTTGTAACAGTGCCAACATCAGCAAGAAAAAATCATCTCTATATTTGGTTATATAATTAATGACGGCAATTGTAGTCAGTAGTAAAGTATTTAATCCACTAATAGAACCTCATTCGGCAGACTGGTGTTTTATTATGTTGCCATAAAATTATATCTTGCATCTATATAACAGTAACTCAATAAAACTAAAGCTAAATAACAATTAGGATTCAAAAATCATTGATGACAGTTTGATGTCAGTAAGGCGCTCAAATCTAGATCATTCCCTCTGAATTTGAGGAACATACCAACAGTGAAGAGGACAAAAGAATGTCCCCCTTTTGAATGATCTACAGCAAAACTGGAGGAGACATCTAATACATCTTCATTATAGCTGAAGTTTCCCATCTCTCCTGCGTCTCCAGTCTCAGCCTGCTCCATTTGCCCTGTCACATTGTTCATATCTCAATGGCCTGGCTGTTGTTGCTATAGCAATATGTGGATCTGACGAGGGCCCAGGTTGCTCCCGATTTAAGTTAAAGGTGCCATGTGGTGGATGTCTTAAACAGTCTCTGCAACATATTATGTTAGAAGAATAGATAGTCAGGATAATGTCAGTGTATGCATGTAAATTACTTATTTCAGAATATTTAAATTATGCAGAAATATGTTGAAATGGGCACTTAGTAATGATGAGTGTGTTAATATGTAACAGTGAAGCAGCGTGTTTCAACTTTTCTGTGAATAAAATGTAAAAAATATTGTTTAAATTTTGTTGTTCACACTGAATTTTCCAAATAGCATATCAACTGCATGTAACTGTTGTGATTTTACTGTAACTCAGCAGCTTTAACATGATCTAAAGACACTTGATCAAAGTGTTACATTGATTAAATTAAAGGAGTTACATTATTAGAGGGTCTTGGTCTCTTCATACCATTTTCATTGATAAATCTGCATCTTAGAACATAATTAATTGCATGTTAAATGTATTGTATCCTTTAATTGAAGTTGTATTTCTGCTCAGCTTGCATTTTTTTGTTGTTGTTTTTTGTTCATTGCAATATTTCGGGGTTATAAAGATATTACTGATAAATTCTACTTTTGTGCTTCTTGGTTCTGATCAACTGCTGAAAACTCTTTAGAGAATGATTATTTTTCTCACTGCAGATAAAAAACAAAACAGTACTGTCCTAAAATACAGTGTGTGCCTGTGCCCTTAAAAGTTAGCAACTTGGACAACAACAACACACCCACCTGTGCATCAATCACTTGAGACAACCCATAAATACTTTGTTATGAGCAAGAACCTGATAACGGTGGCAGCAGAGCTCTTAAGAAAACACAGGCATACAAACCACAGACTGCACAGCATTTTCAACCAATGTTGTGTTAAATATTAATCTCACACACTTTGAGTGCAGCATTCCTGTGAGATCACAGTCGAGGCAACTTGTGGAATGCAACGCTAAGCCCTGAAACTGTACTTCCTGGCTGGGAACAGAGGCATGCTGGGAAGGCCTACAGATACCTTTTACCCTCTGTCTCTCAACAGGTAGCTCTCCCTCCTGATCCTTAAATTACTGCTCTTCTGTGAGACCCTCCATGAGGGATGGGTTTGACAAATATGGCTGTCGTTGTATTCTCTCTCTTTGATTTAAGTCAACAAAAGCATCGTGACAGCTTGCACTGACATTTGGACTTTGGCTTTTGAAGACCATTAAGTTCATGAGGTGAAGGTGTGACTGTTTCCCATACCCAAACAAATAATAGCCTAACCGATCACATGGTACATGTCTTAAGCAAGCATGTGCAGGCATATCTGTGGTAGTCCTTGTGAAATATCTTGATATAAGCCCCACTTGCCAGACCACATAATTAGCTTTTGACCTACATTTCTCCCCAAGCTTTTCGTGCATAAGCTACAGGTCAGTTTCACTGGGATTGTGACTTGGCACTTCAAGGAAATCTTTATTCTCTGACCAGAACTTAAGAAGACCAAGTCATTGACAAATGTCTCACAGTGTTTGCCAAACAAAAATGTAACCTTCTTTTCACAAGTAACAGCTGTTTATGGTTGTGTTGCCTAAAAGCGAGTTGAGAGGGCGTTTGTGCATGACTCACTTCCATTGAAAATGTTAAAAGATAACTTCCTAAGATTCAAAATCCTCTTTTGATGATGTGATGATGTGGGTGGACAGGTCCTTGAATGGTGTTTCACTGTATGTAGTTTGGTTTCTAACTGTCTGTATAAATCTGTGTGTCTGTAAAAATCAGTTTCTTCTATTGATGAGTGTAACATTACAGGATGAAAGTGTAGTCTAACATAACATAACATAGCATGACATGATATGACATGACGTGACGTGACGCGACATGACATGACATGACATGACATGACATGACATGACATAACATAAAATAACATAATGACATAACATAACATAACAACATAACATAACATAACATAGCATGACATGATATGACATGACGTGATGCGACGCAATGCGACATGACATGACATGACATAATATAAAATGACATAACATAATGACATGCCATGACATGATACAAAATAACATAATGACATGACATGACATAATATAAAATGACATAACATAATGACATGACATGACATAATACAAAATAACATAACATTCCATAATATTCCATAATGTTCCATAACATAACATGACATGACATAACATGACATAATATAATATAATATGACATACATGTCAACATAATGACATGACATGACATAATATAAAATGATATATCATAATGACATGCCATGACATGATACAAAATAACATAATGACATGATATGATACAAAATAACATAACATTCCATAATATTCCATAATGTTCCATAACATAACATGACATGGCATGACACGACATGACATGACATGACATGACATGACATAACATAACATAACATGACATGACATGACATGACATAACATAACATAATGACATGCAATGACATGATATAAAATAACATAACATTCCATAATATTCCATAACATAACATGACATGACATGACATGGCATAATATAACATGACATGACATGACATGACATGACATGACATAACATAACATAACATAACATGAAATGACATGATACAAAATAACATAACATTCCATAATATTCCATAATATTCCATAACATAACATAACATAACATAACATAACATAACATAACATAACATAACATAACATAACATAACATAACATAACATAACATAACATAACATGACATGACATGAAATGACATGATACAAAATAACATAACATTCCATAATATTCTATAACATAACATAACATAACATAACATAACCTTAAATGACATAACAGTGAAGTCATCAGGCTGTGCAGTGATTCAGTAACTATTATACTTTCAGTTGCTGATTAAACAATCTTAAAATTGAAAATAACCACATCTTAAAATGACAGCATCCCTTCTAGTTTTGTATTTCACAAAAGGATGACTATGTCCTTTGTGTAACAATTATTTATAGGGAACAGATTCTTAAATGCCAGAAATTGTGACTGCAACATTATCAGAAAATCTTTGTTGATTCATGAACTGAATGAATTCATGTAAAATTATTAGTTTTTAATATTGTTAGTCCAAAAGAGTGTCTGATAAAGACACAGTTCTTCTTGTATAACTAATATGTCCCCAATTTTTTCTGAAACATCATCCCAAAATCCCACCATTGGCCCCACACATTAGATAGAATATACAACATAAAATATTACATACAATCCCATACAACTCACAGAACTACTGCGAGAACTGAGGAGGAAACGATTCATTGCATTTTTATGATAATTTAGAAATCCATGATGACACTTGACTATTCACCATAGCGCAGCCCACTTTTTGTACCTAGTTTGTGCAACAATCTATGCGAGAGAACGCTGATCGTCTGTGTAATCCCAGTCGAAATTCTTGCGGTGAAAGAGGATGCAGGCCTTACAGCAGATTAATGCCATGACGATGTGTTCCGCTGCTGATGAGAGCAGGCTAAGCAGTTTCTTTATGGACGGGGGAAATGTTGGGGTTCCCTGCACAGAGGGACGGGGGGCCACAGGGTAACATGCGTTGCAGAATTCATACTGTTCTTAATGTTCTCACCACAGAGAATAAAGGATTTGAAAAAAGAAAAGACAAAGTAATTCAGGCCTCTTTTGTATAAAATCCTCCCAAGAGCTACTCAGCCCATGATTTCATTATCAGTCCCGACTTACACTAATCCTCTCAGAGTGGAGTTGGCCCTTGTTAGATGTCTATACTTGTGTGTCAAAAAACCCTGGGTGTCAATGGGTAAGAAGGATGGGAGTGTCCAATATGCCTAAAGTTTACGTGTGTGTGTCTATGAGACTGTGTAATTGTGCATGTTTGCAAATGAGCGTAGCTGTGTGTGTGTGTGTGTGTGTGTGTGTGTGTGTGTGTGTGTGTGTGTGGGTTAGGGTGTGTATGTGCATGTGGGGGAATGCTGGATGTTTGAGATCATCCCCAGACGCTCATGACTGTTTTGATTTCCCACTTCATGGAGAACGTGAGAGTAATCCCCTCAGGATTCCCCCTCTAGAGGTCTTTAGCTGCCATAAACCACCATTCAACAGGCAAAACCCAATATGGGCTCTATACAGCCTGCTGGTATTACTGGATGACTGGGGAGGGGAGAAGGCTTAATCTGCCCTGGTGGCTAACCTGTCGCTGAAAAGAAACCTGCAGGGAAGCCAGCCTTGAGACTGGTGGACTGACAAAGTATATTGTTCATCCTCTGGCTACATTGAAGGAAACCTGGGAAGGATTTGTAAACCGGGGACTGAATTATAAATTACTCAATTACCGTCTAAGCCACTACTTTAATAGTTTTTGAGCTTTTTATCAAAGCTTTTGACAAAAGAAATGTACCAGCATGATGGCAGTTATATTATTACTAACTATGATAAAATACCTACATTATATACAACTAAACAAATAAAGAAAATCTGTTTAGATGCCTTTTTTCACTGCGGATGCTGACGAGTAGCTGTAGTTTTATTTTTTCATCTGTCTTCGACAAATTTTCTGTGCACATGTTGGGCCTTAGCACCTCTTAATTCACATAGTTCATGGTTGAATATTGTGGTCATACAGTCATTTTGAAATATTGCATTTTTCAAATGACTCATTGGAGCGCAAAAGGGCTGCTGATACTACAGATTTTCTGCCTTTGCCCATGTGTTTTAATTCCAAAAAATGGATCCCATAGGTGTATTGATGATGTCTCATTACTCCCTCCAAGAAGATTCATACTTATGTTTCACTTTGTAATGTTTTTTTCTATTAAACCTTGAGCTGCTACGCAAAATCTATTTATAACCAAATTATTTTAGCTACCTAAACCTAATCCTAAACATAACCCTAAATTAAAGTTTATACAGTTGCTCAGGTTCAGTCATCATTGCTACAAGTGCATGGGGATTAGATTTGCGTCTGCTGCCACAAAACACAAAACATTTCAGACTTCATGCTATGGATCAGACTCTATATAAGTGTACTCAGGTACAAAAAAAGGTGTATCCTGATTCCACTACAAAGATTAAGCCATGTATCCATTAAACATTTCTGTCTAAACATTTAATCTTTAAGTTCGGTAGCAGGAGTATATGATGCAATAAACGGCAAAATTAGAAGAAATGTGTCATGGTGAAAATATTTTTGGAGTTGTATCTGGCATTGCATGTTGATATGTTTGCCAAATTCTCCTGCCATTCAAGTAAATCCAGATGATACACTAACTCCCTTTTAAGTGCTTGATCTGAAAGCAAGTATTGTTAAGAATAATAACATGGATGTGGGATGGATAACACTGACAAGGAATTAGGTGACCTGAATGCGATGCAGTAGCATGCCCTCCTTTCCAGCCAAAAGATTCATGTCACATTGCACATATTGGTGGATTTAAAGAGCTTAAGATGAGTTCCTCTGGTGTGTGATCAAGTCTGAGCAGTGTGCCTTATAATGCACCACTAAGAAGAAAAGGCCCTGTCACACTGGCTCTCCTTCCGTCTTATGCTCAAGGTCTCTCGTCATTTGACTGTCTGAATGGCTTTGTGTGACAGCCGTAGCTACGCTGCACTGATTGCAGCCAAGCTACATGGTGTTACCATGGAAATGGCACTCAGGTTACTCCTTTTCTGCTATGCTTTGTGGCAATCTATAGCAGTCATACCTGCAATACATTTTTGCATTTATGGCTGCAGCTAAACTGCAGATAAAGCATGAAAATGAAAGGCAGGACATGCTAATGTATATGTGGTGTGACATTGTGGTTTATAAATGTAAAGTGTCAGTTCACTCAAATTACAAAAAAAACATTTTCTCAGTCATCCCATGAGGTATCAAGCCAGTGCAGATAGTTTTGGCTTTGTTTGCCCAGGTTTTAAGATTTCAAACCCCAATACAATACGGGTTAATGTAATTTGTTTTGCTCTTAGCTTTGAAAAATTGCAGAAGTCTCCTTGTTACTCTGGATAATCCAAAAAATACTTCAGTAAGAAAGTATTTACCTTGCTCAAGAAGTATTTTCTGTGGTTTGTCTCTAGAAACTGGTCTCTAATACCTAATACTTAGGGGAAATACCCTTTATTAGTCAAGGTGTAACTGGAAAATAGTTTGCAGTGAAACCAAGATCGTACTTGTTGAATTTTACTTTTGGTGCAGCTACAGTATGTTAAACATTTAATTTGTCCATTAAAGAAATTTATTTTATTGCTATGATCCAATTTATTATCTCCTCTGATTTGAATTGATTATTGGAGCAAATGATGAGCTATAACACATGACCATGTCTAGAAATCTTATGATTATACAATATTAATTATCTGCATTCCAGACAGTGTGAATATTTACCTCCGGTCTGAGCAATGCGTCACTGGGACGGCCAGCACAAAACGTTACATGTCATCATCGAGTGCCTCAGAAGTCATCACCAGCGATGCTCGACATAATCTTGAATTGGCAAAGCTCTGTTTGAAGTTGTCTGTGGGAGAGAGAAGGCTGAGGGACAATTATCTTGTATGTTTTCAAGAGGTCTGGCATTGTGAAGGGAAGGCTGAGTAAAAGAGATCAGAGAAGGAGGGTACACACAGAAGTACATCTGAGGGCTTCGTAGATCCCAGGTATTACCAACTGTCTGAATTAACAGGATACACATACTTCACTAAACAGTCAACATGTCACGTCTTAACAGCGTTTGGCTTCACCTATGAGCCAAAATTCTTACATGAAGCCCCATGAGCCCCTTGCTGTTTCGCAAGCTTAGATGAGGTCTTAAGCCTCAACAGAAGATGAATGCCGAGTGCTAAATTAATTTCAGGCATTTTCTTTTGTGTGCTGACAAAAGCGACCAGGTTGGTGCTGGTTTCCATAGCTGATGACAGATCATTGGGCTGCAGTGTTTGCCCAGGTGTCAGGCCTCCCGCTGCAGACAGCAAAGGGTTTGTCCAGGTCTCCGAACTTCACATTGCGAAGCCTCCGTGCCTTAATTGTACAGATCGCTTCATTCAATATCGCCATGAAAGAACTCCTAAAAAATAACCATGAGTATGCGTGTGACAAAATAAGAGTGCCCCTTGTTGAAATGTTGAAACATGCCCTGTATTCAAGACATTTCAAGGCTGCAAGAAATAGAAAAAGACTCTTTCAAAACACTTTTGAAAGTATTGTTTTTAAATGTGGTCTTAAGAAAACGTCTGACCTTTAAACTCTCACGAACTCTTATTTGACTGATATCCAGTTTTGTATTGTGTATGCAATACTTTTAAGTACTGTACTTACACTCTTTCTGAACATTAATCAAAAACACATTATAATTTCCCTGCATTGTATATTGCTGCAATAAGGTGTTTTAATTGCTAAGTAGTGTATAAAAAGCTATGCCCTGAGGTGTTTGGCAGATCACTGCAGTGTTTGTTGTGGTCAGGAATTTCTTAATGTATGAATATATCTGTATTTATATGGTTTGATCTGTGTGTCATTGAAGTTTGCAGTGTTTGGTTAAGGTTAAGCTTTCTGTGTCAGGAACACAGAGGCCAGTCCAAAAGTTTGTATCCCATCACTCAGGAAGCTTGTTATGTCTGCATTTGGAGGATTGGGGCGGAGTGATTGCTGCACAGCTGGCAGGTACAATGCGTCTGGATCTATAAATTCCCTTTTGCTGCCATGCATGACATCCTTCACCTTTACCCAACCCCTCTGATATAGCTGTTACAGGTAACAAACCTAAATAGATGCTTTCTAATCATAGGAAAATGTTCCTGCTAATCCGCTGCTTGTCATGATTTAAATACTGATATATGCTGCACTTTGGTAACAGCTTTTATAATCAGCCCACTGCAGCGAATGAGTGATCATTGACAGGCTTTCAAAGCACATTGTGCTCCCGTGTAGTGAAATCACAGGTGCTCTAAATCACTCTCTTTGCCTGGTTTGAGGGAGTGTCGTTTGCACTTCTCCCACAGTCGGTTTCTTCTATGATGTGTTCAACCTTTTGAAAAACACTCACCTTGGACCCGATCATGTGCTCACACGCTGCTCCTGCAAGTTTATATTTGTCCCTCTTTTCACTTTTTGGAGTTGATATGAGAGGAAAAAAACAGAAGAAATTGACAAACTTGGAAAAAAAAAAGCACAAGTTTCTCTACATTGCTACGGCTTACTGGACAAAAGAGTGAGGGGATTCATTTTTCCACGAGGTGAGCGGGGAAGAATTAGAAGCCTCTGCCACTTAATTTGGCGGCTGACTTACCCTGCGAAGTTTTGTTTTTCTAAGCCTCCAACATAACAGAGTGTGCCTTGCCGTCAGCACCTTAAGCAAGTAAAAGCGCTTCCTTTATGAACTAAACCCGCCAGATATTTGCTTTGCGAAGCCCAGCGAGAAGAAAAGGCGAGGGTTTGCAGTGAATAACTTTTAAAACACTGTGTGTACGAAAACGAAAAGCGACAGGAGACATGAAAGAGCAGGAGAAATGAATTGAATGTTGTTTTTTTTCCAACTCTATGAAAAAGAGGGCGATGGGATCTGAAGCCGTCTTTTCCAAAAGCCTTAGCCAGGTGATTCATCACAGCGCTCTGTCAAAAGAGCTTTCCACAACATGAGACGAACAATGACACTGTGATTGCAAGGACAGGAGAGCTCTTGATTGAAAGATATCAGCTATATGTTCAGCTTCCCAGAGAGGAGGCCAAATGCAAGAGAGGGGTGAGGGAGGGAGGGAGGGAGGGAGAGAGGGAGGGAGGGGTGGGGGGTGGGGGGGGGGGCACAACTCAGAGATGAAAATCAAAAATCTTAACCCTTCGACATGGGTGTCAAGAGAGCTTTTAGGGAGATCTGTGTAACGAGAGCCTCCAGATATAAATTAACCAAAACAATTTAACAGCTGCTTAACCGTGAACAGAGGAGATGCCAGGCAGATTGATTGGAGATGTAGTGAAGGAGAACAACTTTCAGATTGCATTTTGCTTTTCTGTGACGGTGAGTCCTCAGCTGTGGAGCGATGCTGAACAGATCATGGACCACTGCCAGATCTTAAAATCACATATTCAGCGGAACAATATTCAGAGCAGTTACAGTACACAAGGTACCAGTTTAGGGACGCATGCTTTGTAGTTTGTTGTCTTAGACTCACATACATGCATTGAATATTTGTATTTTATTTACTTGTTACAACAATAATTGTAACTCTATCGTAATTAAAATGCAAATGTTCCAAAGTTAACAAGGATTGAATAATCTTCATCAGTCTCTGCAGTCTCTTCTCCAAATATTACCTGCAAAATTAATAATACTTTCATTATATTTGCATTACATGTTACATATTTCACGTAATAACAAAATTTAAAAATCTCATTTATGCTGCATTTACATTTATTCATATGGCAGATGCTTTTGTCCAAACCAACAGACAAATGAAGTACAATCCAAACCCTCAGATACGACAAAGCTACAAAAAAACCTACACAAAAATGACAATGCAACACAATATTATACGACAGAGTAGAAATTTGTCACTGACTCCACCTCAGCAATATATAAAGAAACACTAGAGACAATGACAACATGTCAATCATGACATTCAAAGACTTTACTTAAGCAAAAGTACATATACACTATCTAAGTATGCTTGATTGCAAGTAAAAGTCCTGTATATGTTACTTAAGTACAGATATATTATCAGTATCAAAAGTACATTATATTATGGGATTACAATTACTGATGCATTAATGTGCACAGCTGTTTTCAACTACTATACTGTAATAATGCATCCCATTTTATAAGCCTGTCATATGTTTTGCATTTTAAATCTAAATCAGCAAAGTAACCATTAACTATAGCTGTATGAAAAATGTAGGGAAGTAAAAAGTACCATATTTCTGTCACAAGTTAAGTAAAAGTACCTTGAAATACAGTACTTAGTTACATTCCACCTTTGGATATGAATCAAATGTACATCAAAACAAGTATTTCTGATTTTTTTCAGTCATAGAGCAACACTGACAACCACTGAAGATGAAACCATCAACATAAAACAAAATCAGCGTTCGTTCTCTCAGACTGTGGCCCTCCTTGTCAGGTCTCACATTTTGCCTTTTCCTCTGAGTAATTCTCCACCTTTTTTCTCCACGTGATAAAAGAGTAATCACCTTAGATACTATTTACACTCAGGGACGAGGACTACCATTACCCTCCCATCAATATCAACACTTAAAGTTCATAAAACTGTGAGGCACACCTCCAGCCTGTAATTTTCGTAGTCCTTAATTCACGGTGAGAAGAAATAATATTACAGGGTATTCAGCTAAATAGTGATGACACTCGCACGTAATTGTGAGAGGCAACAAGAACTCTCACTGGTTACAAAAGCCACAATACATTGACGCCTATGTTGTACTGTATAAGGAAGTTTATGCGTCATACCAATGTAGTTACGACAATTGGGAAAACACAGAGTGGATGAAAAACACGTGACACTTTTCCTCCCTGCATTCAGTATATACACTGTGGCCACTTTACATCTTCCTGTTTACACACACAGTTTGATCCTGCAGACAGTGAGTCAGCATGTATAGTAAAGAGCAGACAGTTTGGTTTCCACTCTACTAAATGTGAGAATGGGCAAGAAGTGTGATTTAGGCAACTTTGAACATGATATGATTGCTGATGTCAGATGCATCAGCTCCAGCAATCGTGGGGTTTTTAAGTACGTCAGTGACTAGAATTAACCGGTTTTAGGTTCATACGTATGTACTGATGAAAAATCTGAAGTCAATAGCAACTTGATATGATATTAAAGTGCAGGAGATCATGTCAGGACACACAACTCAAAACACTGAAAGGTGGCAGCAGCAGCTGACTGTGCTGGCAGGGGTTACACTGCTGCCAATGCAACGGTACAGGCGGTGCTGGTGGTTTAATGGAATTATATATGTAATAAAAATAAACATGGTTTCAGATCTTATTTCTCCATAACATCAAATTTTAATGACTAAATCAACACTCATGGTTAAAGTTCAGAATAAAAAAAAACATTCTAAGGTGTTATTTATTAAGAGTTTAACATTCAAAAACTCACTGATTCAAATGTAGTTCAAAGGATATGGCTGCTGATTTTCTATATCTTTCTTATCGTCAACAAATCTCAACCCGTCAATGAACTGATTCTACTTACAAGTATTGTGCAAAGCCTGATATATTGTATTCCTCTGTGCTGTAGACCTCCGTTGTTGTCCAAAAACTATTTAAAAAACATGTCAATGAACCACACCATTGCACTGGGTGACGTGTTCCTTGGCCAGAAGTTTAAGGTCACAGTAATTTGTTTAGAAACAGCTCTAAAGACTAATGACAGCGATCACAGTTTCAGTCACCGGAGAGCAGTCCCGTGTAAGGCAGTCCTCACTGCACATGTACTGGAATGCTCTTCTGTTTACAGTGCTTTGCTAGCTTGTTGTGCTACTTATCACAACCTCTTGACTTTATACTAATGCTTTTTACAATGTACAGTGTAGTACAAAGTCAAGAGGAACCATGTTCGCACATGTGTAGTGACGTCTGCCTTACACTGAACAACTCCTCCAAGACTGTAAACGTGATCGCTCATAAAAAAGAATGCTTTGGTCTAATAGTGCATTCAAATTGGTCCATCTGTATTAAGACATCTCTCATTACATCCACTTATCTTCTGGAAGTGCTGTAGAAATTGACAGCTAATGATTAAAAGAAAGAAAGAGAAGAGCTGTGAAGTTCCTCTTCTTTCTAGCACCTGATGAGCAGATTCTATCTTACAGGTTTGCCGTGAGCTGGGATACAGATCTAATATGCTGCAGTAGGCTCTGACAAATCTCACAGGAATGTCTTATCGATTCCAAATCCTGGTGTGCTAATTAATAACATCTCACATTACACAGTAGGCATTTTATACTGTGATTTATGAAGGTGTTATGTATTTCAACTGCAACAGACAGTGAAGCAGAGAGGAAGCTACTTGGCCGAGAGTGCGTGACCTGAGGCGATTCGAACTGTGTGAGGAAATGCTGTCTGCTTGATCACTTATCTGACTGATGATATCATTACTCAACTTACAGCTTGTGTCTACAGATAAAAAGCTATCACGTTTAAATAGTTGAGAACTTTAATGACCAAAATTGACTTTTTCTTGTATATCTTTTTATACATATGTTATATGGATTTAGTATGTTATAGTCTCCTTGAGAATTTCTTTTTGGTAAAAATAGTTATTTTTTGGCACAAATTAGTTAGGTCATGTTGTTATGTAACTGTGAGAGAAATTATGACAAAAATAAAACACATAAAAACAGGTTATATTAAAAAAAATCTGCACATGATACAAATGTTATGCAGATATATTTTGGGTGCATGCATTTGTTATTGTTCAAGAAAATGAAGTGAGAAATGTGGTATTGATTTTAATCCTATCTTCTTGGGAGTGTATTTTAAGTTTAATGATACTCTAATGATAACAGTGAGACTCATCATTAACTATAGTTAGATGCATTTTCTCAGAAGCCATAGAGTGTAATTGCACTTTGGCAGGCTCATTAGCAAGCAGAGGCAAATATTTGCTGTCCTGGATTCCAATATCTAGAAATTCATCCTTATCACTTGTGTAACTAAACTACATATGGTCACACTGAGGTCCTTCATTTCCTTCTTCAGCTGCAGACCAGAAAAGATAAGCAGAAAGGAAACCCAGGCCTTGTTATGAGGAGAAAAACAGGTCCTGTACAAACATCATTTGCTCAGCTTCATTTGTAATTTGAGTAAAGATAAAATACTGTATACCATAAAAAGAATGAATATACATAAATATACATTTTCAGTCCTTCATTTGTCAATTTCCATAACGTTACAAATATAACACTTGCAATTGCTAGACTGCAGTTGCAGTAAATAAATAATCTTTCTATCGATATGACATCTTGATCTGGATGCTCTTCAACGAGCAATCTGGGAAAATTCTGTCCTCCAGTTATTGATCTTGTTCTGTTTGTTGTGAGGTTTTCATAATTACAGACTATAAAGTACCTAATTATCAAACTACTGTGACATTTGATCGCTGAAAGCATTTAAAATGATCTACACATGTCATAAGTAGCGCTTGCTTTTGACAGTGCCTCATTTTAAACATGTAAGAACATGTCAGGAACATTTAATACCCTAAAGCGTGTTATGAAAATAGAGGCTGATACGTTCTTTGGACCAGTGTGAAAACAATGGCCCGACTACAACATTTCTATCCACGATATTCAGTGATTTTCCAAAGCACAACATTAATTATTGAGATGTGTTTTAGAGGAACTAATGGCACTCTTTTCCCCAGACAGATGTCGATATGGAGGATAGAGAAAATAGATGTTGCACTATAAAACTGTCAAACAACTCTTCAGGGGATATAATTGCTTCTTCCTGCACCCTGGTCTTGTCATTCCCACCCTGAGTGTAGACATATTGAAAGCTTCCTCATTTCCCCCCAAAATCCACCAACTTACTTACTAACTCCTCTAGACTATCCTGAGATACTCATTTTCCCCCACAGCGTTACACTGAAAAGCATCTGCTAAATGATAAAAGGCACCGGCGTTGCCAAATTAGCACCACATTCAAAACTTCTGAAAGGCTGCTGAATGTCAACAATGGAGGCTGAGCAGCAAAAGCTTAATTATCCTAAATGTGTATGTGGGTGTGTGTGCGGTTGTGCATGCTCGTCTGTGTGCTCTCTACCCAGGTTTAGTACCGATGATGTAATATCATATCTGTATTTGTTTCTGAATGAGCATTACATCATTGATACCTCTGGCTGGCAGTGAGGCAGAGATGCTCAGCCTCCGCTGACACTGGAGGCATCACTGGAGCTGAACCAGCAAAGGCAGCCAGAGAATCTGTTAGTCTACCAGTCTGCAACTGACGCAGTGAGCTAGTGGTTCCCAAAGTGAGGTTCAGGATCTGTTAAATGTCCTTGAGAAGATTTCAGAAGGTCAATGAAAATGACTGTGGGTGAAATTGATCCTAAAATGCTAATAGAGATTTTAAAAACAGCTTAGCTTGGCTTCCAGTATTGCTGCTTCAATGCATCGAAAAATGAATACTGTTGTTGTGAGGTGTGAATGAGTATATACAGTAACAACATTAAAGAAACTAACATTCTATTATACACAGATGTTAAGTACTGTATTAGTGAATCTTTCCTCATTAAAAGTATAACGAAAAATGTGCATCCTAAAATAAAGTAGATTGATCATATTGGTCTCTTAGATTGTTTATTTGCTGTGGCTTCAGTTCGGATCATTTGAGTGGGTATGTTTGCTCAAAAGATTTGTGCTTATATGAGACATACTGGTTTTGAACTGCCGTGGGAAGTATCCTAAGAGTCTGTCCATTTTTGATTAAAAGCTATGTTTTTGCTGTCTACTGTTCTCTTTTTAGAGCACGCCATGTGAAAAACTTTTCTCTAACTTGCTGTATGGCTCTGATCTCCAGCTTTGCTCATGACATGCAGTCGCAGAGCCCTGAAGCCCCGCCCCTCTTCTGCAGAGCTGAGGGGCTCGCTATTTTGATATATTATACTGATATTACATGTCCAAATTATACCAAATTCGACACTGCACTTCTTTGGGTTCCCAGCAATACAGCTGCCAAGTGTGAAGTCAATCGGATGAACGGCTCTTGAGATATGTGAAGGACACACATACATACATACAGACAGACAGAGAGTCCTTGCTTTATAGCTAGATCTCTCCAACGTACAGAGAAATCCATGGTGAAAGAGGGACCAGGGGGGTTGGACAATAGCAGCAACAGATCCTGCAATGCAACGCAGCAAGAGGATACTAAAGAACACACACAAATATACTTTTTCTTGACCGGAAAACTTGCTATATTGCCGTTATTATGCTGTTGCTCTCCACCTACACATATAATCAACTGTAAAAAAAAAAAAATGTAACAGTGTTTTCAAAAGTTTTTGGGGAGACGTAGTAAACCACATTGTTGAAAAGTTTAACCTTTTTTGGCCACTTGCAACATTAGCATTCATTTGGAGTCAAGTGTCTCCAATATTCACTCTCTGTTTAGCTCTGTTTTGGTCTCCACTAACTCTTGAGGGAAATATATGTGGCTCTTTAGCTGTTAAATGCTCCATATGTTCACCAGCTGGTCACTAACTTTGTCTGCCTACTGTTTGGTGTTGGGCAGGTAGCATACAAAGCATTTTTAGAGCTTTGCTAAGAACAGCTGAAAACAAGGTTGATGAGAGCAGTGAGCCAAAAGAATAAAGTTGTAGGCCAGAAAAACAAAGCCATGAGCTGAAAGATGCTAAAATGCACAGTTGAGATGACGGTAGCTGCAGAATTGGGTGATAACTGGGTGATTCTCAGTTTCACATTACACATTGATCCATTGTTAATTTATAAATATTGATTAATGTAGCTTTAAGTTGATAAGGCTGGTTGAGGAAAATAACTTCTAAATGTTTTGTTGCATTGTAAAAGCATTCGAGTGGATTTTCCTTCTCTAATAAAATTAGCAATTTTATAAACTCAATATACAAATGCTAATTATCATAATGACTGTTTTGATCATTTACTTGAGTTTACTTCTTTGAGACATAATTTTGTGCTATAACTTACTGTAAGTGTATTTTGGGGGCTTTGATGTGAAACTTTTTGAGATCCATTATTAGCATGCTAGCAAACAGTCAGTTGATAGCTATGATACGCAAGCTAACCAGCCTCCCAACAATTCCAGTCACCAGCCAGCTTCTTCGTTTAGTTACATTCATGCTGTCAGTGTCATCAATTGACAACTATATTTAAAACTGAGAATAAATCTCATTTTGTGTTGTATATGTTAAAATAGCGGGTAAATTGTAGCTAATGTAGTTTTTAGCTCACTTGACAGCTAGCACAACGATGGACAACTTCAACTGTCACACTCCGTGACTCAACTGACACAGTACACTAAAGTGCTTAGTGTAGAGGGTAACCTTTGATCAACTCCAATAGAAACACAGCAACTGGGTTGGAAATGAGAGGTTAATGTGTGTGAGTTGAGTCACGGAAAAAACAACAACATTAACTGCTCTGAAAACTGGCTGTTTAGTTATGTTGGCTAATTAAGCAACAGCCAATCATGTTGGGAGATAATTATTGCCTAAACAGTTGCAGCACACAGTTTTCTTCCCAGCATGTGTCAGTGATTTGTTTTCCATAATTTTTGTGTTTTTAGGTTTTAACAGGAGGATGAAGGATTTGGTTCCTGTGTTAAGTGCGCCTGCAGCTAACAGTAAGTCCCGTTTCGCCATAGCTTAAGTTTAGCGGTGTTTTCATTGTGTGAAGGGGATTTTGTGTGTCATATAAGGCGCAGAGATATATAGCTGCTGAGCAATTTAGGATTGTTTGCCTATTGTGGAGTATTTGCAGAGTTCATTAAGTCACCACAGGACATAATTTTGGTTAAATGTTCTCGTTTGTCAGTAGTGAAATGCTGCATACCTTTTTAAGATCATTGTCACATTAATTTCTTATCAATATAGGAATTTTCGGATTATTTTAGTTTATAATATCCTCAATTTTTGATGCAGTGTGAGTGATTTTGTTTCTGCTCTGCATTATCTCCCTTTTAGAAACACACATGTTCACAGAATAGAATAAATTAACTTACAAATAAAGACTTGTCTGTTGTATTTTTTACCAGTATCCCCATAGCAATCACAACCTGACTCACCAGCTATCCCAGACAGTGTTAACTGGCAGTGTGATGATTGTTGCAGAAATCAAGGTCAAATTTGGAACTGATGTCACTTTTCACCCTTAATCACAACCAAACTGCATTTAGAGATTTTTTTTTTTTAGAGAAGAGTGATAAATGAATATGTGAGGGCCATGTGACAGAGAGGAAGTTGTGTATTGAGGATCTCAAAATGTTCATTTCAACTTCTGAAATCCGATATAATTTGACAACATAATGAGGAATCACAACTCGTCCATTGGAGGTATATGGGAGGAAGAAAGGAGGAGAAATGATAAGTGGACTGCATTTATATTGTGCTTTACAATTTGCCTTTCATTCACCTATTCACACACACCAAAGGCAACCATTGGGAGCAATTTGAGGTCTTGCTCAAGGTCACTTTGACATGTAGACAGGAGGAGCCTGTGACTCAACCACCGACAGCAGCCTGTGACTCTACAAAACGCCCTGACTCCACTTCCTGCCTTTCACCTGCTTTGATGCTGCTGTCAGCATCTCCCAGGAAATGACAAAGTGACAGATGTGCCCAGATCTCACTTTATTGGTATGAGGCAGTCACGACATTAAAAGACATCAGTGAGTTAAAAAAAAAAAAACTGGACACACAGACTCACACTCATACTTACTTCTGCGCAAAAACTGCTTTGTCATTTATTATTTTCCACAATTTATAATCCTTAATATACTTTCCTCTTTGGAAATGCAGAGCAATGGGTTCAACCGAGGCACTTCTGAATTATGAGCCAGGCAAAAACGGTTTTAGAAACTTGGCTCGAATTAGGTTTGCTTCGATGACCTCATTACACAATTTAAGTAATCACTGCAACAGAGTCACCCACACACATTTAGAATAATGCAATTGGGAGTGTAATATTGCAAAGTATTGATCTTTCATTTTCATTGTTTGGTAACTTTCCGTCAAAGTGTTTGGGACTGCGGATGAAAATGGCTATGCCCCAAGTTAATTACTCGACTTGGAAACACATCCTGTGTTCAAAGGTTGGAGCAGAGAACATAAAAAAAATCAGCCATGATCATCTATGTAAAACTTCACAGTGGCCCTTCATCTTCGACAGCAGCCAGCTCTACTTAGTAAGCCACAAGAAAGTGTGACTGACAGTGTGCAGGAGCCCTCCTGTAATTCCTACTGATACCTGTGCATTAAGCTACCTCTCCCCTTGTGGAAGAACACATCAAAAGGAGATTAAAATTAAAACTAAAAACAAGGTGATCCAATGTATGGTTATGTCTAGATGATAATTTCTCTCCGGAAATTCAAAACACAACTGAGACTTGAAAATTACCATAATGGAAATTTATGTGGGTTTTTTCTCTCCCAGCATTCTGCAGGTGCCATGAATGATGCAATGTGGACAACCGCAAAATATCAAGTGACCCTGTTATCAAAGTCTGGATAACACAACCAATACAGGACTTAGAGATGATGTGTGTCTGTTCTGCAGTGCCAGTCACCCAAAAGATCAGAGAGAAAGAGGAGGGGAGGGGGTCAGCAATAACATGTTTGTCTGGTGGAGTAAATTGATCACCGTGTGGATGTCACATAGCTGGTGTTATCCCCTCCGGAGTCACAGAGAGGGTCATTGTTGTATTGTGAATACATGAATAAAGATGTTGTGCTTTTTTCAGGGTTTGCTTTAGACCCTGAATGCATCAATGCAGACCGTAAACATGCCCGGTCCTGCGTGTGAGCGTAAACATACAGGAATTATGAAGGGCAAAACTTAAAATGTGCTGCCACGCTGATACCCCCAGACACCATCCAACCACACAGCCATAATTAATACTTTATTCAGCAGCAGTTGCCTTCATGAGGCACAGATGCAGGCACGATGACCTGAGATTGGGAAACCACATGTGAAGAGGCAGCATGGAAGCGAAGTATCATGTTTACTTTCATAAATATGGCAATCCCCCCCAATCGGCCCCGTTCCCCACACCCGTTCTCCACCTAGCAATTAAATCCAGTTAGAGATTACTCTCAGCTGCTTCCCGGTCTTCACAGGAGTCTCAGCCTCCAGCCTGGACTGATAATAACTATGGTCTGCAGTGTTTCAGCCATTCATTTGATAAAGTGCTTTTCACCTTGCAGCTTTCATTACCCACACACCAGAAAGTGTGTGTATGTGCGTGTGTGTGTTAAGTTTATTTGTCTGCACGCTTGGCTCGGGGTAAGTTGATTAAACAAGTGTCATGTCATTATCCTGTAATCAATTTTTCAGTTATGATTGGGGCTCTATAACGCTGTAATGGAAGGTGAACTCAGATCTATACCGGGGAAGCGAGGTGTATGAGACATCGCTGGAAGCTATCCAGAGAAGAAGAAAAAAAGCAGAGACCTTTTTTTTTTTCTGCATTAGATCGATCCTGTTGACTGAAATGGCCTTGGTTCATAACAGACCATGTCTGCTAGCAACAGCTTAGCTGGTCCACTGAGGCGTCTGTCCGCACATCTTTTGGAAGGTTCTTTAAAGAAGGTGAGTAAAGCAGTCTCTCTGAGAAAGAAGGAGAAAAAGATGTTTATTGTGATGACCCCGCTTGACACTGTGAGGCTGCTTCCATGGCACAAAAACATGCTACTCCAGGGCTTGGCTTTCAGACAATCTGCAAGCAAAGACTTCTGTAACTACACTGACATAGCAGTTCACTTGATTTTTTGAATTCGTGATACATTAATTTGAACTCATAAAGAAAGGATTTCAAACGACTTTACCTTATCTCCACCCTTGTACAAAGATTCCAAGTCAGTTTTACTTTGACCCAAAATGCTTCTACCTTCCGTGAACAACCTTTTCTATGCTGCAGATATCTAAAAATACACACTGAGAGGGTTCTGTCAAGTACAAAATACATCTAAAAATGTATTTTTTTTAAAACATACACATCCTAGAAGCCTGATAAGAGCTTCTCCTTGACTGCTGTAGCCAGGCCTACAGTACGTAGATCCTTATATAACGGATCCTTAACAGAATGAATGTGTCACTGGCAACATCTGTGAATATCCTAAAAGATAACTACAATCTATTACAACTTGGGCCTTTTTATTTATTTGAATAGTTTTATCCATAATTTGATAAGTTATAATAACATTTTACTCACCATGTTAAATGCTGAGATCTGGGAATGTGGCAATGTCATGAAAAGTAAATTCAGTGTGGCAAGACACACAAGTACAGCTGCAATGATTAGTCCATTAATAACCAATTATTAAATTAATCGATATACTGATATAATAATGATAACTGATTAATCGTTTAGAGTCATGCTTCAAGAAAAACTGTGAATGTTTTCTGGTTTCTACAATAGTGAACTGAATATTTTTTTGATTTGAGCATCTTGGGCTTTGGGAAATAGTGGTAAACATTCTTTTTCGCCATTTTCTGACATATTGTAGACCAAACAACTAATCGATTCATCGAGATAATAATCGACAAATGAATCAAAAATGAAAATTAGCATTAGCTGCACTCCTACACACAAAAAGCTCGACCACCAGACAGATTTTAAACAACCTCCAGATTATACAAACTTGATGAAAACCCAAAGGCAAATGCTAAAATTATAATCCAGATTGTCTGATGTAAACATCCAACTGTGTTTGAAGAATGGCTTCCATGGTTCAACTTTGACCTACAGTACCTGTCATCGCTGTGCTGGTAGAGTTTTCTTTTGCAGTGGATTATTACCAAATCAACAGTAACATGAATATTTTGTGAAAAGCAGTCGTATAGCATAGCAATGAGTGAGCAGCAGTGACTTCACATATTACAACAAAGGAACCGGGTGAATGGGTTGGCTAGATTTGGACAAACAATAAAAATATAAAATTAAAACAACAAAAAAACCCTACTCAATAGATTTTTTTTCTGTACTATAATTTTAGGCTTTTCAAGGGCTCTGATCTGTTTGTCTGGCCGGCAGTAATCAGGAAGTACAAAGGTACAAGCATATGTCAAATAAATTGCAGCACTATCAGAGATAACCCTATTGTCTCTCAGACAGACAGACAGACAGTCAGACACACACATACACACACACAGGCACACGCACACACCTCACACGTAACACGTTCCTCCTGAGAAATATTGCTCACTGTACTGGCATGAGTTAGCAAATAATTGCTAGTCAGGGGAGGAGGTAGCTTATAATATGCATTGGGAATTTTAATCTTGACTTTTAATAAGCTTTGACCTTCTTGCGTCTGCAGCCTATAATTAGAAATTCTGGCTGGGCCAGATTGACAGAATGCTGTGTCTTAAGGGAGGTAAGACCTTGTGCGACTGCGGTCAGCAGACCTTCTAAATCATGCGGCTGCATGAGAAACGTTTAATCTAACAAATTGGTTCCTGTTTCCTCTCCTTTTTTCATTCTTTCATGCAGTAGGTATTCTGAATATGGTGGTGATGTCATCGTCTCATCCTTTTAAGAGTGACTGTAGACATATTGTGGATATATTCTGAGGGGGAGGTAGGGAATCAGGACGTAATGATCCCTCCTCCGTCAGCCAAATCTAATTGTGCCCTTATCTTCTCCAAGTTTAACTGCCCCATTGAAGAGGATTGAGCTCTCTGGACTCTGACTTGCCTGTTTGTGTTTGTACATATGGGAAGTTATATATCAAATTGCACCGCCGTGCTTCTTGATATTTCTGCGATTGGCAGCATGCAGGTTTGAACCTCCGCAGAACGGCAGCGGTTGCAGTCTTCTTGTGTCTGACTTAAAACGATGAACTCTCTCTTCTTCTTTGGGCCTTTGCATCTGTCAGGCAGCACTAAATTTAGCGGCTGCCGTTTATTTACTTTATGTCCTTGCTGGTGTGTCCTTGCTAAATGAAGGCGAACAGGACTGTCACCATCCAGAGGACAGCACTGCCCAGCCCCTTGGGAGTTGATGGATAACGTGGGGATGTGTACGCCTCTGTCTGTGTGTGTGTGTGTGTGTATGAACAGAAACAAGAATATACATGTGTGCAAATGACATGCATGCACACACACGTGCACACAGACAAAATACCTCCTTTTGCACAATTACTGGTTGCAGTAATCCACTCAGATCATACAGTACAGGAAGCTGGGTGCATGACCAGCCACCGCAGCTTCACTTTGAACAACAGGCCTGTGTGCCTCCAGTTATACAGGTATTTGAGTTTGCAGCCTGTTAAGGTATTTGGCCTTCCATGTGGCATAGTGGTATTTGCACCTTTGCTGTTTCAGTGTGTCAGTGTTGAGCGCTACACAGTCCTATGGATCAGTGCCTCTGTATGGATCCCCTGGAACAGCCTCTTGTTCCTTTAACATTCCAGGTACATCCACGCCAGCTCCTTCCTGTCGCTCCCCTTGTGTGGCGCTGATTGACAAGCGTCCGCTTCTCTCAGGCGCGTAATCAATCTGCTAATTGGTGTCGGAGGGTCGGTTGCTGTTGAAGCGTCCCCCGCTCTTTCTTTGGCTAATTTATCTTTGTCACCGCCAGACTCACAAGGTACATTAGTTGGGAAAGTTCAGTCTCTGCAGAGCCTTGTCTCCCTCTCTCTCACTCATACACACAGTATGCTACTGTGCTTTGTTCATCTCTTCTTTTTTTTTTTTTACTGCAATACATCACACAAATGAGTGAGGGTAAATGTTAGCCTTGCACTGTTTCCATTGGTAACCACGGCTCAGGAGGTAGAGAGGGAGAGCAGGTCAGTCTCTATGCAGGATAATTGGTGAAAACTACTGTATGTGCTTTATCATAATCCACTACAGCAAATGCATCACAGACGCAGAGAACTCTAATGACTGGAAAGGCTTCTGAAAGTTGTGAAATGCATTGAACACAATCAGGTTTTCTAAACAATTATTAAAAATGCATTTATGTAAACTTGTGAACAGTAAAGTGAAATAAATGCATGTGATTCCTGGTATAACAGGAGCTCAAAGGCGGCATCTACACTTGCAGAGAGCCGACTGAGCCCTTGAAACAGCACTTCACATCTGATTGATTTACAGGCACTTTCTACCCAGGGTGCCAATCAAGCCCTGATTAGACATCACTGACTCACTGATGACGGTTCAGACAGCAGCCGTGTCCGCTGTCTTACCAAGCACAGAAGATTGATTGCATGAGGCCGATTTAACCCACATTAATCTCCGCGAATGACATAAGAGTCATGAAGTTTTCATCTCTCTCAGTTTACCGGTTAAAAGTAGGAGCAGTGTAATAGCGGGGAAGTAAAAGGAAAAGCATGTGTGGCACTTGAACCACTGCTTTCTCCCAAACTTGTGGATTAGGCCCCAGTGCCCCCTATTGGCCCCCAAATCATCTGTTGATCCTCTCACACACTGATCCTCCACATTCATTAAGGAAAACCAGACTTCACTGTAAGAAGCTGTGAGAATTAACTGTGAAAATTATTATTTAATGTTTAACATAACCTATATATATATGCCTTCATATGATGTTAAAATGCATTGCTTTTATATATTCTTATGGTCTTCTCCCTCTTTTCCACCTGCATCTTTTCTTTTTTAGAGTCTTTTTTCCCTTTCTCTCTCCCTTTTTTTCTGATGCAGTGATATATAGGTGCAGAAGTGAAGTAAGGTGCTCTGATGGGAGGAAATTATGGCGAGCAGCAGGGGAGAAGTCCATATTCCAGCCCTGCCAGCCTGCTCGCTCGCTACACGACAAGAACAGCGGCTGCACACTGATCATACCCTCATTAAAGTTGTTCACTTTCTCCTTTTTCACTCTTTTTTTTTTTCTTTGATGCACTCACTGATCTTTAAGTGCTTTAAGCACTGCGGCAGTCGCCTCAGTGAAAGTCTGTCTCCGAGCTGTTAACAACCACCTTTTCAACAATGACAGAACTATCAGAAGATTATTTTATGCAAACGTCCTCAGAGATCGATCCACTCCCATTACCTCCACTTTTATTCACTCTCTTATTCACTTTCAATGCAAAATAAGGCTCTTAACATTGCTAAGGGATCTGAGCAGAGCTATCTGTCAGATCTTCACATTATTATTATTCGCTGCTGTTGTATAAAAGCCTTATAACTCCTGTTTCGTTGATGTTCAAGTTTTAATTTCATTACTTTTTTCACTTTTGTTAATTTTACAAAACCTGTGTACTTAAGGAACCCTTTAAAAACCAATTAGATAAAGACGCATTTCAGTCATTTATTCTCTAAAATGATTCCTTAGTTCTTAAAAAGTTCACATTTTGGATATTTCTCAGTCAAATGTAATGCTCAGTCTAAATTTTCCACCTGCAAAGCGTGTGCATTTGATGTGAGACTGTGATTATTCCTGTTAAATTATTGACATACTGAATAATCTGATGGAAGTGGGTGACATTTATGTTTTATGGTGTTTAGCTTCAGGTACAGAGTACAAAAAGATAAGAAAATAGCCATGCTTCTGGGAATCTACCATCACATTTTATGATAAAACTTTGTAATTATACTGAGCCACTGGAAATGAATTTCAGGAGGAAGTCAAGGTGCTTCTAGTCCAACATCAAAGGACACAAACTACCTCAGACCCCCACAGGTCATGACCAACACTATGAGGCCAGATAGCTTCAAGACACCTCTAATCAGCCTATCTGCAGTGCTGCTTTCTGTATCGGCCTGCTGTGCGTCACACTGCACGTTGTTTCAACCCTGACCCAGACATGCAGCCAGACAAACACACTGATGGGGACGAGGCCAATGGACAAGCTCAATACAAATTAGTTTGTCCTCTTCTTATGCAGGTCTTGTGATTGTAACAGTTGTCTTATAACTTTTTGGACATTCTTTGGTTTCTGTAGATTCACATAAACCAGATTATGACTAAAAACAAGTCATCGCTGTGTTTTCACTGTCATTATAACGCGATAAAAGCTCAAGTTTGAGTCTTACTGTCTGTGGGTATGATAAACCTTCCGTCTGCTTCTTTTGAGTTTCTGTATTTGAAGAAAACCATTTAGGGCAGTAAATTCAACACATTTCTGAGCGCCGAGCTCCAGTCTGGTCGGCAGCTTACTTGACAATGTAGCGAGTGGGTGAGTTTTTACACACTGCCCTGTCAGTTTTCAGGGAGCTACGCAAGCAGGGAGGATGTGGCGAAGTCTCACACCGGCCCCGACCTTCCCAAAACTCAAGCGGTGGAAGCCGGCCTCTGATAGTTTGGTGAGATTATAGAGGAACAGAGGAGGGTCTAAACTGAGCAAAAACACTTAACAGTATGGATTCTGATTTGAAAAAGAAACAATAAAACAACATGAGTCTGTGCAGTTAATGAAAAACATCCTACAATGTGTAAATATTGTGAAATCTTCCTATGTGAAATGACATGACTTGAGGTATTCAGGAAACAAAAGAGGATCCAAGGTGGGAAAACACCTTTTCTGCAAGAACAAAGTGTAAACATCAATTTGAGCTGCACTAAACAATAATCAATTTGTGTTTCTATTAAATAATAAGAGCCTTGAGCGAGATAATCTCTGTGAGATTGGCTGCACTGCAAGGTGTAACCATCAACTCCACTGTGTGCAAGTCCATTTCCTGTGCTTTTGATCTGCAGATAGAACACGTCTTCACAAAGCTGAAAGATAATGTACGATATGATACTATGTTCATATGTACACGGCACTAAAACAGCCTTCAGTACACTCCTCAAACACCTGCACAGTCTCCTCTGTGATCCCCTCACCTGTGATCTAAGCCTTTTATAAACCTCTCCACCCTGCAGTTGCACAGTCGAAAAAAAAACTTTCAACCTGTAAACTCCTCCTTCTGCTCCTCACGGTGCAGTAAAGATAAAGGATGAGGAGTTTCCCACCTGCAGACAGGAAGTGGGAATGAGTTCAGTGGTAAATTGCCACTCTCAGGCTTGGTTGTACTCTCACATCTTAGACCTCAGACTGTCCAATTTAGAATAAAAAAACAACATTCAGGTAAACTGGAACAATAAGGTCTGACCTTCCCTGATAACACCAAGAAATATGGTGTATGGGACTTGTTCTAACATGCCCAAGCAGCCCCTTCTCCTCCACATAACCCCACCTATAGCAATGTCCCAATTTCTTGTTTGTATTGTTGAGTTGTATTTTGTCCTTGGGATTTTGTTTGCAGGGGTAGTGGAGGATTACTCCCAGATTACAGAGTTATATACAGACACATCTTAAAGCTGCATTAATCAATATTTATACATTAACAACAGATCAAAGTACTATGTTTAATGTGGAAGATTTCACTTACAATGACAAAGCCACAGAATTATCACCCAACACTGCAGTTCAGTCACTCAGCTCTACAAAGATTTTTTTGCATCTTTCAGCTCATTGTTTTGGTTTTACGAGCCACAACTTAACCGTCATGGTTCACTCTCACCGCTCTCATCGACGTCATCTCCAGCTGCAGCAGCTCTGATAAATCTACTGTACTCGCCCTGCACCCGACAGTAGATAGACAAGCTAGGTAGTGAACCTAGCGGAGCAAGAGTCAGACGTTTCCCTCAGGAGTTGGTGGAGACCAAATCAGAGCTAAAAGGAGAATCAATCAGTCTTACATTTGTGGCCAGAAACACGACTCCATGTGTAAATAGGCAACTGTTTGCTAACATATTCACCATTATAACTTCATAATGAGATAATATGTCAGTGTTGTGTTTATAGTTAGTTGTGTTGCCCCCCATGTGGTCAAAAAACCAATGAATGCAGGTTTAAATAAACACCTGCGAATGAAGAAAACATGCATTGCATTTAGGTAGGAAAAAGCACTACGAATAAGCAGACAAGCAAACTGAGAAACACATTCACCATTGTCACAACACATAACTCGACATATGGAAACACACTGCAAGTACTGAAAACCAGGTTTGACTCACCCAACTTTTCTTTCGGGCTGGTGGTGATATTAACTGTCTCATCCACAGATTATACAAACACAAATACACAGTTCAAAATATTCACCCACTGTGGATCATCTGGGTGTGGTACAACATCTCCGCTGTTGCTCTCCAGGCATCTCACAGGTTTGTCGCATCAGTGGCACAACCTCAAACCAAACTTAAAGAGTTATCATAACATCACAACAATATATTGTCAAATTGCCCAACTGTAAGAGAGAAAGAATGAAGTCTTCTTTTATGGGGTTATTAGAAGCAGTTTGGTAAGAGGTGTCAGTCTGTTTTGTAAATAGACACACCTAACAATGATGTCTCACGCCTGTTATGTCTGCATATTTCTATCTATCTATCTATATCTATCTATCTATCTATCTATCTATCTATCTATATCTATCTATCTATCTATCTATCTATCTATCTATCTATCTATATATATATATATATCTATCTATCTATCTATCTATCTATCTGCCTGTCTGCGTCATTTTATCGTCTGTCAGTTCAATCTGTCTGTTACTGATCAGACATCAAAGGAGTTTTAATGCAGGTCAATGCCCCACATTTTCTCTCAGGGGACACAAACAGGAGTCTCTGCCACGTTAGACAATTAACCTACAACCACGCCAGCTAAACAAATCATAAAAATAGGTATGAGAGCCCAGGGGCTGATTGTTTGGCAGCTTTTTATGAAGCTGCCATAAAGGGATTTGGTCCCTTCATGATTCATTTGAAGTTTCTCGGGAAGTTTCAGTCTTTATAGCTTATTAAAAAAAAAAAAAAGAAAAAAAAGTTGAGTGAAGATGTCTCGAGGTGGATTTTGTTATTCAGGGTGTCAGTTGAGGAAGGGGTGTGAGCAGCAGGGGTCATCGCCAAGGTGCGAGCGAGAGGTGCAGTGCAGTCTGGGTGCTAATCAGACTCATCCTCTGGAGCAGCGTTTGACATTTCCCATCAACACCGACTCCTGGCTCGCTCTCTCCTCACCTGGGCTCTCTCATATGCTCAGCACCCAAGTCAGACCGTCTTCCATACTCTGTTGACACAGGCAGGCCGCTCCGTCAGTCACTCGCCTCATTAACTCCTGTTGGGCTGTTATTCCCACTGCTATAGTCATACATGCATGTTACCCTCGCATACACACACTCGCGTACATCCACTGACTCAAAGTTTCCCACTTGGAGGCAGTCGAGTGTTTGTCAGTTTGCACATTTTGACATGTTTTGACGTTTTGCTGCTCGTGTGAATCACTACAGCTGCAGGATTCACTTTCTGTCTGTTACTCTCTGATCAGATGAATTGATTTTGGGGTGCTGGCAGGATAAGTGTACACTTTTTTTCCCTCTCTGTCTCTCTCTCTCTCTTTCCTCTTGCCTGTTTGGATTAAAGCTCAATAGATACATCACTTTTCATCCTCAAGTAGATAAACTGAACCCTAGTGAGTAGCTTGTTCAGACTGAGTTGTTTTTGTATCATTTCTATTACCACAGACGCACAAGGAGCATCAATCATCATGCAGACCACAGTATTCGACACATTTCAATTTACTGCTGCTCTCCATTTCAAACACCATCAAATATCCAGTTTACAAAGATCTGTGCCCATCTGAAGCAACAACTCACAATAAGATATGAACCAATGTTACTGTTGTCCAGCTTCCCTGTTCCTTCCAGGCACTAACTTTGATCAGATGAGTGTACAAAGCGGGAAGGATATAGATTGCGTTGGAAGTGATTGCTATCAACTTTGATTTAACAGAAACTCTGATACCACAGAACGTGCCAATACTTCCTCTTTTGTTGATAAATTGTGATATCTGCTGCAAAATCTACTTGAAATAGGTTTGAAGTAAAAGGAAAATTGTAATGCCAGAGCACAGTCAATGATGTTTAGCAATGTTTAGTCATGTGAAATATGAAAGTAATCTTTATTTAAGCAGCCAAGTCAATAAATAAGTCAATTTGATGACAGACACAATGTTTTGCAGATATCATTAAGACAGATGAGAAAGAGCTGATTGAGGAGAGGTATGCCTAAGCAACATGTTAGCATATCATAATTGACTATCAGACACACAGGTGGTTAGTGTGGTTGACATGGGTAGTGTAGTAGCCTGCTAACAGGGTGTGATCAAACTTTCCTGCTGTTTGTTGTGTTCTTACGCCTCATTTTAGTCAGAGGAGAATTATAACCTCCATTTACGAAGCCTGGGGTGAAATGGCACACACTTGAAGCACTCAGGGCTCATTAGAGAGATAGAATCAACGTCCTCAGATTTAATGAAAGCAAAGAGTTCATGTTGAAGCATATTACTCATCTCTAAAAAGTATATTTGCATATGTGATAGTCTCACTCCAGTGTTTGGTACTTTAGTCAGTCCTGGACTGTTTCACAACTTCATGTCTTTGAGTCACTTGCGGTGCTTTGTTCCAGACTCTTTCCTGTAACCTTGTAGAGCAACACTTTTAAGTGGAACAACAAACTTTACAACAGACACATAACATATTACATCTGTTCTCATATTCAGTCTTCAATTATTAATTTCCTGAGGCGAGAAAAAAGTTATACTAGTGATGTGAGATAATTTAGAAATTAGTATCAACATCTGGAGGCAATATGTTGCAGTGCAGATTGCAGCAATATAGTGTAAATTAAGTAGAACAAAATAATTGGATAATGAAATAATCTCACTCTATTTGCAATTTTTCGTCCTGTTTTAAGGAAATAACATTTTAGAATTCAAATAATAGTCAAAACTACTCATGGTGCGCTATCATCCATCTCTCACTGCTTTCCAACTCCCCCAGTCTGTCTGTGGCTCTCAAGCCCAAGATTAATTGTCCCTGCTGAAGACATAAATCTTCAAAAAACGGGTCACAAATTTCATCCTCAAAAAAAAGGATAAATCATTTCCTAAAACACCTGGAGCCAGATGCTTAAAATTCTGTAGATTCATGACTAAAACTGAGCCCGAAATATGTAAACGCATTGTTTTCGTCAGATTTATAAAGCTGTGCGTACGCAGGGTTGTGTTTTTATAAATCTCAGACATTATGGAACTGGGCGCACATGCACGAGACCCATTTTTACTACCACAGTTATCCATAAATGGATGAAGATCCACCCTTAACCAGCTGTTTTCTTATCAACATGCTGTCTGCTCCACCAGTCTGTACACCTGTCAATAAAACAATCGAGAAGGAAGACGTGCAGTTTCACAGATTGTGTTGAACCGGCGAGGTTCCCCAACAACGCCAGAGCAGCTGTCATTACGCGCGACCATTACGCACGGCTGTGCGGCTCTTTATAGCGTCCATATCATTTATTAATCATATAGACCTGTAAACCATCGGCAGTGATATATCAGAAATGTAATCAATGATTAGTTTGTAGCTCTCACATCTAAACCGACTTTACAAGGTGTGTCACAACTATGGATCAAATAAAAAGAACAGCAAAATACAATGTTGACTCATTTAGATTAAAAGGATGATACAATGAATCACACAAAAATGATTAATTAACATTAGGTTTGTAAATGCGTCTTTGATTGGCCTTTTACAAATCTCTGTGTAAACTAAAAAAATCACACAGTCAGTGCAGCTAGTTGTCAACCTAAACAATGTTTTTCTAAAAGATTCCTCTCACCTTATATTTCATCTCACATCAGCCTCAGATCACTTTAGAAAGACATGCGTACGCCTGGTCTGAAGAATGCCTGAGATGCGTACATTCTGTGTTCATAAATACCAGTTTATGTGAGGCAAATGGCGTATGCATGGTTTTTGTGCGTACGCATTGTTTATGAATCTGGCCCCTGGGCACTGTAGTTTTTACCAAAAGTTACTCAAACAGCAGTGAATTTGTTGGGGAACTACTTTCATCTGCGGATTAATATACGTTTGGTACCCCAGTGAGTATTTACAACAGCAGTACATTGTATGTGGGATTTTAAAATCTACAATGCACATGTTTATAGTAATGAAAGAACTTATCACCCAGTGTAACGGTGTGGTTTATTGTAGTGTTTTTAATTGTTTGGAGCTCTATTGCACAGAGGAATGATATATATGAAGCTTTGGATACACAGACAATACTTGTTAGTAGGTTAGCTGGTTTTGGTCTTTTCATGGAATTCTTTCATAATGAAAAGTATATAGAATATAACCAGAATTGTCCTTTAAAATTTCTTTACAGTGTATCCTCATAAACCCTGAGAGCAGTGAAAACCAAGAAAGTGAAACTAACAAGTTCAGTTGTGTTAGAAAAAAGTGAAAAACTCTCACCCCAGTGGCAGTCAATTGTTTTAAGAACTTAAAGGAAATTCTGGGCCTCAACAACACAAAACAAATTGTTTAGATATAAATTCTTTACAACTCATCCCTACAACAGTTCAGTACAGCAACAGACAAAAGTGAACAGCCACATGTACAGTACATTTCAATGAGACTAAGCCCTTCCCTTCCCTGTCACCGTTGCTTAAGACTGTGATGGTGTTGCACGGCGGCCAGCGGCTGACTCACCTGGTGGAGTATCGCACACACACACCAGCCCCCCGCTCTCCACTCACTCACCTCCTTCCCCTCCCACTGAGTTCACCCTGCACTGCAGTTCAAAGTGGTTTTTCCCCGTCTAGCCTTGGCGTTTAATGTTTAAGTATTGGGAGCGGCTGGAGAGTGCAAATAAAATGCCTTTACAGACTCCGGGGCACGCTGAGGGCTGTGATTCCAGATACTGTATTGTGAAATTTCCATTGTGCTTGACAGAGTAGCCTCAGGGCTCCTGAATCTGCTCTGCTGAATTTTGACTCTTTACTTATTCATAATGCTCAATGCGTGCGGCTTAGATAAACCATTTAGAGGAAGATTATTCAAACTTTATTACATTGACAAAAGAATACACATGTTGACTGGATAGACGGCAACGTGTCCGTGCTATAAACTGTTTGTCAAAAGTTCAAAACAGGATAAAGGTTTGAATGCAGACCCCACCTGTGAGAGAAAACCACAAACAGCACAATGAGTTGTGGTAGGGCTGCCTTTTCTTTTAGCCTGGAGAAAGGAAAACCCTATTTGCAGCAAAGGAAAACAACACAGAAAGCCTGATACTACTTATATGTTTGTGCGTGATTATTCTGTAGTCCTAATCCGTCTAACAATGTTACAAAACATTCAGACAGGAGGAGGCTTTAAAGCAGTAATTGGGGGGACTTACACTGGTAAAACTCCGCTCAACCACTTCTAGTTGCATCTCGCTCATGCTTGATCAAGACTGTGGCACAAGAAATCAAACATGGGTGTGGATTTAGTCTGATTTGAAGCATATCTGTTAATTCCCTTAAATGTCAAGATGAAGAGGGAGCTTTTTTTTTTTTTTTCCTTTAAAGACTATGTTATGCAGCAGATGTGTCAGAGTGGGTAGAGGGTGATGTGAAGGGATGTAAGGTGTGTACATTTCAGGGGTAGAAGTTTTAATGTGACACACAGGGAGCCAAAAAACTGATGACTCATTGGCCGTTTTCACGCCTCACACTGGATTAGCCATCACATGCAACAGGCTTCTTAATGGAATTGTGTAATGCCCTCAATCCCTCCAGAATTATTTCATAAAATCAGCCTCACTTTTGCTGTGTCACCTTCATATGCAAAACCCAAGGTCAGTAACGAAATGTCACAAAGCAGTACACGTCTGAAAATTTCGGGGGGTGTTCACGGCAGTCGAGACCTGAAAGAATACTTTGTTTTTAGATGTTCAGATGGCTCTTTATATCAGAAAGGCTTCCAAACAACTTGGATAATGTTGTTGTCAGGTGAAAATTTCTAGTTTGCTTGTTTGAATTTAGAGATTATGTGCTCCTTTGTGGTTTGTTGGGCTTATTAAAATCTCTCAAAACCAGCCTGCAAACTGAAAATGGCCATTTTGAAGCTGAAATGCAAACTCTAAATTGTCCATTGGTGTGTGATTATGTTATTCTTGCTTGTGTGTTCACTCTATGACTGAATGTTTGCATCTCAGCATAAACAGGAGTAACCCTGTTTAAGTCTTGAACAGGTATAAGCAGGTGTTGCAACTATTGTTTTGTGTTTGCTCTCAGCTGTTTGGGTTTGTTTAGACAGCATCAGATACGTTTTACATATACTAAATTGACTTTAGATACTATGATTAATTGTCTAAACTGTCTGCTGTGATTTCTATTGCTTTTAGTTGCAAACTCCACCCGCCTGGCACTGAAGGAGGCCAAAAACCAAACAATGAAGTGTAATGTTTGCAAATGCTATTTGCCCCAGGTCTGGCTGATAGATGGTTGGTTTCCTCAGTGGGAGAAATTTAAGTTCAAATTCAGTCTGTCACATCAGCACACCTTGCTCTTTAGGATGCATTATTTATCACAATTTCTGCATTATTAATTCCACGTACCATCACATTTTGTCACTAAGTTCATTTATAAGGAGCACTTTACAGTCAATTATGATTATAAAGACGATGATGATGATTATTATTACTACACTCTGCATCCTTTGTGTCGACTGAGACCTCTGAGGACTCTTCCTGCCTCATGTTTTCCCCTCTGTGTGGTTTTGAGGTGTTTGTGTGGCATGCCAGGTTTTTATCTCAGAGCTGTGACACCTGAACCAAGACTGACCTGAGGCCAAACAGCGCCTCTGGTGTCCCTCAGGGCACCACAACTGCTGTCAGCTCAGTGTTTGAACAGCACCTCTGCAGAGACAGCTGCTGAAATGTGTCTGAAGAAGACGTCTTGAGAATCTCCATGACATTTGGCAAAAACAGAGGGAATTCAGAGATAGGTAGACTGAAAGCTACCACTAGTAGTCGAGTAACCTGGTTGGGGTTACGCAGCGGCTTGCCAAGAGCACCAGCCATCTTTTGGCCAAGACTTGATGTTCATGGTCTCAGTGAGCGGCAGGTAGTCTCACAGTGCCACAAGCCTGGCACAGACAGTGAACACCAGACTGGAGGTCAGCCAGATTGAGGTTTAATGAGACTGAAGCCACACCAAAGGCTGGCATATCTGTCCTCACACTTCAGAGCACCTGTGCCACACTGTCAGTGTGATGAGAGCCTAAGTTGCCCCAAAACAGCCCGTCTTCCTGTAATTACTCTAACAGTTGGATTGTTATCACACAAGTAATTTTCCTTCCTGAAACATTTTAGATATCTGTTTTTGTCTTCACTAATATGCCTTGTATGTGGATTTAGAGGTGTTTCATGTGCAATCAACACATACCAGCACCAAAACACTTCTTAATTGGCTCTCATCACAGGACAATATAAACATGTGTAAGGCTAAAAACAGCACAGGGATGTTGGTGATTGAAATTTGTACTGTTTGAACTGGAAATGTTCTTCTGCAAGTAGAGAATTGATGACAGAAGTGCTGCCATGAATCCAGGGAGGACCTCTCCCCAACACTCCTACTCCATTAAAGGAGAGAGTACAAGAGAAAGTTGCAGTTATACACACAAAACATACTTTGGCCACTTACATAGGCCAGTGAATACAGTAACAAGCCTGAATCTGGAGAATTTGTGGGTGATTCTTGGCCCTTAACACACACACGCAGTACATTTTACGCACTAAATACACTACTTCCGTTAAGATTAGGCCTGGAAAACGCTTTCTGCAGCCTCATCTACTAATATACAAGTCTGACCCGTTGCTATTGTCTTTCTCAAGGAGTCAACTTCAAAATGGTGCAACAATATGTACTTATATAGGTTTAGATTTTTTAAACGGACGTAACAATCATTAAAAGAATAGAATACACGCTTTGACGCGCAAAAAGAGACGGCGAAACGAGGACGCACAGTGTGGGCACTGCACAGATATCAGTGCACTCTAACAAAGTTTCCTTGAGTATGACAGAGTTACACGAGTATGTGTAGTGTCAGACCTAAAGGTAAACTATGTTATATCTGCTCAGATTTCTTTAGACTTTGATTTAAATTGTGCAAAACGTCTCCAAAGTAACTTTCGTGCGTAGTCATGGTGGCATTTGGCTGTTTTATAGGAGGAACAGTGTTAGAAGGCATTTTGCATTTAAATCCACCAATCTACCAAATTAGACAGTAAGGAAACTGTGTAATATGCTTATTTATTTATTTGATAAGTACAGGGACACCGCATAATCATCCGGCACAAGCGTGCGCAGTGCCTGTTCACAGGCAGTTCAATTCTTCTGGGAAATGCATTCTGTGCGGAAAGTTCTTCCAGACGCGCTTCAGTTACCGCACACACTGAAATCACTTCACCTAACTACACTGTTTCAGATTTGAGTACTGTGCAAGTGCCCCTGTCTGCCCTGCCTTTCCTGTGAAATCTGGAAAATGGGAGGGTGAAAAAAAAGACGGTTTATAATTGATGTTTTCCCATGGAACAGCCCCTCCTCCCCGCGACACAGGCTAACCCTCAGGTGGAAGAAATCTTTTAAGATTTTTTTGTGGGATAACATCAGGAGGGTTTGTCTAGGCGAGCCAATCAAGTCCCTCCCCTGCTATAGATCGGTGCTATAATACAAAGCAGTAAAAGCGGTCGCCTCACACAAGCGGCTGCAGCTCGACTAGAGATCCCGTGGCTTTTAATTCCCTCGCTACTTTTTTTTAACCCTCCTTCGATGTGCCCCGTTATTACCATTTGTCTGAGGCGTTCATTTCCGCACCTGCCACGGTAGAGACCAGGCGAAGGCGAAGTAGAGGAGGAGACAAGGGCATTGCGAGAGCCGGGAGAGGCAGACGGTAGAGATAGCAGCGGCGACTCGTTTGAGATCTTAAAGGACAAAAATGCTGCTCTGGACCAGAATCGTATTGGTCGGTCTCATCTGCTTGTCCTTGGTGTCCTCTGGGATGGGATGCGGACCGGGCAGGGGCTACGGCAGGAGAAGACACCCGAAGAAGCTGACACCTCTTGCGTACAAGCAGTTCATCCCCAACGTGGCGGAGAAGACCCTCGGGGCAAGCGGCAGATACGAAGGCAAGATCACAAGAAACTCCGAGCGATTTAAAGAACTGACTCCCAATTATAACACAGACATCATATTCAAGGATGAGGAGAACACTGGTGCCGACAGGCTAATGACTCAGGTAAGGAGACAGAATAACCTTTTTCCCCCCACTGCCCGTCTCCTAACGCACCATCACTGCGCACTGCAACAACCTCCTTGTCAGACTGATTGCGCACCTTAAGTGAAGTCTGTTCTACCCGCTGCTGAACTCTTCACACTGAGCCTTTTAACTTCACTGTAAAAGCAGATGCGCTTTATGCACCAGCATGGGAGTTTTTTTTTTTTTTTTTTTAAAAGCTGCAGGCTTGAAGCGAATGTAGAAATCCAGCTGGAGAAGTGATGTGCAGGCGGACAGTCAGGACACTCGGCCTTCATGATTGTGACAGTGTATTTAAAATATTAATGTGCCCCTCTCCTCATATCTATATTTGTATCTATGTGAGGCTCTATTTGTTGTCTTACAGGCGCACATTCACATTAACTTACATTTTATGAAGACATCCAGAATTTGTTGCCTATTCACGCGTTATATTACAGCTTGTTTTAAGCGCATTTTTCTTTATTCCAGCAGAGAGCTGGAGATGCGCACCGCTTCAAACAGCCGGGCTTATTCGGGCATGGCGTGGCTCATTCAGACATTTTCTCGCACAGGCTGCTGTAATTTAGCCTTTCGCATGGTGTGCATCAGTGCATGAAAGCGGTGATATTTCTTTGAGAGTGTTCTGAACACTATCAGGACTTCATAAATGGGTGGGACTCGGTCATGTATAAGAGCAGGGCGCACATGAGTGATGATGCCTTACACAAACGCAAATGCATGGAAGATGACATGTTTAAAATAAAAAATACTCAATGCCCATGTAGGCTGTTAGTTATCAAAGCTCATAACTCGTTCTGTACATATAAAACGAGCCTCACAATACATCGCAGAGATGGCTTGATTTCTCTCCAGGCTGCAGGATGCCGCGTCTCTTCAGCATGACTTTTAGCACTTAGATGCTGGTGAATTATTAAAAGCGCTTGGGTGATATTGGCTCAGTAATAATAAAATGCCGGTGGTGATGGTGGTGGTGCTGCTGGTGATGAAGCCAGGCGCGCGCCGGAGTCCCTGAACCCGTGCCTCGCACCATCCATGGGCACGAGCTCCGATGAAATATTCACTGTGCGTGCGGTCTCGGCGTCCCTCTCAGCCCTCCCCACATCTCCCTCTGTGATACACCTATAGGCTCTCAAACACAGACATCATGAAATTACAGTCGCGTGGTGATGTGATGCCCAAAGTGAGGTTCAGGGACCCCCCACGTATCCTCAGTCTTCCCAGAGTCTCCAGCAAAAACAAGAATAGTTTGATTTCACCGGTATTTTATTCATTTCTGAGAATATAGAGTAACATCTGCCTGCAATGCTTCCAATCTCAGTAAAACGCACCACCTGCTGTATAAACTGCTGTGTTTACAGGTCTGTATCAAATCATACTAACAAGGCGAGAGTCACTCAGACAAAAGGGGATTGTATGGGGCGTCTGTGGCTTAGGTTTGTCCAATTTTGGGGCCTATTATTAGCAATGATTGGGGGTTACTTTCTGTTTTAAAGATTTATTTTAAATGAGGCCGGTGGTTATAGCTTCTGCTTCATCATCCCTTTTCCGTTCAGCATCCCAGCGTTTATAGAAAACACAACAACTGTGTGAAATGTACATGAAAGGGCTGTTAAACGCCCCTCACTGAGCCTGAAACGCAATTTGAACTTATGACCTTTGGTCAGCGGGAGGCCATAGTAATTAAAACAGGTGAGCTTGTCCTTATCGTACATGACATTGAAATATATGCATCTAAAAGACTGGGGTTGTTGCTGTTTTGTACTGGCTACTCTGCCAGTGGCATAAGCATTATCACATGGGGATTAACGCTGTGCCAACGATTCTTGCGCTCTTCCACGGCTTTACGCATGAATCCTGTGAGCTTTTACGCACGGTTTTTTACGCAATAATGTAGTGGACTTCTCCTTGTTAAACAGAAGTTATGTTTATACATGAAATGAGGCATGTGGCTGCAGTAGCTTCCTAAAGTGTGTGCAATAAATGAACAAATCACAGAATGAATTCACTGCAGTCTAGCAAAGCCTGGTAAACTCCATAGTCTGATTTGAAGGAGCGTTTGTACCACTACCTCCCTCAACCATTAAGACACATCTCACTCCGGGGAGAGTTGCCAAAAGAGGCGTTTTTACAGACATTTACAGATGAATAAGAGCACCACTCTGGAGGCTGAGCTGCAAAAATGTCCATCTTGTCCACAAATTACAGCGTCATATTCAGTGTTAAGGATATATTTGTGAGTTGAATGAGTTGCAATGTACCCCATAGGAGAGGTGAAGTTTCATGTCTGCTCAAACTCCTAATTCCACGTATTTTTAATGAAGTTTGACATATTTAAATAAAATTAAAGAGACAACTTGTGAAGCAGCATAAGGTGTTGGGTGGATCTTGTGATAAGAAAATGAAAGTGAAGAAAATTCCCTTTTTTAAACAGGTAAAACTATGGCAGCCCGACTGGCAGATTTCATATTTTACACTAAAAAAAGAGACTAAGCTCCAATACTAGCTTGAATAGCTTTTAAAAGTGGATTTTTTGCAGTGTAGTACTGTTGGGACACTGCAGTCTCTGCCCACAGTGCAAACGAGTCGGAAAAGAGATGAGCTGGCGGCTTGTTTGCACTGACAGGTAGCTGATAAGTGTTTCCTCTAACCAAATAATTTGTGAAAAGATTAAGAGGGAGGCTGTTGAACAACTTTACCCCGAGCACAAAGCGCCGGTCCGGGGCGCCCTGCTGGGCTTCACGGTGGCTGAGCAGAATTTGGCTTGATTTGCGGCACACGACCTAATGAATTAATAAATAGGTTAAGCTTTACGGCTCTTGACTCCGACAATCCCACTCAGAATGTGGGAGGTTTTTTTTGGGGAGGGATGTTTTGTATTCATCACATTCTACAAGTGTGATATCCTCATAAATCAGCCACTGATATATGTGGAAGCCCTTTTTCCCCCCTTTTTTTTGTTATACGAGTTTTTGGGTCTGTGTGAACATTCTTGCTTTAGGACGCATAGGCTGTCCATAAGGGGGGAAAGACAGTGGTTCACACACACATATAGACGTTTCTCTGTGTGCCTATACCATCCTTGGATATTTCACAAGTCTGTCAGTCAGCAGGCAAAACACCTCGACTTAAGGAGGCATGTCACGTTTCCAAGACTTTGCAGGAGAAGAATAATGAAAGTTTCCCTCCGCGGTTGGACTGAAAAGACTCTTTGTGATGTTTTATTTGACATATTGGTTGAGTGTTGAGAATAGTTGTCTTGGAGAAGGCCAAGCATCTTCATTGAGAGCGCGCGGAGAGGTTGGGGTGCGACGATTTATTTATAAGACAAACTCCAGATATTTTAAGGCAGCAGCTGCTCTTGGAGATCATCTTCATATCATCTGCATATCAATTATTTATTTAAAGAAAACAGACAACTTGCAACCAACAAAGGACTCGGTCATTTCGTGGCCTAATAGCTACAAACTCATGAATTCCTAATGCAATGCATGTTGTGCTCAATGCAATACTTTTTGATAGAAAGGGACGCTGCTCGCACCTTTCCAAGACTGAAGCCCCATATGTTATAGGCCAGTGAAGCGAATGCGCTGCCTTATCAATATTTCATCAGCAGCTTTCTTATCCGAGATGTGCCCTCTGACGCTGCTGCTCACACTGAGAAATGCAAGCTCACATTCAAGGATCAGAGCTGCTCGACCACCTTTGCAGTTCAGTTCCTGCAGCTGGGAGGAATCAGGAGCGTCAGGTGGGGAGGGGTGGAAAGGTGAGGATGAGGCTTCAGCGAGTCCAAATCGATTTTTAATTGTTATTACGATTTAATGGACAAAGCAGAGATCAAGCAAACATACCAGGGATCTTTCAAGAAGAGACAAAACATCATGTGTGGCGCATGTGGTCCAACATTTCTCTGATCAAAAGATGATATGTGTATATTTAGTCACTTATGAGCACCTCCTCTTTTTGATAACAGAAATTGTGCCAATGTAATAAAAGCTTTTCGTCTCCTGGACAGCTTATATGACTGAAAACACCCAACATACTGTATGACACAACAAGTAACAAACTGATCCATTCCTCCTTCCCGCAGAGATGTAAAGACAAGCTGAACTCGCTGGCCATCTCAGTGATGAACCAGTGGCCCGGGGTGAAGCTGCGGGTCACCGAGGGCTGGGACGAGGACGGACACCACTTCGAGGAGTCGCTTCACTACGAGGGCAGAGCAGTGGACATCACCACCTCGGACAGAGACAAGAGCAAATACGGCACTCTGTCCAGGCTAGCGGTGGAAGCCGGATTCGACTGGGTCTACTATGAATCGAAAGCCCACATCCACTGCTCTGTGAAAGCAGGTATGCTGCAGGGCGAGAGGGGAAACCACTCAATTGTTCTGTTCATGTGTGCGCACAGGGGGGAAAAATCTATCACCAGTGCGCATTTCACATCAGGAGCGATTGTAATCATTTAGAAGAGCAGGTGCAGCTCGGGGAAGCTGCAGCGTTGCTTTATCTTTTACATAAGTTTCATGCAAAAAGCAGAGTTTTATCAGCTGCGAGAAGGGGAGAGGTCAACTAGATTATTTTCCATGCGTGATGTGAGGAATTCAGACCTCAACCAAGTTGAGGATGAAACCAAGTTTCCAAATCCCCTGCTTCCGGTGATGAGTTGTTTGCAACATATAGGCTGCGGGATACTAAGCTTGACACTGGAAAGTTTATAAAATGAGTTTAAATCTCGTTAAGAAAAAAAAGAGAAAGTTTTGGCCAATTTACGCATCAACACTTTGCTATTATTAGCCATCAATTAATGATTAATCAAAACAATTAACTACTAAAATCTATTTTATGAGCTTAACTGGAGTGAAAGAGAGAAAGAGTGAGATTTTTTCTGCATTATGAAATTGTAAATATATTTTTCTATGAATGATGTATGGGCACATCCCAGCCTGTGGCGTTATGAGCATTTCCCATGCAGCTTATTTCTTGATCTTACATCGCCCCACACTGTCTCCTGGTGGGAACCACGTCCATAATCTAACAAGGCTTCTCGATGTGACCTAGAATAGCAAACGTCGTTATTGTTCTCTGGATTTTTGCACATGAGCAGAAACCAAAATAAGCTGCTTCAAGTTATGTTGATAGTTTTAAATTGGGGGAACAGTTTGTATTCGGTTATATACGAGAAAACTTAAGAACTTTCCCGTTAAACCTTTTCCCACCCCCAGATCTCATTTATATTAGCTTTGACAACCACTTTTTTATTTTAAAACCTTCTTTGTGGGTTATTTTTTTGGCTAAAATAATCTACCTCTGAGGCCTCCACTAAGCTACAGGACACCTATGGGGTTTGGAAAATATTTCCTCACACTGATTGATGAGCCATGGCTCTTTTTTAAATTGATAAATCCCTTATTTATCATTCAACACACACTTTTTTAGATCACACTATGGGCCAGGCCGACGTGTCATTAGGGGTCATGCGACTTTACCAAAAGGATTTGGGGGTAAATCTGGTTTTCAGTTGTCACCTTATTTCATGCTCGGGAATCTTAAAAGAAGATTAAAAGCCCCAAATTCTGAGTAGGAAACCCCCTTTTTCTGTGTGCAGGACAGTGTGATCCTAGAGACTGGTATGTGAAGAGCTCCACCAAGGCCAAAATTATTGTCATCAAGACTGACAACAAAGCAGGGAGAGGTGGTAGAAAGAGGGACATTGATGTTGCACAACAGAAAGCATTTAAGAGTCCGGACCCTCATTTAAATTCAAATCTACAACTCGAGAGGCTTGGAAAAGTGGCTCCACTGGGTAAATAGTAGTTGTGAGTCGCCTATTTGTGTGAATTGTCACATAGAGGTTTCTGCACCTGAGTAAATATGGGAAGAGTAGCTGGGAAAGGCGTAAGTGTTCTTTACCGAGAGTAGCTCGATCCACAAGCTGATTTAGAATAACAATGCCTGCTCTTTATTGGGTTTTTTAATTAAGAATAGATGAGCCAAGGCTTTCAGTTTTCTCGTCTCAGACAACGTGGGCCAAGCCAATACGCATTTGGCATGGAGGAGCCGACAGGCATCATTATGCAAAATGCATATGGCCCACCACGATGTGGAGGAAGGAAGAAAAAAAAAAATACACATACGCACAGAAAAGGGGGGGTTCTTGAATGGTCTTTTGAATAGGGCGGTGGTCCTGGAACTGTAATGAAAGCAGGTGTGATTTATTTTATTTTCAAAAGTCCTAAAAGTTTGAAATATTGTTGGTTTGGAACATTTTAGGAGTCTTTAAGGTGTTTTAAAATAATCTTAGGGAACCACAATGGATTCTTAATAAACATTTTCTCATTTTCTGGTGTGAAAGCATGTTTTTTTTGCCTAAACTTCAGTTATGTAACAATATAATCTTTTATTTCAACAGAAAACTCAGTGGCAGCAAAATCTGGTGGCTGCTTCCCAGGCTCCTCTTCAGTCACCATGCAGGATGGATCCATGAAGGCGGTTAAAGACCTCCAACCCGGCGACAAAGTCCTGGCAGCAGATGACCATGGAAACCCGATTTACACAGACTTCATCATGTTCATAGACCAAGACTCGACGACCAGGAGGCTCTTCTATGTGATCGAAACCGACTCCGGCCAGAAAATCACCCTCACTGCGGCGCACCTCCTCTTCGTCGGCCACAACTCCACGGACGCGGAGGAGAGGAGGTCGGCGATCTTTGCGAGTGAAGTCCAACGTGGGCAAAAGGTGTTCGTCTTCGATGACGAGCGAAATCGACTCGTGCCTGTGACCGTAAAACGGATTTACACGCAAGAGCACGAGGGCTCGTTTGCGCCGGTGACCGTGCAGGGGACCGTCGTGGTGGACCAGGTCCTTGCGTCCTGTTACGCAGTGATCGAAGACCACGACCTGGCGCACTGGGCCCTGGCACCTGTCAGGCTCGCCCACTGGGTGTCCTCGTTGCTTTTTAGTTCCCAGCCACAAGTCAGTGCACAGAACGACGGAGTGCACTGGTACTCCAAGATCCTTTATCAATTAGGAACATGGCTCTTGGACAGCCACTCGATCCATCCACTTGGGATGTCAGTATACTCGAGTTGAAACCTCCACTACAGGAGCAGAGTGAGACTTTAAATGTAGGACACACGAACTATTCAGTAGATTAAAAAAATAAAATAATAATAATAATTAAAAAAGAACAAACAAACAAGACAAAGGCCCCAGCGGAGTTGGGATATTTATTTCAGTGACTTTTCTATGATGTGTCCCCTTTCAAAGAATGAACGGAGCCTTAAAAAGTTTCTCTTTGAATAATTTATTCTCACGTGAACTCGCTGCTGTCTGTCACACAAATGGATTCTGAGAGGGTGTGAGCAGCAAATTGTGCATAATCTATTTTTGTATATCTCAAATGCAAAAAAAAAAATGAATGAAAAAAATGGAGAAAAAAATGAAAAAAAAAAATGAAAAAGAGAAGAAAAAAAGCGCAAAGAGAAAGAAGACCATGTAGAAAGGAGCTAACTTTGACAGGTTGTAATGTTCATATGTGCATATATGTGCAACTGACTGTTATATTTTGGGGAGAACAAACTTCGCGGGGTTCCATAAATTATATTTTTATACACAGAATTGTAAATTAGATTTTGACAGATCGCTACCGAATCACATTTCGTTATTTGAAATAGTGTAAGATATGAGAATATATTTTAATTTAAATACAGTAGTTGGGAAAGTATTGGAAAATCTTGTACTGCTTGGTTTATTAAGAATTTTATGATTTTGGAAACTGTTGGTTTAAGTTGTCGGAGAGGGACAGATATTCTGCCTCATGTCTGCATTCTCTGCTTTTTTCTTTTTGTTTGTGTTTCTATTTTTTCTGTTTTCTTCTGAGAAAAATATTAAAATGCAGATTCTGACAATTCAGTAACAGTTAAAGTAGTACTGAAACAGTTTCGTTAAATAAATTAATAAGTAACTCCTGTAAATGTACTAAAAATGTATTTTTCTTTTCATATTTTGTAATAGGGAGATAGTTTTATAGAAATGACCTGCGGCAGATGCACAGTTTGGATAGTCTATATAGCCAGACCATACCAGTTAACTTTCATAACAGGGCGATGTGTCAAAAAAATGTCTAGAGTTTATTATTTATATGTTTATTACAAAATGAGATAAAGAAAATCTTCAAACTTGCAGTTGTTACATGTCTTTGTCTGACTGAGCTTCACAGGAAACACAAAGAGGAACATTTAAATCACATTATGAGGCATTTCCCAGCCAAATTAAGGTCTTAGATTAGTTCCTGGAACACATCATCAGTGTATAAATCAGCTATCACCTGTTAAGTTATTTTCCCATTTGGCACAATTATCTTTTATAACGAACTGAGCATTCATTTTGGGTGATGAAAACAATGGTTATAATAAGTGTATAAGAATGATTTTTAAGGTTATTGAATGAGTTTTAGTCTTCTGGGAGAGCTAAAGTATTTCGCTCTGGTTGGCAGCTTCTACAAAATGGAGAATATTGCGCTTTGAAAAACCTATTGCATGCTTGCGAAATGTTGAGAGCCCATGTCAAATTTAACGAGGTTTGCCCTCCGCAAATAACTTCTAACATGCAGACAAATTAAACAGAAGTGTGTTTGTTGGCCCTCAATCTGCTTCTCGGTGTCTGCTGGTTGAGGTCAGATCCTCCTTTACATCCAAAAAAAGAAGGAATACATTCATTTTAGTTTAAATCACAACATGTGTTAGTCTTTAGAAATCACTATAATCCTACAATATTTTCTTACGAACTCACAGTGTACGTAGCAGACAATAGTGACGTTGTATTGATGTATTTTTTGTCCTCTTTGAGATGTGATGTGGTATTGGTTGTCTTAAATTGATTACAGCATCACTTTCTCCCCCTCAGTAGCCGTGTTATTAAGTTGTACAAGGGCGACACCATGTGGCGTGTCAGCGGTACTGCTGGTTGGCAGCAGCTGGAAATGCTGTAAAAAGGATTCTTCAGCAAGGAGTTGTGAATACTTTCATGTGAAATCTGACAAAACTCACAGGCACAGAGGAGCAGCAGCTGCTTTGTATGAATCAGCTAAGAAATAAATGAATATATGGCAGATTTTTGAGTTTGTAGGCTCACTCTGACTATTTAAAACGTGATCCTACTTTACACGATAGACTGAATAATTAAATAACACAGGTCTAGTAAGGAGCACAAGCACAAAGGAAGTTTAGAGAATACATTTAAATTCAAATTATGTCATGTAAAATCTTCTCAATTACAACATCCCTCAAGTGATCAAACCCATCCTTCACCCAGACTTATCAAAGGTAAAAGAGGCCATTGAACCTGAGTTTCTGAACACTGTTGCAACATGAGCAGGAATTCCATTTCCTTCTCTCAGGTCGCCCACATTGTGTTTTGTTGTTGATATTGTGAGGTGGAAACTTGGTGAGGGACAAAGTGGCCCATCTCTCCCGGCACTGTGACCTTGGGTCCCTGACAGATACAAAAGCGTCCGCGCAGGGCAGCATTCCTCAGAGCAGGTAAACAGAGCCTCCTCTAATCCCTCTGGGGGCCCTCAGTCTGCTGGAGCTCAACAACGGCTTTTACAAATGTTGACATTTGCAAACATGAACAGTCTGGCATTCTGGAAAACAAAACTCGCTGTTTCTAAGAGAGTTCTGCAAATGGCAGCGCTCCTTCTTTCCAGGCGAACATTTACTCCTCTGTGGCAGCAACCAGTAGAGTGCTCAAGACCTAAGTGGTAAGTTGGAGCAAAAAAGAAAACCTAAAGGGATTCTTAATGAGCCATCACACCTTTACCACCACCTTCACTATCATTAAACTGAAAAAGAGGGCTTTACAATTTAAGACAGACTAATGAGATACATTAGTAGTTTTGAAGAAAGTGGCTAGATAAATGATACAGTACATGTATGGAAGTAAATATGGACAAATCTTGAGATATATAAGGTATAGGCCTACTTGATTATAAAAATCTGATCAAAATACAGAGAAACAATCAGAGTTGCTAAAAGGAGTCATAATGTATGACAATTAAAACCCTTAAATTTGAATAAATTTGCAATATTTTGGAGAGTTCTCATGACCTTTCCTGTTGGTCATGGCTATGAGGAATACTTGGGGAGTGCTTAAGTTCATGAGAAAACAACATGAAATCCACAACATACAGTCTGCAACAGTTTTACATTGGTGGTTTGAGTATTATATACAGTATGAGAAGTACATTATAGTTTCCATTGACCTGAAGGTAGTCTTTTTTGATTTTAGATGACATTCCTTCAGATCAATGGTTCCCAAAATGAGGGAAGGGACACTTTGAAGTGGTCCCGAGATTAATAGGACAGGAAAAATAACTGTTAGGCTAGTTAAAATTAGATCGCTTTTGACTCTTCTCTGCTATATTTTTCTGGTGAAATACTGGATAGTTTTACCTTGTCGGGCTTCATACAGTCATTCAAACAATCCAAGAGGTTCATAGGAGAAAATTAATCTCTGGTTGAACTGTTTCCAACTAAAAAAGCACATTCAACCAGTGACGAGAGGTCGCAAGCAGTCACTATTTCAATTTAAGAGGTCATCAGCCAAAAAAGGTTGGGAACCACAGCTTCAGATCACCTCTATTCCAGTAGGTATCTACTTTTGACTGTGGTTGTTTTGGTTTTAACTGCTTAAGTTTTTGGATTAGTTTCAAGTGCCAGCCACTCCATAATACACAATAAAAACACATAAATGTCACTTTTTATATCAAAAAGTTTATTTTTTTCTAGTTTATAGTATCAAATTTTCTTTTATAAAAAATATTCAATTTCTTTAAAAACAATTCCATCTCATTAGAAATATTGCACAATTTACAACATGTCAACAAATTGCACATTGATTTCTGAATTTTCCAACACAAAAAATGATTACTTCATGTCATACATAAAGTGTGAACACACATGACAGGATGGTTTGTCAACAGTTTGAGTCAAACTCAAAGTCAACTCAAGAGGTTGGATTTTCAACAGTTTGAGTCAATATTTGGCACACCATACTGTTCCAGATGAGCGAACCACTGTAGTGTCTTTTTCAAAATCCAACCAAATAATGAATGTCAAGAAGTGGGGATGACCTTTGGTGGAGTGAAAGCCATAAAGCGGCTTTAGAGTTACGTGTCTGCTCTGTGAACCCGGCTGTCGTCACAGAGATGGAAACCTCCATCCACTGGGCTAACAAACAATGGTAATCCAGGTAGGCCACCCTGCTTGATACAGAAGTCTTAAGTTCATTCAAGGAAAAGATGAGCAACTGTCAAATATATGCAAGTCGGAAGAACAGCGACAGCAGGAAAAGCAGTGACAGAGGGGAAATGTGGTGGATCCAATAGACTGAATGCAGCAACAGCTATTTAGTGAGGGAAGTAAAGAAAAGTGAAATCTTCATTTCCAAGGTCCGAGGCTGCGTGGCTGTAAAAGGACTGAAAGTGTTAGAGTTAAAAAGACAGGAAAATTGACAAGGCAGCATCACACCATTTTCAAGTATGCTGGGGGAAAGTTTGTTAAAAAAATGTGTTAATCATTCAGTTTTGGTGACACCTGTGGTGAGTAGTGGTCACATCAGGTGTGTTTTCACAAGAAAGATCTCATGAGTGCCATCCGAAACTCATCTGTACAGCTACAACCTCAAACAAAGTGATTATACAAGGAGCATATCAAGTGTTTTTAGAGCACAATCCCGCAACAGCATATTTTTACCAAAGTGATCTTTCTGCAAAAACACACCATCGCTACCCTTTTAATCTATAATTACAGTCTGATAAATGTAATGGACCATATCACTGGTTTTGCATGTCTTAGCTCTATACCAGTTTGTGCCTCTTATGTAATCAGTGCTTCAGCTTTTACACATACATTAGATCACATTAGAGTCAAAAATCTAAGCCACCGGTTAAAACAAACAAACAAAAAAGTGTAAGGTAATTTTGAAAATAAACATTGCTACTTTTGCAAAAAAAAAAATCTATCTGGTGTAGAGTATACTTTAACTATTCCTTCAACCAAACTGAGGGCAAAAGTTTGATAAATAAATCTGATCAGATATCTTTTCGTTTTGATGATGGATTGTATGAATCTGAAAATTAAGCGAACTTTAAATGATTACATTAGAGGTACAAACTGTGGCTAGCTTTTGTGCATTAACAATAAACTGCCTGACCTAAGTTTCAGGTGTTGGAGATTTGCAAAATAATAACCGTCAATTGCATTATCATGCATCAATAAATGAACTTAGACAAAAAATAAAATAAAGCTAATTCTCCTCAAGTTGTAACTAAAATCAACAACTGCCATGGCTGTGGGAAATGTATCTAAAAAAAGAATATAATTTGTGGTCAGCAACAAATTATAACCTATTTATAACCCAATATGTTGACTTGCTAAAACATGCTAAACCATTAGTATGGTCACTTTAGAGCTGAAACTTGAAGCTAACCACATTGATGACTGCTTGTAACGCTGCTCTGTTTAAGAGGATGTGACCTAAAGAAACAGAAAGAGTGAAATGATTATTTTAGCAGGATGTCAGTGCTCCGATTCACCAAACAGACCTGTTGAAAAAAAAAGTTGTAAGTTAGTGTTTATAGAAAATTCTTTTGACTCAATGCCAGTATAACCATTGTGAAACTAGTCATTCATAGCCATGATGGTCTGTTATGCAAGCACAAGAAAAGCCCCATAGACAACTTTGAAATGAACTTAACTCACACAAAATAGGCCATTTTGAATTAAAATATTTGCCTACTGCAACCATATGAGGTAAGATGTTACTGCTATTAAACAGCCTAAAGAAATTACGGTGAAAAACATATCTTAAGGTTCAAGGTGCATATATGTAAGAAAATCTTAAAATTAAGGTACAAATAGATCCAATATGAATCTGTTCTGGCAGTACAAGACCAGGTGTCTTATAACAATATTACTATGACTGGCATTGTCGATACTTTTTCAAATCCACAGGATTTACCACAGCACTCAATATCAAGTGTAACGCACAACATTGAAAGACAGCAAATACACATTGTTAGGGAACAAAAACCTCTACATCAGTTCAACTCAAAACAAAAAGGAATAAAACACAAAGAAGTCAGTTTAGAACAACTGTACAACATAAACAAAGACTTGGAACCACTTAACCTCAAGTTTTACAAGGACTTAAGGAATTTACTGAGTTTCAACAGTTTCAGAAACCACATTTATCCCCAAGCTTGTGGTACTTAAAGCATGTTGAGAATCTAGTGTCCTTTAATGTGCAGCTAATTTCTAAAACTTAGTGGATTTTTCAAGTAATGGCTAATTTAAGGGAAATACCACTAAATTTACAAGTTCAGTTTACACATGCAGGCAATCACAGGGGCCAATTAGTACTTGTGAACATGAACAACTCTTTCTCAAGTCTCAAAACCAGAGAACCAAGAACTTGATCTGTGATGTCATCCAGATGCACAGCCAGAAGTTAATTTTCTCACCCTAAATAAAAGATTTTGTGGAAACCCTCCAAATTATCTTTGTAATATAGTTTGCGCTAACCCAAAAAGACATCCTGGTAAATCCGTTTAGGCTATTGTTACATTTACATTAAATCATTACTTCACCTTTTGCATGTCCTATACTGTATATAGCTGCACATTAGTATGACATCACGGTTAAACTGGCAGGACAATATTTCTTTTGTTGACCATGAAGCAAATAATTTCAATGCCAAAATTCAGTGGCATTCCCCTTCATCTATATGAGGTAGTATTTCCTGCCATATAATCACTAGTGTCAGCAATTCTAAAACATTAACTAGAATAAATCCTTAAAAAAATGTGAATTAGGCACAAGGTGTTTAAGAGTTGTGTATAAAGTATAAAGCATGTACTTCAACGTGAGTACCCAGGACCTTATAAAATACATAAAAAGTATAAATTAATAAAACGTGGCTCAAATAATAAAAGAGACCTCATTGTAAACGCAACAGACACATGGACATCACACAAAACCACACATCTTTGGGCTAAGGTTTAACCGGCTTCACATACCTGCATGTTCACGGTATATTGGCCATGTTTTTATTGTTTTCTTGTTTTCCCTTAAACTTTTTTGTCAAATGTCTTATAAACAGAAATGTGGTCCAGTCATTTTTCTTTTTGGCTCGAAATTAGAAACAAAAACACTTGTAAAATGATTTATGTCTGGACACATCAGCATATCCTTACATATAAAAATGTTTTAACTTGATACAACATGAGTAAAGAATAACTCAAAAAAAAAAAGTTAACAGGATAAATATTGAGTGAAAGTTCTGGTCTACTTATGTACATGATCACGACACATAATGGTTGCCCCCTCACCTTCCTATTAATGATGAAAGCCAAATTCACTTCTGAGCTTGAGTTATTAGCAAACACAGATAAACAATGTTCGTTTTTGACAAATTTTAATCCTGGAACAGGCAAAACTATTGTGTGATAAGTTAAAAAAAAAAAAAAAAAAAAAAAAAAAAAAATCAATCATGTAATTAATGATGGAAAAATTAAATGAGCATATCTTGCTGTATTTAGTCTGATGATGTCTAATGGAATCAAACTGAAAGCCAAACAGACATTTATTATTTAGAGAATTCAAGGTTTTCACTAATGTGGTTGCAGTTCCCAAACAAGGGCACATGCTCTGAGAAATTTAAAATAAAGTGATGCATTAGAGATTGTTCAAGTGCCTGTAGTTACCACTTCCCATACATCTTTTAAAAAAGGTGACTTTTTGTGTCTTGTACAGCCCAAACTTTACAGAGGATGTATTATTAATAATAATGAGGGGAATTCGACATTAAACATTATGGGGGTTTACTTTTCTGTTTCAGCCAAACATCTATAGTACGAGCTCAGTGCGAAGGCAAGTTGTTCAAAGTGCTATTCCAGATACACTATGCAGTTCAGTGATCAGACACCAAATTACCAATTGATAGTTGCACAGACTTGGACCAATTATACCAGTTTCAGAAAGGAGTAAGCAAAATGTATATCTTAGTAAAAATTTACAGAAATGTGTGTATTCTCTGTGGAGAATTGTAAGCAGTTCTCTTGGATCTACCAAATAAGACAAGTATTAAATTCCCAACAATATACGTTGAAGTTGTCATCATAAAAACTCTCTCTCTCAAAAAAAAGTACATTTGCACTCCCTCAAAGCACACTCGCCACAGACTAGAAATCTAAATCCGTGACTACTCCATAATAGGACAAACAACTAAAATATACATCAAAAAGGTATGAAAGATCTTTCCAAAAATGCATTCCAGGTATCAGTTAAAAGACCTACTAACATTTAGAAAAATTGGCCATCTCAAATGAACGAACCTAAAAATGAGAGAGGTGATCTGAACAATCTGATCGAGAGGCAGAACTGAAACCAAAAAGCACCACTGAATCTACACAATACAGTCGCAGCATTTACCATTCCCAAAACCGCTGGGAATTCAGGAAAACCATATCCTGTTGCGTCCTATGACAATATGAGTTAAATCATTATATACAACCAGGCCTCCTCTGTGCTTGTATACATGTTCTCCACTAGGCAGTGCCATTTACCCACAAACAGCTTGGAGACTTAACTCTACCTGAAAGCTGTCTTGGGTTGGAAAAAAATGAAGCTCCAATAGTGATGAAATACTGCCATCTACAGCGAAGAAGAAACACTGCTATATGAATATACTGGCCACAATCTTCCACAACCATTCCCTGTATCTGAAACAAACAGCGAACCACGAATATTAAAAAAATACCAGTGATCAGAATAACATAGTTCAACTGTCCTTTTTTGTTTGTTGTAATGACTCTTATATGAGGGGGGGAGCAACCATTATCCCATGATAAGCACTACTTAGTGTCCATGTAAAATGCACAAAAACATTCTTCACAAACTACATCAAAGTAGGATTAACTGTTCAGTGTCTCTCCAGTGCCATTTTACAACAAAGGACAATGGTAGACAAAGTCAAACACAGGCATGCTCGCAGCTAACGTCTTTGTGTTCATTGTTCCGAGTTGACAGGAGATGAACGATGCTTCTGTGCAGACACGATGACTGTGATTGACCCCAGAGGGTTGAAGAAATATTCCTGCGGTAGGTTGGAGCTGTACATGAGAGGCTCCCACATCAGGAGACAGCGACTTCTTGTAACAGGACTCCCTCGCTTTATTGTGCTCCTCATCCATCAATCAGCGACACATCAATGTGGGACAAATCAATCATGTGCCTGTGTGGTAATTGTAATAATAAAGTTTCAACCTCTATCTCAGGGGGTTGAGATACTAATGAACACTTATGCTGTACTTTGTACAAAATGTACAAAAGCAAAATTCCAAGACCATCACATTGGGGAAATGTAAAAGGGCTACTACTGTATGTAATTATTTAACTGGCATGTCTATTAAGATGAAAGGAAGAAGATGTATTGATTACCTATGGAAGCTCATTTGAAAACTCGCTGCATGCTGGGGACTGGAAAAGGTGGCGACTGCTTTCCTCTGCTGAGGCATCATTTTGAACATCTGCAATACACAGAAATAGAAAAGGACAAATTGGATATAACTAGATGCTCCTCTCACCCACAAGAGGGAGTGAGGGTGGTGAAGAGAAACTGATTCTTTCATTCACTTTCTCTACCTACCCAATCACTACAACAGAGGGCGCTATGGGATCACACTGAGAAAATATCATTACTGCCACTCTAGCTGGTACAAATAAACATCTATTTCATCTAGTTCTCATCAAGAGGTACATATCTTAAATATAAAAATGACATCTAAGAGCAAATGGCAGTGCTTACAGCTTTAACTTCTGAGTGACTGTGAAGAATTTTACTCTTAATACAAAATGGGTGCCTTACAAACAAATCTAGTCTAAATTACGATAAATCTGCACTCCTACGAATCAAGCAGAAATACAGCTGGTACCTACCTCTATGGGGCCGATGGATCTCAGAAGGTTCTTCAGCTGAACATCGGTTGTGGATGAGGAGAGGCCCTCTATGGACACCGTACAGTGTTCGCTCTCTGCACCTCTTTGGCTTTGTCTGGTGGACATCGGACGTCCTCGACCCATCTGACCACCCCCTCTACCTCGGCCCCGGCCCGACACAACCACCTACACCAACACCAGGTGTGAGAAAAAATTTCCCACGAGGGAAAAAATACAGGGAATGAGTAAGAGGGAAACGGCGAAAATACAAACTGAACCTTTCCCTGCTTACACAGGCATGTTGATGTTTTAATTCTGCATTTAACTGTGTAGAGAGAAGGTTATAGTGTTTCTCAGCACAAAGGAAATTTCCAAAACGCCATGCGTTTCCCCCTTGCACCTCTCACACATACCAGGCTTTCACATGATTGACTTATCATATTTCTACATAGAACATCAACGTCAGAACATGATGCATGTGGCATGGCATATCTTCATATGAGCCCGTGAGTGAGAGGTATGTTTCTTCAGCAGCAGAGGAAGAGGAGGAGGAGGAGGGAGAGACCCCAAAAAGAGAGGAGAGGAGGTAGTGGGAGTGTGGGAGTGTGTGTGTGTGTGTGTGTGTGTGTGTGTGTGTTGGAGGCGGGGGAACATAAAGGGAGAGGAGCCATGCAAGCGTTATGGTGGCTGCCTTACCCTGTCAGCATCAGTGAGTATAGTAACTGTGACAGCAGCCTGGTGGTGACAGGCGTGCAGAGAGGCCAGGGGACCTTGTGTAGCCCCCCGTGTTACACTGCTTTCAGCTTGTCAATACTACTGCACCTGGCATACTGTCCTGTCTTATTACCTCTACTGCTCGATTGGTATGTCTACTGAATGCCAGGGTAGTGCCAGCGGCACACGACAACTTTACAGGAGACATTTCAGCTTCTTTTATTTCAGAACTGCCATTAGCCCACATTCTGTACTTGTAATATATATATTTTAGGTGAAATGGTTGCTGGTGTCTGCAGCCAAGAAGGTAAGCTCTCATTCATTACATACCCTGTTTTGCTGGGGGTTGCCCATGCCCCCTCGGCTAGCCTGCGGTGTTCCGCCTGGTCCCTGTGGCTGCTGTCCTGCCATGGTAACCTTCCTTTGGACGCCCTGGTTGAGTGGGGTTGCCGACCAGGTGCCTTGTTGCTGCACTGGGACACCCATCGCCTCAGGCCCCTTTCCAGCCTGGATGGGAATGATAGAGGGCAACACTAATTTAGCACCTCTAAAAAATTCCAGCCTTTATCTCCATTTGCAGGCGTCACAAACTGCTGCTCACATTAAGCATTTAGGCAAAGTGTCAAGTTTGTGGACAACAGGGAGAAATGCAAGGCCATATCTACAATGAAAACTGAAAATGTGCCAGCACTGGGGCTGGATCCCTATCAGAGAGGCTGTGGAGAATAGATCAACCCAACAAGGTGATGGTCTCATTATCAAATAAAGTCACAGCTCAACTCTGTTGACATGCGGGGAGGAATTGAAGGTCGTCTCTTCCCCGACTCTGCGGAGAGATGTGACAGATCAATACAGGGGAAGAAAAGAGACGATATCTCTGACCTGTCCCCAGTTGAGAGTAAATGGATTAATCCCTCCTATAGAAATCACAGCTCCTGATTGCGCCCATCAAATGCTAAGCTGCATTACACTGGAACGACGGCAGCTCGATGTGTACCCCATCCCCCTTATACCCCCCTCCTCCCAAGCTTTTGTGTCTTGCGCTGCTTTGTATTATCCCTGATGAAAATATAATTTGCCTCTTATCTGTGTGCCTAAGCCATACAAATCCAAATCCTCAAAAGTGGCAACTTTCTTACACAGGTATTATGTTGCCCCCCTTCAACCAAGAAAGATTAATTACAAGGGTCTTGGATTGGCATTCTTTTGTTGCCTCGCACCTGAGAGATGGGTTGATGGCAAAAAGCAACTGAGGGATGACAGAGAGAAAGAGAGAGAGACAGAAAAAAAAGGAGGGAGCAGATAACATTGTCAAGCTCCCGTTGATGACAGCAGAACAATGTGGAAGAGGGAGCATCTAGAGAATCTTCTTTTCACCACGGCTATAGGCCTTTGCTGTTTCTTTCTGCTTCCATCTCTCTTTCTCCACCTCACATCCCACTCCCCTTTTTTTTCCTCCAAGATGCGGCACATCAGATAGCTCTGCGCAGGTTTCCATTAACGCACTGACACCCAGTTATCTTCATCTGCAGCCAGCCAGCGATTTTGGCTCTGCAGCTTGATCCTCTGGGATGGAGTCAGAAAGCGGCTTATTTCAAATACTATCACATCTCACCAACATGCCTCATCAATGACAAGTACGAATGTTTAACATGCATGCCTTTGTGTTTTTTTCAATAAAGATTAATGTGTAATTAAGGCCACAGCAGTAACTTATCAAGTGAGTATAGAATAGCTGGCAGTGGTAATTCTGGACTTTGTTGGTGTTACTGTCATTCTTGATTTACCCTCTCCAAGGCCTTTATCTATAAAAGAATACTCTTCTGCCCTTAAAAGAGGATATCAACCTTTAAGAGCAGTGATGAGGTGTCCCCAACTCTACAGATAAATGTCATACTCTTCTCTTTAATGCCTACGGCCTTTCTTTGTTCTAAAGGTAAAACGTACGTTAAGGCATTGTGGCTTAAATACCAGTTGCCTAAGCTTAAGAGAGGAAACTCTTAACAGATCAATTTTGCCAAAATGACACAGACATCACCTTGTCATTCCCATAGGTTAGATTTCTTTTAGGTTACAAAATAGACAGTGTGAGGGCACTCAGTGGCATTTAAAACTATTTCATTTCAAAACTATATCGTTTCCCTTGTGGGTAAAAATCAGTTGTAGAGGATCAAATAAATGTCGGACAAAAACACAAAAGAAGGTGTCAGATAGAAATGAAACCATATGCTCACCGCTCCTGAAAGTTTGACGACTCTGACTTTTTGTGGCACCTGCTGGCCTTCACTGCCACAATTCTTTGCCCGCTGCATTACAGTTCTTTTAGCCCCAGGTTTCGGTCCTTGAGTCTGGCCAGGGCCCACTGAGGAAGTTACAGGTATGTTCTTTTGGGGGACCTGAGTAGACTGGATCTGAGCGCCAGGTCTGTTTACGTTCTGCAGAGCACTGTTCCTTCGTGGTAGTGGCTGCTGCTGCTGTTGCTGCTGCTGCTGATTTTGTTGGGGCGGCTTCCACTGCTGGTCAGGACCAGGCCCGGGAGTCTGTTGCTGCTGGTTATTACCCTTTACCATCTGCAGGCGTGTCTTGACATTGGGACGTGGTGTAGGGGTCTGAGCAGCCCCGTTGGGAGAAATGGGGATGCCTTGATTAGGATTTTTTAATGACTGATTTAACGATTGTTGTGTTCTCTGAGAAAACTGTCTCTGCTGTTGTGGCTGTATTTGTTGCTGCTGCTGCTGCTGTTGCTGTTTTTGTTCTTGCTGCTGTGGTGGTTGTGGGTGTTGTTGTTGTTGTTGTTGTACAACGGGGTGTGGTGTTTGTTGATTTTGTTGTACGGATGGATTCTGTGAAGGAGCTGGGCCTTGGTTTGGAGTATTTGTCTGGGAGTTGATCCTGTCTAGCAGCTCCTTCTTCCTGACGCCAGCTTGCATCTGCCGTCTCATCTCCTTCCTCTTCAGGATCTCCTCTCTCAGACGCTTCTGCTCCTCGATCTTCAGACGGTACTGACGCATATCCTCGTCCTCATCAGGGTCCTGTGGCACAAAACACAAGCTGACAATATCACTGCCTGTCTCTACTGACTGGAGGGGGGGGGCCGTGTGTGAGCGTGAGTCCTATTTGAACCATATTACTTGGCGTGACACTCAGATGTAATCAAAGTCAAAACCCAAGAGAAGAATGCAATAGTATTGATCTGGTCTTTCCAATTGAATGAGGCTGCTGTCATTAACAAATCTTATTATTGGGTTTTTAATAAATGGGCGTCCCTCTCAGCACACTAACAAGCCCGACTGAGTGTACAATTTCTGGGTCATTGAATATAGCAGGGGAAAAATATTCAAGATTTACAGTACCATTTCAGAGGAATTACACACATTTATCTGAAATAATTTGTGCATTATGTCAGCAAACTGAATATTTTTCAAGTCCTTTGTTGTTGTTTTTTTTCTCCAAGTGTTAAAAAGCTGACCTGTGGTGCCTCGCTGGACGGTGTGCTTGGGATTTCCTTGCGAACCACTGTCCTGCCTGCTCCCCCAGGCTGTGAAGCAGTCTTGGCAGCAACTTGGCCTCTTCCTCTGCCACCGTCAAACACCGGCTGAGTGTTCTGCACGGGACGCACCCCCTGTGTTGCCTTGGCAACAGGCCTGACGTTGGCGGCAGGGGAGGCGGCGGGGCGGGCACTGTTCATGGTTGTGTTGCCAGGTGCTACGGGAAGCTCCCGTAGATTGCTGTTGCGCTGAGGAAGGATCTGCATTTGCTTGGAAACAGGTGTGTTCTGAAGGAAGGGTAAAATATAAACATTTCAGATTGTGTTTACACTCAATCTTACCTTTAATATATTTTTCGTTCTATTCATTTTGCATAAAAGCTTTGTTTTGTTTACTGAGGAATGATGCTGATAGAATAAGGTATAGCATTTAGATTCAGACAGTGAAAATAAGTGCCCTGTTCCAGCCGCCTTCAATCAGTTTGAGAAGAAAATAGATGAGCTAATATGTTAATGTCTTACCATCCTTTGCCTGTTGGACATGTTGCGCTGTTGGGGGTTCTGAGGGCGGGGAGTCATCTGCCTGGGGCTACCATGCGCCTGCTGTTGATGGAAGGGATTCTGCCCATGGTGCATCATGGGGCGAGGCTCATTGAGATTTAGCTGTTGCTGCTGATGATGGGATAACTCCTGCCTATGATGTTGCTGCTGCTGGTGCATAGGCTGATGGGATGGCATGGGGTCATGATGCGGAAGCTGGGAGACGGGAGGGCCATGCATTAAGCCCTGGAATCAGAGAAAGAACACAAACTACAACATGAGAAAACCAGGTGAATCGGAACTTATTGTCACATATAACACTAGATATCTATGTGCTTCCTATTTCATTTTTAACTTAAACAGCTTTTGTTCTTATAAATGCTTTTCTTAACATTTAGAAAATGCTCTGCATGTAATTAAGCTCCAATTGGTGTCCTCATGTATACACGTAGTAGTACTACAATAGTGATTTGATCACTAGAGGGAGCTCTTGTCCATGTCTCATAACAAAATGTAGAGGTGCCAAACAGACATGAGTCTTTTTCCTTAACGCCTCACTAGCAGTTAATATGATAACTAGTCTAGTCTATTCATGTGTACAGTACTCTAGTGTAGTCATTGCTCTTGCCACAACATTTTAACAATATAGAGCAAAGCAAATGAAATTCATGAATCCATCACAGAGAAAGCATGTGAATTGTTTGCCAGGCAGCTTTACAAGAATTGTAACAGGCAGGATTGAAGATGCTAAAAAAAAAAAAGATCAAATTAACATATTTACCAAGCAAATTCAAGAACAATACGGGAAGGAATATAGAAACAGCTGACACTATTTATGTACAACAAACAGACACAAATACACAGATACCTATTGGTTATAAAAAATCACTTACTCTTAGTCGTACCTGCATCCCAAACTGGACTTGTGGAGGATGGAAAAGGTTCCCCTGCTGGCCAAACGGCTGACGAGGGCCCATGAAGGGCCGGGGCTGGTTGGGGGGGCCACCTTGTTGATTCATGCCGACCATTCCCTGGTGACCTTGGTGGTGAGGGAGGTTGGGTCTTGGAGGTTCTCTTGGAAATAGTCCTAGTGGGCCCTGGCCCGGCTGGTTGAAGGCTGGTCCTGGTGGGCCGAAGCCCATTTGGCCCTGGCCGGGCAGCTGCTGCTGGTGGAGGTTGTTGCCGCTGTTCATCAGAGGGCTGGGGCCCTGGTGATCAAACATGTGCTGCCCTGGAAACCGTGTTGACTCTGTGTGCTCTGTGCCCACAAGAGAAGACCAAACAACAACAACACAACAGAGATGTCAATTTTTCGCCTTGTGAGCCAATTTCAATACATCAGTAACTCCCTCTCCAGATGTATAGTGTTATGGCAAGGGAAATGAAAACAGACAACTCTATCAAGGTGAAAGGGTAAACAACTGAGTGGGATGTATTTCTATTTAAGTCAGCGTTAATACCGGGAATTACAAATCAGAAATGTATATGTTTAATGCAGTTTTCCACAGCTCATTCAGATGTATATATACACACATGCATATAACATGAGTGTTGCTAATAGAGCAGCACCAGAAAGCTAGCAGCATACCCTGTAGGTATACTGCCAGAGGTGATGTCGAATAGGGTTAAATATGCTAAGAGAGCTTTGTAACCCTCGTCAAGGCTGGGTGTGGAACTCACCTCCCATAAAGAGGGGCTCTCTGTCCTGGGGGCCTTGAGGTGGCTGGTTCCTAAAGGGCTCCATGTGATGAGGGGGCCGCTGGGGCTGACCAAAATTACCTGGCATGTGTTGATGGAAGTCTCCCGGTCCCTGGGAAAACACAAAACTCATGAATTATAGGCCATACTGGGAGCTCAATAATCACAAACAAATTAAACTAATGAAAAATGGGAATTTGTTGTGGAGCACTGCATCGGGCAGGGAGGGCTTGTAATTGAAGGGCTAGGGTCATTAAATAGACACAGAATCTTGACTTGTAAACATCAACATGCATGCCAATATTAAAGAAACCCTTCAGCATGAATTTGTGAGCAAACCTGCATTAATGCTACTTGGGGCTTTGTTGATAAACCTTCTAAAAGTCCGTCTCTAACAAGGAAAGGGTATTTCAGGAGGGGATAAGTGCCCTCATCTTTGTTTCAACCACTTCGTATGTTAGACAGCTTTCTACTCATTGCATGCATGCTACTCCTCATCTATCTTCCAAGGAAAACTAGATAACAACCCTTTAATCCCTCCTTGGAATTCGAATCCCCCTCATAACTGTCTCCTATATTCTTTTAAACATCCATCTCTGTTGAAAAATTAACCTGCTATTCAACACGTGGCACTTCCACAAATGGGCTCCTTGCCTCCTCCAAGCCTATTGTAAATTACTTAAGATGCTATCAAGGCTTAATCCATCTTTATTCCACTGCTGTGTGGCGGTATTTAGAGAGGAGAGGTGTTAGAACGCTAGAAGGCCAGAGTCCCAAAAACGTGCTTAACAGAAAGTTAATCAAAGGGGCTTACAAAGACAGGGTATCACAATGGGGGCACTATCATACTGTTCTAAAAGGTCAGACAGGCAGGTTTTTCACAATGAGGACTCCGGTGTCCATATAATACCTCTCAAATAACACTGCTCATCCTCTCACTTCTAATCCCTGATAAACAGGCAATGGGTTGTTCAATATGTAACTGATGCTGAGCCAGTGAAGGGATAACCAAGGTAAATATAATGAAGAGTGGTCAAACGTCAAAGTATTTAATGAAGAATGGAGATTTGAGTTTAAAGAAATGTTGTTGACAAGAGATAACAGTTAATGAGCTGTGATTGATTCAAATGTTCGTCATGGAGGCATTTTGTGTTAATGCACCAAGATATGGACTACTAGTATAGCTCACACTGACAACATTTTCAAATCGTGTGGTCAATGGTGAAGCTTGAATGATAAATCGATCATCAGAAAATTTAACAGCAACAATGTCGGTAATGTCCTAAAAAATCACTGATTTCAGCTTGTCAAATGTGAATATTTACTGGTTTTCATAGTCTTTTGTAATAGATAACTGAATATTTTGGGGTTTTGAACAGTTGGTCAGACAAAACAATGGGCTCTGTAAAATTGTGATTGTCATTTTTCACTATTTGATTATTATTTTATCAACCAATCGCTTGATCGAGAAAAATAATTAGCAGAACACTCGATAAATGAAAATAATCATTAGTTGTAGCCGCCGTTGGTATATTTTGTGGTTAAACGGAATATCATTATCTAAACTGATGAAATATTCTAATAACTGTAATTGCCGCTGAGATTAATATTTCAAAACCAGTCTCCACCAGCAAAAATTTAATGCAATAGTACTAGAGGCTATGACCCCCCATTCGCCTGGTCTTTTAACAATTAAATTTGATGGGATGATAATGTATGATAATCACGAGTAATCAGGTGCCCAGTGGTAAATGGAATGTTGCCGGCTGGTATGTCACCTGCATTTCAAATTGTGTCCTTGGCAACGGCAGCCTAAATGCAATTGACAGCTGGGGAATCCAACACTATGCTGATCATCAACCCAGTTGTCTGCATACCCTTCCAACCCCACCTCCACTGTCTGATAGGAGGCAAAATAGCTCCCCGCTGCCATGCTATCAATATCTAGCACAATCACAGACAGCCGGGGAAGAGGAATTGCTAAATAATAAAGAAGTAAATAAAAATATTGGGGGGGTTTTTGTTCGTTTTTTTTTTTTTTGGACAAAGATGGACTCTCATGTGAAAGCCTGGCTCGTTTGGCAGCAGGGTTGTGAATCCACATGAATGCAATTGGATGCAGCTATTTTCCGATGCCTAATTTGCATAAATCCATATAAAATGCACTTTCCAGGAAGATGTCAGTCAGTACCAGTGCCACCTGATGCCTGGGCATCATTAACTAAAGGATGGAGTAAGTTAAGGCACTTTGGCTGACTTGCTAGCGAGCCATTTCCCTCCATACAGTAATTACTTTAAAGGCGTTTCTGTCATCTCTTGGATGGGCTCTTTGTGAGTGAAATAAAGGACCTTTTCTTATAGGAAATCACTGACTTAAGATCCCTTTTCTCTGACGTGAAATTCAGCTTTCGAAATATATGGTGCAAAAAGGCATGAGCCTCACCCCCAACCCCATGAAACTACTACCACGTTTCATTAACTCAAATATCATTCCAAAAAAAAAAAAAAAGGTCTCTTTGCCTTTGGGACACAAACTTGTGGAAAGTGATTTTTAACTGGCAGTATATCCTGGTTTCACAATTCCATTATGTGCGAAGCTGGCTAGTCTGAGCCCCAGCCCATCCATGAAGAGTTGCTAACTAAGTCCCGTCACTGCAGCCCCGACCTCCAAAAGTCTACTGCCTAAAGCCCCTATCACGCATTTCCAGTTGTGCAGCCAGGCTCGTATCAGTGTTTACAGATTTGCTTTAACAGTATTTGGCCAGGGCAGGCAGTCTAATTGCCATAATGATATTGCTCTCACAAAAAAAGGACGCCAACCGTGTGGAGAGGGAGAGAAAGTGAGGTGAAAGGGAAGGAGAGGAGCAGCTGCTACTCACAGGGAACCTCTGAGGACCCACAGCAGGTCTGGGCTGGCTCTGAGCAGGAGGCATCAAGGGCACTGCAATGAGAGAGAGAGAGAGAGAGAGAGAGAGAGAGAGAGAGAGAGAGAGAGAGAGAGAGAGAGAGAGAGAGAGAGAGAGAGAGCAAAAGAAAGGGGTGTGTGTGGAGGGGGGAGGGGGAGAAAATTAAAATGAGGGGCAGTCGGCAGAGAGAGGATGGTGATAGTAGAAAGGGAGGGGACCATAAGACACCTCCATGCTAAAGGCTGTTACACAGGCATACATGTTACATGTTATCTCTGAGTTGTTCCTCACATCTTTACATAGCTTGGCGCAGACCAGGGAGCTTAAGGAAATATTAAATACATGAGGATAAATTGCCAAATTCAACAAATAAAAATGAATAAGACATTCGCTGTTTGACAACCTTTGGCACAAAGCAATTTAATAAAATGGATTTTAATATTGCTGGCATCAACATAAGGGTTACTGTAATTGTCAATTTGTGCAAATGGAAAACATTAAATTGGAATCTATCACTTAAAATAAATATGTAAATAAATAAAAAATACAGACATATATATATATATATATATATATATATATATATATATATATAAACACGTGCACACACACATAATCATAACCAGAGGCGATCCCTGATCTTCCAGAACACGTCTTCCTCTCAGGAGCAAAACCCTAACCCCCACATGTGCACTTGCTCACAGTGACACACACACACACTCACACACACACACACACACAATAACATGCTTTGCAAACAAAATTTCAATCTTGGCCTGGACAGACAGGCTAGATAAACCCATCTCAGGGAATGAAATGGTGATGCCGCCAGAAAAAAAAAAAAAGGAGAATAAACCCATTACTGGCTGAGAGAGCTATTCACTTGTCATTCAACCAAACAAGAAAATGGCATTCTAATCCCGACACCTTTCAGGACAGTGTAAGGATGACTACTAGCCAAAACGACATCATGAACCACATCCTATTGCTGGTGAACTAGGGCTGCACGATTCTGGATGAATAAAAATTACAATTTTCACACAGATTAAAGGGAAACTTCTGTATTTTTTTCAACCTGGACCCCATTTTCCCCATCATTTTGGGTCTAAGTGACTAATGGGAACAAAAATGTTTGAAACTGGTCGAGTATTGAGCGACAAATGCTGAAATGTGATCCTTGGGGGCAATTGCGTCTGTCAAGGTATATCCTCTAAAAGTGCTTGTTTTTGCCACGGACAGGCTCAGATTGTTATTATAAGTGTCTGACAATAAAAGTAAACACAGGAACTAGCCGCATGTAGAAGCATTATGGCTAACTGCATAGGGAACTGTATCCGGTACACCTTACTGGCTGACCGAACCACGCAGATATTCATCCGCATGATTTGTTTACATATATGAGGCTGACTTTCATCACGGTTAAACTGTAAAGAAACTAAAAAAAGTGCAATGACGGATTACCCCGTGGACTGTTAAGAGGATGATTGTGACTTTGACTGGCCAACTGTATTTATTTGAGCCCGAGTACAGAGAGGAGATAAAACAAATGAAAGAGGAAAAATGAAGAATGGAGGCAGAAAGCAACAGGACCGTCAGGAAAGACAACGTAAAGTAACCGTCACCTCAGACGAACTGCTGGTGTTCCTGCAGTCACTGTTCTCAAGAGAAAAACTTTTTTCTGCAGACCTGTTGCTGCTAGACTTGGAAAATCTAGAAAATGTCCACGGATGAGTAATTACCGTAAATACTACAAATGGATTTACAGCGTTTATCAACATTGTCGTCCTGGAGACTGTTTCACCTCCACAGAATTAACTGGATGAAAAGTGCGAGGCTGGCTGGACCAAACGTACAGCTCCACACGGTAAGAAAAATGTGATTTCAACACATTACTGTGAGGACCTACAGTATGCAAGTCACTCACATATTCATCTACATACGCTGGGTTATTTTTTGTTTTTTTTTTATATGTATGAAGCTGACTTTCACCTTGTTTGGACTATAAGGAAACCAAAAAATACCCATAAAGCTACTACATGCGGCTAGTTCCTGTGTTTACTTTCACTGTCAGACACTTATAATAACAATCTGAGCCTTTCAGTGGCAAAAACAAGCACTGTTAGCGGACATACTTTGACGGACACAATTTCCCCCCAAGGATTACATTGCAGTCCCTTTCACGGCTGCTGGCTGAAGCGCTCGATACTCAATACTCGACCAGTATCAAAAAACAATACAATTTCAAAAACAGCGGTGTTTTTAGCATTTCAGGCTGCCTTTAGGGCGTGACCTTTCCGTCATGCTTTAAGCAGCAGGCCAATCACAACAGAGTGGGCTTTTCGGAAGGAGGGGACAGGAGCCAAGACAGCTCATTTCGGGCTGAGTTAGACAGTGAGAGCGGCTGTGTGCATGGCTTGCACAGCATGAACAAGGAGCTTTTTGACCATAAAAACATGCTAATGTTTGTTAATAGATCACAATTATGAAAATCTTAAACTGGGAAAGGGGCATAATACGACTTCTTTAATACTATTAATATGCAGCACTATGGTGAACCCAGAAAGACACTGGAAATGAGGGGCAATGCTTTTGAAGCCATACAAGTCAAATCTCTCAAAGTCTAATAAAAAGCACTTGACTGATATTGGATTAACCTACCTTGTACAGAGGATGATGCAGGGCCTCTGAAATGGGGGTTAATGTGGATGTTTTTGGGCTGCGGAGGCTGCTGCTGGTGATGCTGAGGGAAGTTGGGTGGCGGGGAGCTCATCATCCGTGGTGGTGGCTCCATCTGGGGCCGCATCGGCGGTGAGCGGTGAGCCATGTGCGGGGGAATGAGGGGCTGGAGGGGCTGCTGGGCCAGTGGGCGCCCATGCTCTTGGAAGGGAGGAGGTCCTCTTGGCCGCGAAGGGTGGTGCTGCTGGGACTGCAGTTGCTGCTGATGAGGCTGATGAGGAAGAGGCATTCGGGAGGATGGCTGCTAATTGGAGAGAGATGGGGAAACGGAGAGGAGGGAAAACCAAAACAACCTGTCAAAACATTTCTTTATGGGGAGATTCTGACATGACAAACCAAGAAGTCCATGCACAAGATTGAAGACGGTATCTTTAACTAATTTGGTGCTCCCATGCAGATTAAATGTACATGTTTCCTAAGAAATCATGTAAGTCACATAATAAAGAAGGTAGCATTAGTAGGATCATAATATATCCTTCAGCTATTTAAAGCTACTTCATACTGGCTTAATTCATTATTTACCTTTCACAAAGCTTTTGTTGAGGAATTTACAAGTCAACACCAGTCATGCTGTCTTGGAAAAGAAACTAGGAACGTGCCAACTGATCAGCAACTGAACAATAATTATGGGATAATGTTTCAAACGAGTCCTTGATAATTGGCCAATCTATCTGTTTAAACTGCCACACAAACAAACAAGCCAGTGGTTGAACATACAGTATGTTTTTTAAAAAAAAAGTGTGAGCTCATTAACAACAGTCTGCAGAATGTTTGCGGTGTTGGCATTTTGTCCATCTGCCATTAAATTTTCATTTCCAATGTTGATGTTTTGTTTTAAATTTAACAGCCTCTTGACATATTATTAGAACAATTAAAAAGTTGGAGAGCTGGAATGAAATTCCATACAGCAATAAGAACAATCTCTGTAACACAACAGTTAATGGTATTTTATTTTTCTTTAATACTTATGCTTTCTGTGCACTTGCGTGATTTCACTCAGTGATGTGATCAGTAATATTTTTTTTTTATAAAGTTTTGCTTTCTTTAACATCATCATTAACAGGATGTGATAATGCCAACGACTAGTGCCGGCCCGGTTTAACCTTCCACTGTGTTGCCATCACCAGTTCTTTTTATTTAGGTCACATGTTAAATCAAAGGATTAAATGCTTGGAGTGATATCTAATAATAAAAGTCCACAAGAAACTAAATCCTCGGCAAAGAACAAATTGAATTTTGTATAACAGTGTCTAAATGGACCACTGCCAAATGATTTGCTATAATCCATATATCAACACTGATAAGAGGAAGCACTTTTTTTTTTTCAAGCAGACAACCAAAGCTTTTAGAGGCCTTAGAGCGAACAAAATTCACGTCAGGTACATCTAAACTCAGCCTTATTGTAACTGTGACAAATACAAGAAGGTACAGAGTCTTCCCACTCCAAATAATCTTATCTGTTGAGGTCCTTATGTTCCCTTTAGCTACTCTTATAGTGGAGTATCACGTGATGCATTACTCTGTGTAGCCAAATAGATTATCCCTTCAAAGGTGTTCAGGTGCATGACTGTACAATGCTTTACCTGCATGCCCATGTTTCCCATTAGGGGGAGCCTCTGGTCATTCATTCTTCCTCTGTTTCCTCCTTTAAAATCTGGCATTCCATAACCAGGGAAGAATCCTCTTCCTCTTCCTCCACGTCCCCCTCCTCCTCCTCTCCCTCGGCCTCCGTATCGGTTTTGTCTCTTCTGCCTTTCCTGCTCCTCAAACTCCATCAGGTCTTGCTTGGCCTTCTCTGACAGTTCTGGCGGCAGGTGAAACAGGAAAACAGAGTACATGAACCATTTGGAAAATCTTGAGACGTGAAATCAGAAAATATTTGGGGATTCCCTCTGGATATCACTGAATGACGGGTAAATTTGCCCAGCAGGAATAATGCATACCTAGTGTTTCGGGGATGTTCCTTCTTTTATTGCCTGCGTCAGCCAATCGCACAACAGCACCATCCTTTCTCTCCGATTTAAACCGTATGCGGCCAGACTCTTCGTCTTCCTCATCCTCTTCATCCGATTCCTCCTTTGTTTCTTCTTCAGGCACAGCTTCATTTTCAACCTGAGGAAAAGTTTTGATGTTGTAAACTAAATTTTGCCGTTCTAACACATTGACTTCCCCCAATCCCATTTGCATAGCAGGACAAAATTTCCTAAAAACGGTGCTCATTTTCAGTAAAGTTATTTTTCTCGAAGTAAAAGTTGAACTGTTGTCAGCATTTCACACTAAAAATCAATCTTCTAACTACTTGATATGGGTTTTCACAAACTGTCAAATTAGTTTGTGAACATTAAATTAAAAATATAAACAAAACTGCCATGAAACTAATAAGATTTGCATGTTCAAAAACTAAACAACGATGAAGAGTGCAAAATTAATCAGTTGGAAGCTCCTGTGTTAGGTTCACTTATTTCAGCAGATTCTGAAATAAATGCACTCAATGTAAAGAAAACAAAAACTGCGAGGTGTTGCGTGGAGGGTCTCGACATACCTCGTCTGTGTCAAAGACCTGAGAGCCCCCGGCGGTGTCTTCCTCCTCCTCTTCCTGCTGCTCTTCTCGCCCCAACTCCTCCTCCTCCTCCTCCTCAGGGGCCTCCCCCTGTTGGACTCCATGTTCATCCAGTGGCTCATCAGCATAGGAGGTTTGGTATTCATCATCCTTTAAAGATCACAAAGATAATGCGTATTGATTAGCTTCAGCGTTTATAACACTCTGAAAATAATTAGTGATGGCGGAGTGTATTTTGGCCACTGCTGGAAAATAATCTCCCACAGTGTCTTTCCATTGAAAATGAAGCCAAAGCAATGCTTGCGTGATATATGGGGAATACCAGTTCATCTGACATCCAACAGTAAATTTTAATGAAAAATGGATGTAGGTTTTAACTATTTTTTATCTTATTTGAGTGGCTAAAATAAATATGAGGGAGCTTAATGATGACATACTGGCCTTGTTTATCAACATTTAAATTAAAAAAAATCATACAGAGAATAAAGGCAAACATCAAAATGTTATAGAGAGGATTTTGGGGAGGCACCATGTAAACCCCCCCCCCCCACCTCATTGCAAATTACCATAACAGTGGGAGCAAGGCTTCATTACTATTCCTGACAGCATTTGAAATTCAATGAGATGTAAATGTTTGACATGATACACAGAATTGCAGGCACAGATAAAAACACTCCACCCCGGTTCAATGATGGTGAAAATATCATTGACTGACTCCTCGCAAATCACTCCTTTATTGGCCGCACTGTAAGTTCATGATTTCATGCCAAAAAAACATCACACAGACACAAACATTCTGTGAGATGACAAATCAGTTTTTACTACTCAACAAAATTTCAGTTGAACCAAATACACATCCTAGAGTCACAGCAGCAAAACAACAAGATATGAGCGACACATAACCGGTATGGGAGGTGCTAGTAATTCAAACATGCCATCTGCATAACACCGTCTAACAAAAATTCATTGCTGAATAAGGTCAGACTGTAGGTCACACAATGGTGTTTGGTGTTGCGCTCCATTAGCCTGCCAAACAGCAGCACATATTAATGCAGAAAAGAAAAAAAGAAAAAAAAACTCTCACCAAATCAGATGGATGGACAGGCTGCCCCAGGGGAACACAACAGCTTAATCCTTTAAACTGTTCAAAATCGTACTGAATGAATACCATAGCCAGCAAAATGTCAAGGCCAGGCAGTTTAGTGACCTTGTAAAGTGTTATTACACATAAGAAGAATACACATCCACACCTGCAGACATTACCGAAAATCCAAAATAGGCAGCCACTTTTGCTACGCACCCTCAGTAAGAAGGTCAACATCTTATCTTTGTTTGGAAAAAGAAGGTAGGCTAATATATCTCTGTCAGGTGCCAAACACCATCACACCTTGGTAAATGGACCATAACGGACATTTGCACATGGATCAGGTCTTATCTTTGATCCTCTTAGTCTGGGCTAAGAGGGAAGGGAAACAAATAAAAGGGAAACTCACATCAATCATTAGAAAACTGTATAGGGTGTCCTCAGGAAGGTCAATAATCTTTTCACCTGCATGAGACTTTATCAGATCCAGTCTAAAGTGCGAGATAAAAGCCCCCCACATTAACCTCCGCCGATTGGCAGCACATCTCCCCGACACAAAGCGGCTTCTTACTCTCCAAAAGATACAGGGCCCAAGGTCACAATGGCACTGGGATTTGTAGACGACAGCAGAGCGTTACCTCATGCCAAACAAGCTGTCAACACAAACTTTGTCAGCAAGATGGAGAAATTAACTGGCAGGAAGCGATAATGAATCTAATCCTCTCCTGCCCCAAAACACCAACCTACATCTCCTTTTCCTGAATAGATTTTCAATCCTCACTGTCCCCTTACAGAGACAAGAAAACTGACATTATCTCTCGGATACAATAGAGCTAGACAGACAAGAGAGTGGGAGCACGTGTGTGTGTGTTTGTGAGCTTTTACATGTGAGTAAACAATTGTGAAAACTCACTTGAAATTCACCATCTATGGGCTCATTGATTTGGATGTCTAGCACTTCATCCTGGTAGCCGTCGTCACCCTCAGCTACATCTCCAGAGTAATCCATTTGGTCCTCAGGCATCTCTGTGTTGTTGTCCTGGCTGTATTCCTCTGTGTACTCCTCTTCCCCCTCTTGCTGGTACCCCTCCTCCTCTACATCCCCTTCTTCACAGCCCCCTGCACCCAGGTTCACAACGTCATCTGTGTAGTCTGCTTCCTGCGAGTAGCCCTGCTGGTCATAGGATGTGCCCAAGCTGTATGTGGCATTCAGGCTCACATCCTGACCACTGAACAAACAAACAAACAAAACATTAGACTTTCCTGTAAACAGAAATGAGGTATTATTGGAGAATATGCAAATATTTGTGCTTAACTTTGTCAGTTTTACAAATAAAACATTAGACACTTGAACTCATGGCACTGATGAATTAGCTTACGCCATATTTTGATCTTCATCATCACTTTGTAGAAGGTCATCATTCAGCTCTTCATCTGACACTTCAGAGGGATTCTGCAACAAAAATACAGAAACGTTTTTACTTTTTTAAAAAACTGTATTGTTCTCTTTCTCTTCTGTGTGTGTTTGTGCGTGTGTAAGGTGTGGAGGCAGGGGTCCACCTCCAACCCCGACGGATGCTTTATTCCCATGTGGTGAAGACAATCTGGGCAGGTCAACACAGTTCTTTTTTGTCCACTGTACTTCCTCCTGGTTCACATCAACAGTTCCCCCTGTGGAGGAGCCACCTGCTACACTGTGCACTTCTATTTTCTAAAATGTTCCATCAACACTAAAACACAATGTTTTGGATATTATTTTTTGCGTCTCCTGCTTGTAGGCAGAGAAACCACACTGACAACCCAAGTGCTTTTTGGTAACCAGAATAAAATCAAAGTAAATGAAGAAGGGAGATTCAAAGAGATGTTGTTTTATCTTACCTTTTTACTTGACAGCCAATCCTCCTCCAACAAATCCTCTTCCAAATCACTTTTAAGGAGAAAAGACAACAAATAAAAAGGTTTACAGAGTCAGATAATAGTGCAGGCTGTCTATTTACAAATGATTATACACTGATTTATGTGATAATATCAAAATCCCTGATAAAATATCTCAAAAATGTTTTATCGACTACAATTTATCATCATTTCTCATTTTGAAATAATAAGGTTTTAAACTAAGTAAAAGCAAATACAACTAAGACACTAAAATTAAAACAAACAATTGTGATTAATACTTGTTATCACAACATTTCAACTGGCCTCAGACCTCACACCTAAACAAAATATATTCAAAAATGTACTCAAATAACTGATCTGAAGCTTTTGCTAGGCATTGAGGGAGAGAGAGATGAAAAAAAAAAGTCCTCAGCCAGATTGTCACGGGGGTTTATGGTCAGCGTCTTACCCCTAAGCTATGGGGGCGACCTTTTTGCTAGTTTATTTGATAAGAAATAATGTCAACAACTGAGTAAACTTTAGGAGTGAGCAATGAGTGAAAACGGTCCAGTCTACAACTATACTGGTTGCACCTAAACATTTTTTTTTTTATACAATAAGATTGTGATTTTTTGATAGTTATGTAAGCACAATGCATGATCAAAAACTTCTTTTGCTTATGGAAAAAAAGAGGCTGTTTTTATTGTCGAAGCTGGTTGTGAATTTCAGCAGTATTCCTGTAGAGACATGAGAACATGACGAGATGATTTACCTCTCTAGATCATCATCTTCACCCCTTCTCCTGCGTGACCGCTCAATCCCGGGTTTGTCATATTCATCAAAGTCATAATCTGCAACAGAAAAGCAGTTTTGCTCCTATCATCACTATGCTAATAAAACATACAATCCTCATAGGTTGATATGCAGGCGTACAAAAAATATGCTCTCTTACCCAAACAATTACCATCAAAACAGTTTGATAATCCACTTACTCCGACGTTTTGGCAGGGCACCACTTAGCTGGAGCATAGATGTATGCTAGCCAGCTTAGCCAAAGTAGCCTGTTACCCTGTAGTGTTGCTACCGTCAGAATGACAAATGAGAGACCCATAACTCTGACTGAGTGCAACACTATTATTAAAATGTGCTCCATTATCTCCATACTGAAACAATACCGTGTCTCCTCATCTCCCTGCCCTCTCTGTGGCGGTCGGTTTTTCACTCCGCCTTTGAGTGAAGCCGCTCAGAATGACTATAAAAACATTTGATTTCTGGCGACAGCATGTTGTAAGTACTGAGCAGTTCTGAGAGAGCAAAGCAGTCAAAAAGTATTAAAGGTGCAGTTGTAGAATTTAGAGGCATGCAGTGGAACTGACTTGGCAGAGATGGAGTATAATATTCATAAGTATGTCTTAATTAGTGTACAATCACTTGAAAATAAGAATTTTTGTGTTTTCATTACCGTAGAATGAGCCCTTTATATCTACATAGGGAGTGGGTCTCCTTCCACAGAGCCCGCCATGTTCCACCACCATGTCTACAGTAGCCCAGAATGGAAAAACCAAACAGCGGCTCTAGAGAGCCTTTCGCATTTTTCATGAGTTTCATGGCCAATGTAGGTTCTCCTACACGCTTGGAAGGGGAGGGTGACGCAGGAGGGAGGGTAACTCTGCTGGTTGCAATCTGCAATCTCACTGGTAGATGCCACTAAATCTTACACACTGCACTTTTAAAGCAAAAGTAGTGTTTTGGTCCCTCTGACTGATATATTATTATATATGACATCATTAGATTATTAAAACTAAAGCATCAGTGTTAGAGCAGCATGTTACTGTTGTAGCTGCTGGAGGTGGAGCTAGTTTCAACTACTTTATATACAAGAAACAGAGAGGTTGTTTTCCTTTTCCACTACAGCACAACTCAACTGTTTCAGTAATTGCTTTGGACAATGAACCATTGTTGGATGTTTACATCTTTCAAAATAAAAGACCAAAATATTGTCTACCTTTCTTATTTTTCCTCCTGTACTGAAATTGTACCAAGCCATGACCCCAAAACCAAGGTACATGTAAAACCTTTAATTGTGTGAGCTGTTACACCTCTACAAACAACATAGTACACAGTAAAAACTGGTAAACATCTTTCACATGGTTTTCCATGACTGATGCTACTTGAAAAGGTATTGTATTAAAATGCTGTCCAAATATGAAATTCAATTTTGGCCTGGGTGATTGTTATATAGATTTAAAATTTTAATATTGTTGCCCACCAATTAGACATGCTGGATCAGCATCAGCACCAATAGAATATCAGCAATGAACTGATTGATCCACATTAAATTCAGCTTCTACAGAAGTTCACTGTTTCTGTTATCAGTTATACTCATTCAGTTAGACGGGATCGCTGACTCAGCAATCCCCAGGAACTGAAAGAGCTCCATGCACTGAGGTATACAGATTTTCAATTTGGGAAAAAGAGAGCGCTGGTATCGGATCGGTACTCTGTACCAGCAGATATTCTGAGTGGAGGTATCAGAATAATGCTGGGGAGAAAAAAGTATCAATGCATCCCTGGTGTTGCACAACTGCAGATTTATCCGTTTCTAGTGATTAAAACTCATTCTCAACATGAACTTATAATTACAGCATCTGCCAAACTACCTGCTGCTGTTTGACCATCAGCTGATAGGGATTCAATGTCAACTCAACTCATTTAAACAAGTGTCTCTACTGGGCTTGGGCAGTATGACAGTAAAAAGGCTTTCTGTGAGATGGTCAAAACATTGGACCCTCTATATGAGCTGCCTGGAAATAAATATTTAAAAAAATATATTTTTCTATAAATATATAGAAAACACATTTATTTATTTTATGAAATTCAGGAAGAAGTTAAAGTGCTTGTGTTGGAGTCAAGCTACTATGCTTTAACAACAGACATGTGGTCAGTGGAGGGCATGACCCCCTACATGTCTCTGACAGCACACTTCATCACATTTGACTGGAAACTTGAATCAAAATGCCTTCAGGACCAGCTTTTTCCCAGAAAACCATACAGCCAAAAACATGAGTGAAGCCCTCCGCAAGGCACTTGAAGATTGGGATTTAGATAAGAATAAACTGTTGGCAATAACCACTGATAATGTAGCCAACATTACAATCGCCATAATGAGAAACATGGCTCAGTTGTTGGTTATGAGCGCTGCTACTAATGATTTTCACTTCCACACTGTGCGAGCACGATAACACCCTACATTATTGTGGAATCGTTTTGAGTCGTCATCCTCCTTCCTCATTCTTCAAAGGACATCTATGTGAAAGGTACTGTTGTAAGAGTAGCGTAGCTGCTTTGAGGAACAGGGCAGTGCGTAACGAGTGTGTGGTTGAGTGAGAGGCAGAAAAGTGATGGTGAATGCGAACGGAGCAGAGGAAAAGGTCAGTAGTAAGTTGTCAATCTGGCAGTAAATGTATAGTACAGGCTATAGTGTGTTAGTTAATAAATGCTGCAGCTTCTCAAGACCAAAAAAAGTCTCGTCTGATGCTTCCCCAACTGCTGGGAAAGAGAAGAAGGTTCGCCCCAAAGTTAGCAACAATGGGTTAGCCTAACATCCAGGCTCACTTAAGGTGTACTGACCTTTAAGGTGGATCAGCTATTCTCATTTTAGTGTCAATCTCAGCCACTCTTAAACAGAGAACGGAGAAATGTTTGGCTGCAGAGTCGATACCAATGACGTGCCAATATTATTGTGCATCCTTAGTTATTACCTGCCTTATTCATATTAGGAATGTCATAACTATAAAATTAATGAACGCATTTGATTGAAATAAATATTTCATTTTGTCGTCAATAAAAGACACTTCAACTTCTGTGATTCAAATCCTTTTAAGAATAAAATTATTATCATTATTATTGTTAGACTATTATAAGATTATCATTATTATTTGCACACTGCATATACTGTTTACTCCTGGTCAATATTTTTTACATTTCATCTCATTCTCTTCAATAAAAAATGTAAACTTGCAGCAGCTCTTCTGACTTAGAATATATTTTACATAGGGGTGTAACGGTACACATATTAATACCAGACCCTTTTGGTACAGGACTTTCGGTATGGTGCAGATATGTACCGCATGCAACCTTTAACAGTAGTTAACAGTAGGCTTGTTTTGCATGCAGAACATACTTCAAATTCAAGTTCCCACACAAGCATATTAAGTGGCGGACTGGAAGTTTGTTTAGTCTCTGCCTCGCATTTTTAGCATTTGGCATTTATCAGCCTTTCGCTGGTAATTCAGATCGGGCCAAAGTAATAACAAACAGTTAGTGTTTTTATAGCAGTGGATCTACAACCATACTAAGTTGTTGGGAACACAGGTTTTAAACACATGTTGAAGGTGATTGAAATTCCTTCTCATCTGCATTTCAGCCAGAAAGTCATACAGTCTTTTATGAACAAGGAAAGGGTGCTGTTGTCCAAGACTTATCCAAGGCATCTGCTGTAACACTCACAACTGCTGGATGGACATTCAACCCCTGACTGGAACATGATAAGCCATGTTCTGCAAACTCGCCCCATTTATGAACAACACACAAGCACAAATCTGGCAGAAGGACTTAAGGAGGCAGTGTTGGAGTGGAAGTTGGAAAGGCCAGGAACTACAATTCCTGTCACAACAAACATTGCTAGAAATATTATCAATGCAGTCAGTGAAGCTGGAATATTAATTTAGTGTCACAGAAAGCAACAGGACTCAATCAGGTGTCTAGGTAGAGTCAGAAGGTTTGTCTTTTTTTCATGGTAGTACAAACATTGGAGCGCAAACAGGAGATGCTTAATATACCAAAACACACCCTTATTCATGATGTCACAACCCATTTGAACTCCAGTTATGATATGCTTGAGAGGTACCTTGAACAGCAAGCAACTGTAAGCTCAGCACTGACAGAAAAGACCCTCAAGAAGAATAAAGACCAGTGTTTCCCCTATAATGTACAGGTGGTGTGCCACCAGGCCAATGAGAACCAAAAGTAAAAGTTGAATGCCAAAAGTAACGCCAAATATCCGTTCATTCAGAAATCAATAATCATATTTGTTTCGGAGCCTCTGTGTGACACTGTTCTGAAACGCGAGTCAACCTCTATGTTGTTGCCTCGGAAACTCCTGATGTGTGTGACGGACAAACAAATATATCAACGTTTTTCTACAAAACTCTGGGAGTCAAGCAAGAATGCAGGAGTGGAAGAAGTGAGAGGGGCAGCTTATTTTTATGCAATAAATGCAGCTTTTAAGATGTAACGACTTTGTTTTAAGTCTTGAATTTTCCGAGCAAACAAAAATTTGAATGAAAATATAAATTGCAGACTGCCTGCTGTGCCACCCGACTGAAGCAGACCACGCAAATATGCCTTCCCGCGTGCCTTGTCCCTTTAGGGTTTTTTCGGTACATACCATCAGGCCTGAAAAAAATTCTAGTGGAAAAACTGAAGACATAACCATGTTTTCTGACCAGAATGTGAGAATGGTAGAGGTGGTAATTGAAGTCCTTAAAACACTAAAAACCCTCACAACACTGATGAGCATTGAAGCCACACCTTCAGTATCAATGATCCAGTGCTGAACTCTATGGAGCCCACTGAGGAAGACAGTCTAACTGTGAGAGAAGTCAAGGCTGCCACCAGAGAAAACCTGGAGGACAGATACTTTGCTTGTCATGACCTCCTCCACAAAAGCACAGCTCTTGACCCCAAGTTTCGGGCCTATGCGGATGATGTCTGTCGTGACAGAATCTATAACATTATCACAGAGATTGTAACAATGGAAGAACAAGTATTTTGTTAGTTTTCTTATGCATAAAATGTCTTCATTGTTTAATTTGCAACACTTGCTGCTACAGTGTCAATAGTACTCATATATTAAAGTTTTGTCATTTCTTTTGCAGAGTGAGGAGGCCACAAGGACAACAGCAGTCAGTTCATCCCCAGGGACAGGACACCCCATGCCATCTGAATCATCTCCTCCTGTCAAGAAGTCATCCATGGCTGAACTGTTTGGTGAGCTCTTCAAGACTCAGATGGGAAACAAGCCTACTTTGCAGCTGTTAAAGGAAGAGGTTACCTCATACAAGGCAGCGGACTCCATTTCACTGGATTCTAACCCATTTGTACGGTGGAGGACCAATGAGCCCACCTATCCTTATATTGCCATGTTAGCAAAGTGCTAGCTTGCTGTACCTGCTACCTCTGTCCCTAGTGAGAGAGTATTTTCTACAGCTGGACACATTGTAACCGCCAGCAGGTCTGCCCTTTCTGTGGACAACATGGACAAGTTCATTTTTCTGAAATAAAACATGACAGTTGAATGAAACTGAACAGGGCTACAGGCTGAAACTGTAATCAATAGTCATTTATATTTTTTATTATATTTTATATTTCGTTTAATTTATTTGAGAATCTTTTATTTATTGGAGAACAATTAGCAGTAGTTCGCAGCACTATTCCATTTTTTATTCTATTTTATATGTATTTTTTATTATGTTTCATTTAAATTTTTATTTAAAGAAAATGATAAACTGTTGATGTTTACAAGTGACAAGCAATTTTATGTTTTGCATTTTTTCCCCTTTATCTTACTGAAAATGAACCAAACCATGACTTCAACACCAAGATAAACACTGAACCGTGATTTTTGTGTACCATTACACCCCTAATTTTACATATTTTTTATTGTAAATTTCTTTTTTTATATTACTTAGGACTAGTTAATTTTGTGTATATTTTTGGCACCACAACACTGTGGCAAGTTCCTTGTCTGTGCAATAGTGACTATGTATTCTTGTTCAATTGTGCATGTCATGGCTGTTATCTTTATAATCTGTTATCAGTCCTTCTGACTACTCTTTATAATTCTTAACAAGTGGCAGAAAAACAAACTGCAATGCACAAAAAGGAACTTTGAGTTCCTGGAGCTCCTTAGTTCTTGGCAAAATTTGGCCAAAAAGAGGCTATAGTGGCTTTAAGATTAGGTCATGGATCTGGTCAGAATTTAGTCTAAAACTGTTGTTCTAACATTTCAATCTCTAGACCTGCAGCTTTCTTAAATCTCTCTAGACCCTCAAACATCTCAATATAAAAGACCAGCTTTCTTGTACCAAAAACTCCCCCAAATGCAGCCTTCAGTGGATTGTTTAATGGACTGGACAGGCAGTATTCATGAAAATTATAAATAAATTAAGGAAATATCACTTGCAAATGGTGTCATTTACCAGTTACTTGCACCTAGGTGGTAATCGGTCCCTGATAAATATGGAACAGGGTGCAAAATTAACACCCGTCAAGTACCAAACGTGGGTAGGTTTTCCGTTTGGCGAGTAAATCTTGGAAGGCTATCCACCACACCGGCGGGTAAATGTCTGTACCAAAATAGTCATGTAATAAAATATCTGGCATGACGGCTTGAAATTACTCATGTTTGTCCCTACACATAGTGGACACGCGCAACATTTGTGTTTTTTCACATGCGTCTAAACAGTGCTGACAAAATTGTAGGAGCACTTGAGCCTGTCTGAGGCGAAGGAGTGCCAGCCACAGACTGTCTTGAACACTCCCTAGTTTCACAGCACTGTTTACCGTACAGGACATCAGCTATTCGACATCGCAGCTCTCTGCTAAACTGTCACTTGCCACTGGTCTGCTGCTAGATACCGTTAATAAAATAGCTGTTATGTGGAGACACTGTATTCAGCATAATACCTTATTATCTCAATGAAATTTACTGAAACAAATGTATATGTGACACAAAAAGGCAATTTATTATTTTGGCTGGTAAAAATATGCTTAACCCGGCGTTTTTTTGTTTTTTTTATCTACCAGTATTCTTGGCAGGTGAGACAAAAACTTCGTTTCAAACACTGCACAGGAAGTAGATCAAGGGAAAAGCCACTGCTGGATGTAAATATTGCAGGAGCGCAGAGATTGAAAAGTGGCTGATAGCAATGCCACTCTTGTTCCAGTGGCATTTGCAGATTCTGGGTGGTATGTCACTGTTGTTTTTTGGTATGCCGCTGCCACTCTACTGGCTTATGGCATTTACAAACAGTATGTCACTGGTGTTCCACTGTAATGTAGCACTTCTTACTGGCATTAATCAATATGCCACTGTTGATTAGGATATGCCAGTGCTGTGCTTATGAGCGACTTATCACGTATTAACACCATCCCCCCAATAATGACGAATTTGTTCTTGTTAGTAGTATGAATGTGTTATTATTTACAGGCCAGTGCAGTAAAGTTAATATTATATAGGTACACCAACGTAATGCATCCATTACTAAATGGTTTTGGGAGAAATGTATTTCACTTTTTTAAAATTACCCTCACAAACTCAGGCTATAGCCAACATGGCGTTTATCATCTAAAGTCCATTGCAGTCCAAAACAGCAATGCTAACGTGGAATAAAAACACCGCGTAAACTGCGTCATATACTGGTGCCCTTTTTACACACTTAATCACAACAGTCGTGTGTTTCCTTGCTGAGGTCAAATCCTGGAAATACAAACCACGACTGTGTATAAGCAAGTAAGTTAAAGCAGTCGACTAACATTAAATAAGTGCGTGTTTGTCCTGTATGGATCCAGGTTAGCTTCTGTCAACTACGTTGCGGCTAATGTTACATTTCAGCTCAAACACCTGACATGTTTGAGAGCCAGACTTCATTTTAAGACGTCATTTTAAGCAACTTTAACACGTCAAGACATGGCACCACCCGCGATTCAAGTGTAAAACGTTTTTCACAAGTTAGCTGTGTAGCTAGGTAGCTAGCATGCTGCTAACAACCTCAAAATACGGAAAATTTGGGCTGAAAAATAAAAAGCTACCATTAGCCCGCGACTTGGCTGGGTTTACTTGGGAATAATACGACCATTCGGTGAATTAAAACAACTCATAAGTTACAGAAATTAGCAAAGCCATATCATGCTAATAAATTACAACGTTAGCTGTAAAGCTAACAATACCGTTCGCTTAAGGCGACGTCTTGTTTACAACCAAGAGTGTCAATGTTTGTTGAAGGTACCGCTAAATACAGCACAGCTGAGCTCCAGACTGCGGCCTACCGTTACTGCAGCCGTGTTCAAAACTGCTGTTATCGGTGGCTACTTGTGTTAGCTGACTTAGCATTGTCGAAAAACAAGCTGCTAATGACATGACTTACCCTGAGCGTTGGCTGACATGGTGCAAGGCGCGTCCCGCTTAGAGTCTTGACTACAAAACTGGAGGCTGCATTCAATCTTTAGTATTTCACCATTTTGACGATGCAAAACGTGAGATTAATTTAGGTAGGCGCTTCTATGCAGCAACGATTTTCATCCACGACCAGAGAGCACGAACATGGCAGAGCTGTGTTTGGTAGCAATGATGCATTGTGGGTGGGAAACAGGAGCTCCCCCGCTCGGTTAGCTGCAGCAAGGCGAGCTGCCTGACAGGTGAAGGGAAAACACACACATCATGAATGTGCCAGGCACGCAGGTAATTACATGTATTAATATAATATCAGATGACACGTCTGTTATACAACGGAATAGGTTATGCTTCCATAACCTACACATTCAATAAATTTAATGTCGCTTCCACACTCATTTACCCCACTAATAAGACTGCTCTGACTATAAGGTAAGATACTTTATTGTCCCGTTAGGAACATTTTTCTTGGGCTCAGTGTTACTGTATCACACATTTCCCAAACATACTTACCTACATACATACATATTTTACATCATTCATACAAAACAAAACAAAACAAACAAACAAACAAACAAAAAAACACACACACACCACAATAAGACCAATGACACTGATAAAAAAAAAAACACTATAGCTTATAAAACCAGACAAATGATATTTATATTTCACCAAAATTACACATTGTAGAAGGATATTACACATTCAACATACGACCAACAACTTATGTAGTGCACATTGTAGGATATTGCACGTTCAACATACGACCAACAACTTATGTAGTGCACATGCTAGTGTAAACCATCTGTAGAGTGTTCTGTGACTATATATCGTTCCACCAACACATTGTTTTATTACTACTGTTTAAAATGTTAATGGATAATAGGACATTGGTGCCCAAGGCGAAATTTTAGACTGGAGCTCCCCAAAAAGTGCAGCAATAGTAGCCAACCAAAGTCCTCCCAGTCCTCCAGGAAAATAGGTAAGTGGGGGTCAAGGCACCATTCAATGAGTGTTTGGTGGAATGGCCTGAGGTAGCACATGAAGTCTGGTGGTTGTTAGATGAAAACTGACTGACCAGTAAGGCTTTAAAAATCAAACCAGATGAAAACAAGTCAATGGGGGAAAAGGAGAGGAAAAATGTTAAGAAGGAAAACAAGTGCGTATTTGCAAAAGCTGCATATAAGCAAACCTGTTGGTATGAAAACAACAACAACAACAAAAAAACCATGCAAAAACTGACTTCTACTGACAATTAAGGTACTTTTTAGATTTAAAAATCTGCCTATGAATGTCTTATAGCAATTGTGGGTACAATTAGTGGTTTCATTGTTTCATGATTCATGATTTTCATTTAATTCTGGCTTTTTGGCAGGAGCAGTATAAGAGAAGGTACTTACATCGGATTTCTTATAAATTAAGGTGGATGTTATATATAATAAAATAGAATAGAATGGTAACTTTATTGACATTGATTAATTACAAATTATTCTGTTGGCTTATTGATTTATAGAGAAGAATGAAAGACCATAATCAGGACACAAAGACTGCATAAGAAAAGTTCCAAGTTTAAGACTTTATCAGAGAGTTTAGAGTTTATCAGTGTGCATGCATAAAATGTTACTTCATAGAATAACTAAAGATTCAAACTGATATTTTGTATTTGATATGGATAAAGTATTATGCAGATAACATATTGATTTGATAAGATGTGCTCACAATTTAAACATTTAGGTAACATATAAACTGGTTCCATTTTCAAGTGTATTAAGCTGTACAGTTTTAGCGAGTGGGTCATCACCGTCAGGTAGAATTGACTGGCACCTTTCAGGGTTCATAGATTAGATATACTGTAGATTGTTGTTGGAACGGGTTTCCTGATCAGCTCAGCAGTCAGATGAGTCAGATGAGTCATGATGAGGTTGACACATATGCATGGCCAGAACTTAACTCACTCTCACCACTTTCTTCACCATTGGATGGAGGTTTAATAGCATAACAGATTATTGCGTCCATCAGATCTTGAAAATTGGTCAAAATTTAAAAAAAATATGACCATTCTTGGTTTCCAATTTTAGTGTTACAACAGCGATGGCAACATGTGTAAATGCTTGTCCTTTTCAAATCTTGTTCATTTTGGCTGAAATTCAAAACAGTGCTTAATCTTCATTCAAGTCACTCCTTTGATTTTTCTTCCCTGTAAGGTCAAAGCCTTTTTATCTCTGACCAAATTTTTTCCTCTCTTGCGCTTAAGTCTGGGAGTCAAAGTTGTTGTCTGAGTCTACAGCTAGACTACAGCAGAATCGTAACCCCCAAATTCCTCCTGGGCTGACAAACGTCAACAAAGACCCCGAGAGACACCAAAGAGAGGTGAGCAGTGAACTGAAGCCTCATTGTATTGGCTCATTATGGGGTCCCGCAGTGAGGAAGAAGCTATTTTGTAGCACCACAAGGTCAATATCTGAAAGCCAGGGCGATGGAGGGGATCAGCCGTGAGATTTTTAATTTGAGAAAGCGTAAAGGGACTTTCCTACTGAAAGACAGTCTGTGAATTGTAATGGACTGTGAGGATTAAACAGACAAGATGTTGAGTTGGCAAATGTTTTCTCTTTTAAAGAAATGCAATTCCAGCTCCCAGACACTTCCTTGTATGTCATGTGCTGCATCTGCAGGACGACATACAAGTAACCGTTACATTCAAGGTGATCAGACCAATATTTATGATAAAAATTACATGTGCCATCATTGAAATTCAATCAATAAATCTAATGAATATCTTAGTCTTATCATAGAGTCATAACTCTTGCATGAAATAAAATAATTATGAAATTATGAAATGAAAAATGCTGCTTCTTTTATAACATAACTTCTAAACTTTATAAAAGCCTGATGTTTCAGCCTTCAGCCCTTCAGCCAAACTCAGACATTTTTCATGCTTTGCGTACATGCATAAGCACATGTGTCCAGTTTATCTTTTTGAAATGAATGCAGGTGCAACTCATATCAATATCTATTGCACACCCTATTAAATATTCACTCTAAACAGCTGTTTCCAAAACTGTATAAGATATTTCTATGCTCCCTGGATTCACTTTCCCAGGAATTTTGATTTTACTTCCAAATAGATGTGAAAAGGGGAGCTGTCACACTCTATTATGGTGACCTCAATGATTCTGTGCCCTATCCAAATCCAGTGGTTTTCCATAACAATGCAAATTAAAGGGTGCAAAGCTGAAGGAGAGAAGACTTGTTATTTTCCACCCAAAGGACAGAGGTTCTTTACAACAAACTTGTCTGTACGCCTTGTGTAGACTACGCCTTGTGTAGACTTTGACAGAATTTTAATAGCAACTTGGAAGTTGCTTTGTGTGAGACAATCGGTTTTTGCTGTCAATTCATCTTGAGAAAGTGATACTGGAGCTGTAGGCCTGCAATAGATTATTTTGTGAGTGACAGAAATTTAATCGGTCAATTTTTCGATTCATTATGTATTGTGTTTAGCTGCAGACTTGCCCTGTCTGAGACACTCTGAGACTGATCTAGTGTCCAAGTTGTAGCAGTTTTTGCATTGACAGGAAGTAAAATGAATGTGTTACCATGTGGCCGTACCCAAGAACTATTAGCTTAATACACTCCAACAGGAAGATTTGCTTTTGTTTGTGGATGTCTGGTTCCCCACACATGGGAGACTGGGGTATAAATCATATTTCTTTCACTGGGTCAGGGATTAAAGCTTCCTAGCATCTTCTTAACAGAAAATCTATTTCATAAAGAAGAATATAAATTTAAAATAAACACAGAAATTGGCGTTCATACTATTCATCCACATAAGTAGACAGAGACTTGGGTACTTATGCTGCAACTAATAACTAACAATTGAATAAACTGCCAATTATTTTCTTGGCTAACTGCTCAGTCTATAAAATGCCAGAAAATGTGTTTAAAAAAAAACATTGTCACAAACCAGCTCAATGTATGTGACAATGAGAAGAGATAAGCCAAGTTCAAAATTACTTGAAGAAAATAATCTCATCACATGTTCCCAGAGCGCAAGGTGACATCTGCAGATTGCTCATTTTGGATGAACAACAGTCTAAAACCCAAAGATATTAGTTTTACCATCATTGAAGACTAGGAAAACCAGAAGATATACCTATTTTAGAGGCTGGAACTACTTAATTTTTGGCATAAAAAATAACTTAAACAATTCATCGATTATCAAAGTTGTTGCGGATACATTTTCTGACGATCGAGTTATCAATTTATCAAATAACAATTTGGCTGTAATTCACAGGCATCAATGGAGGCATCTTTGTTTTCCATAAAGTTGCTGTACACTGTATTTGTAGTCACCTGTATGTAAAGTATTGACATAATAACTGTTTCAGATATCATTGACAATAGTAGCCACTGGCTTTGACTGAAAATAAATGGCATCCAGTAAGGAAAGGAACATTTGTCAGGTTACTTTTAAAGCTATAATGCCACATTTATAGGCTATAAATCCATATTTATATTATATAGTATATATGATGGTATGATGTATATTTTACAAGCTATGAAAAATGCATCTTGACAATCTAATAATGTTTGATATGGTTCCTCTGTAATACATGATACCAAGCATCTCTGCCGATTTCCCAGTGAGAATAGGCTGCAGTCAGTGACCCACATCTCAGTGCAATGAACTGCTTAACTCAGACTGTTGTTTTATTCAGTGCACTGTCAACAGACGGGTGAAGAGGAGGAGAGGCGGGAGGTTATACTTATCGGCTGTTGTGATTGGCTGCCAGAACCAGCCTCGCTCTGCCATTGGCTCCCAGCGCTGTCACTCCGGATATGTTATCTCCGCTTCCCGCGCCATTCGGCGTGCACGCGCAAGACGAGCAGGCACGTAACCGCTTGGAGACCGTCTGGAGTGTGTCTGAAATTGATAAAATTGGAGATGGAGTTTTTTAACATCTCTTTGCTCATTTACAAGGAAGCCGTCTGTTGGAAACGGGAATTTCCTCTCTCCACCCGAAACGCCTTCGCCCATGAGTCGCCACGCTCAGCCCCAAAATAATTTTTAGATAAACGCTGTGAAAGTTTTTTTCTTCTGCAGTCTATCAGCAGACAGCTCTTTATGCACAGGTAGGTAAGGCAGGCGGCAGAGCAAGTTGCCTAACATACAGTGGATGCTGCAGCATTACAACACTGCCAAAATAACGTGTATTTGTGAATGTTAGCAGAGCGTTTTTGTTGAAAAAACGGCTTTAGAGCTTATAATTTAAATTATCCCGCTGTACCGTAACAAACTGTAAGAAGCTTGATCATTTTATGCCGTTAAAACAATGCGTGTGTTGTGTTTTTTTTCTATTTTATTTATAATTTCTTACACAGTAGCTATTTGGTTTGGAGACTTGACCTCATTCACACTACTTCAGGAGGATGCGCAGGTGACGCACCTTTGCTGACGTGAGGTTGATTAACCCCACGCGTGCTTAGGCTACCTGTTAACTCAGCAGGGGCGGATACCTGTCTTGTAGGCTCGTCACTTCTATTTTTTTTCTTCAATTTGACCCTTTCAGCTGTCCTACCTGCTCAATTTATGATAACAAAACAATATATTTTTCAGGCACATATGCTGCAAACTAGTCTCTAAATACACATGTGGTTCTGAGGTGAGGTAATGTGAATCCTGTGTGAATTTTTTCTTGTCCTGTCCTTGTTTATGCTCTGCAGGGGGACCAGACTTCAGAGTTCAAGAGGAGTGCACCATCCAGAAGGCAGTCTGAACCAGCAGAGAAAAGGTTGGTTTCTGTGCACATTGTGTGTTGAGACAGGAGTTGTATGTTTACTTTTAGGCTGTATAGGCTAAAGAGTTTTAGGGTGGAGTGTATGCTTTATATCAGACTGTGGATTTATTCATTTATAATGATTACATTACCCCAAAACAGTTTATTTATATCTATTTTCTTGCCACTATTCACTTTAAACTCCCACTTAAGTAGCTTCTAAGAAAGATTAAACATTTTCCACACTGTCTGACAACAACATCTACACGTATCAACATTTCTTTCTTTATTCTAATCTATAGCTAATAAAAAAAATCTAATTTAATTCTAAATCTCTGACTTCACTATTACATCTTATGGAAAACTCTGCTTCATTTGTGCACATTCCCTGAAATTCAGCTGGAATATTTGGTAACCTTTGGCTCTTGAGTTGAATCCATTTTGAACAATGCTTGTTCTCATAGTTGAAGAGGTTAATCATCTCACTATTTCTCATCCAAATTGATCAGCTTTTTTCATTTCAAGGTGCAGAAATGGTTAAAAAAAAAAAGACTTGACTATCAAAGATTTGAACAATAAGTCAGAGTAAGTTGCGTGCCACAGTCCATGTGTACCTGATCTGCTGCTGCCTCAGACTTGTCTAGACGCTTTTGCTCTGTCACTGCAGTTGTCTGCAGACAGTGCAGTCATATGACTTGGGGAGCCTTCCTCCCTCCTCCCCAGTGTCTGCTCTTTTGGGGCAAGATGGCTGCTACAGCATTGTTGTTAGCCATGACGTATATGGAATTAATGTGATGAGGAAAAACATTGTTTCTCTCTCAACCACTGCTTGTCTGTCTGTTGTTGGGACACTTGGTAGCCATTTTGTCTGATTCATCACTGCCTAAGGCTTCTGGTGAATCTCAGAATGTTGTGAACAACCAAAATATCGCTGCTCGGTGTAAAAATATCAGTGGTTGCTTCTTGATTTTAGATATAACTTGAACTGGTTTTAAGCCTGTATCAATTTAGTATCAGTTGAGTATCTAGAAGCCCATCTTGTGTAGTTTCTACTGTATTTGTTAAATACACAAATACAGGTATTTACAGCAGGTATATCAAAGATAATTTGATTGTTTGAAAGAAATTGAAATATAATATACATCTATCTAGAATCTATACACACAACTACTCAGCATTTCTCAACATGCAGGGAGGCACATTGGAAAGGCAACAGTTTGGACACAGTGTTTTATACAGTTGGAAAAAAAATGTTTTAATGCTGTGGAAAATGTAAAAAGCAACTGTAAAATTCAGTTTGGATTTTTATATACATTTTTATATTCGGTTGACTTTCGACTGATAACTGAATGTTACTGAAAGTAATGTAGTTACTCTGAGAAATCTGTGAAATACAGTACATTGCTTTACTCGACATTTAGGAGGGAAGGTTCATCTGTAATAGGTTACATTTTAGGTAATATTATCAATTATATCTTTGTTGCTTTGGACTCAATAAAGTGCTGTAATAATACCCAGTGAAACTTATCTTAATGCCATAATTTCTATCATCAAGTAGTATGAAAGATTCTTCTTTTTACGAGAGATTTAGTATTAACAGCAACCTGCCATTTAAAGGATTTGGTGATGCACTACTTCTCTTATAGTAAAAGAATGCTTATATATTAAAATTTTGAGGCTTTTCATATATCCTACTAAGCACTGAGATGTGTTTTTAAAAAGTCAAAGCAGCTGCAATGTTCTGTTCACAGTCCACTTTTTAGTCAGAGTACAGGCAATAATAACTTTGGCTACTAAAAGTGCTGCAAGCGTCAGTCTGACATTACAAGTTACTTTCACTCACTGAGTCTGTGATGTTTATCTGTTTGCCATATCAGTGACCAGCCTGGACAGATCTCTTCATTATCACCGACTTAGTGCATACTCGTCTGCTGTCGGGCAGCTTCCTTTAGTCTGGTCTTGTCATATTCCTTAATGGTTTTTGAGTGCTTGTTGATTATGTTTTCACTGGAGCGTACAGCCACACTTAAACATGCAGTATCTTTGCAGGCCTGTCCCAAACCTGATCCAGTGTCTGACAAAAATGATTGGAATTGCAATTAGAAAGGTAAGAAAGATGTGAAAAGCAGAGTTTCAGGGACATATATTTGTATCGCAGTAACTTGTTGCAATATCCACTTGTCGTAATCGTGCAAAATTGGCATTTTTTGGAAGTTCTGCATAATATATTTTATCAGAATAAGCATTTTTGAAAGTGTAATATGGCCTGCTTGCATTTTTGTTTGTTCTCTGCTACACAAAACATACAATGGTCTGTTTATTTGATGCTGGCTATGTGCAGTAGTGTCCACATTTCTGAATGAATGAGAATTTATGATCATTGCTGCTTGCATACAGATAATAAACGCAAGCAATGCAATACTACCTCATAACAAAATCATCCCCAATTTACGCTGCTCTAATTTCATCTCAGCCGTTTGAAAGTTTATATATTAAAAATGAAATACATCACACGCATTATTTAAAAAGGTAAACTACTGCAATAATTATTGGTTGCGTCCTAGAAATTGTTTCACTGTCACTTACGACCAATGCAACATTTTATTTATTTATTTATTTATGTATTGTAACTTTTCGACTGCAAATAGAGCTTAAATGTATTTTACGCCAAATGAAAACAAATGGAAAAAGCAAAACAACAATGATAAAGTTGTTTGACGATGTTTATTTTTCTTGCATCTCCACAGGAAATCCGTGTTTTCATGCAGCCTGTCATGCCTTCATGTCTTCGACGCTGGAGTGTGTTCGCCCACATAGTAAGATCTGTGTTGACCTGTTCATTAAAGCACATTTGGGCACGTTTAAAGTCGAGAAAAGCAATTCTAGGAATGCTTTAAGGTGCTGCAGTGAGTGAATGTGATTGCCTGAGGGAAATATCAGTCCACTGCACAGACCAGTATTTACAGAGGTTGAGCTCTGGCTTGCAATGCCAATTCTAGATGATATGATGCTGAGAAATGGCAAATCAAATTCAGTGCTGTCATTCACTCGTCAACAGCAATCATTTTTTATTAACACTGATTTTTGATCTCTTCATAAGATAATCATGGATATGGATCTCGTAACTTTCACTTGAGGCTTAGCCGGAAAATGCTGATGCAAGAAGGGCTCTGGATCTTTATCCTGTTTTTCTATTGGCTCATTGTCTCCACCCACAGTGCAGTCACGAGGTCTAACATCATGATGATGTCTGGAGAAAACAGGCTTTCATCTAGGCTCTAATGCTGCCTGAGCTATACTGAAAAGATTTTCTTGGGTTATTTCTGTGCACATACAGAGTAAAATCTGAGCATGTTTCAAAGCATTGCTCTGTACAAAAGCAGCACCTGCCATTGTCTGTTGTAAACGGTGGGTTGTTCATCCCACCAGCCTCTGCTGCGTAATGACGCATTGGTGTGGCATATTTTAAATCAAGGCTTTCACTGTCTCCTGGCAGTCTGCCAAAACATGGGTCCATTTGCCTCTTCCCTCATAAGAGCACAACTGCACAGCTGTGACCCTTAACTGGTCCTATCCATCGATAACTCAAAGCCAGCAGCGTCCATTTTAGGTTTCAGGCAGTGGCGAAAGAAATGAACTGTAATGTAGCTCGTAGAAAAAGGGAATCTGAACTCTCAGCGCAAATCCTGTTAGGAACCGGGGCTACTTTTGTGGAGTAAACAAACTTTTCAGTGGAAGAGATTTGAAATTAATTCTGAACAAACGGGTCAATTTGAAAATTTCTGCTGTTGAATTGTGGTTTATGATTTATAGATTTAGTTTTTGTGAAGTGCTGCACGAAAAAAAATAATTATCCGGCTGACCATTTTGATTTTATCGTAAAATTTGCCTTTTTTATTTTCACAATTTTTACACTATCTCATGAACACTTTTGAGGAGATATTTAATATGATTTACCACAAATGCACAAAGACTTAAATAAAATGTTGAAGCAGTAATTAAATTCCACCCGTATAATAATAATATTTTGTAGTAAAATAATATTTACAGTATCAAGTGAAATTATTTGCGATTAAATGTTGTGTGCGATGCACAGTTTGTGCTATTTATTTAGTGTTTTACATTGCAAAAATTATCCAAGCTGTAGGTTAATCAAAAACATACGGTGGAGAGTAAGTTATGCAATGTGACTGGTAAAATATTTTCAAAAGCAATGAAAATATTTTTAGGAAGTATATTATGCTTGTGTTTGATGATCTGGTTTTGTGATTTGAATTTTTCACCAGGTGAATATTAAAACAATTATTAGTTATCAGTGTAATAACATTGTTTTACAGCGTTTATGAAAAAAAATCATATCAAAAGAATACATACACAGTAAATAAAATAATATTTTCTTTCAGCGAGTCGCGCATCATAAACATTATTTAACACAAATATTTTTCACAGCAATAAATTACGGTAATATGTTTTGTAACTATTTTGTGTCTAATTTGTGCGATCATATACATATATTTTCATATTATTCAATTTAGCAAATATTGTTGAATTATACACAATGCATTTTTATCGTAATGTAATCTAATTTTATATACTTATATTAAATGTAATTAATGTAATTAAATATTTTACGCGTTATGTATATTATGCTTACTGAGAATTAAGGCAATTAAAGCGATGCAATGCTGTATTATTTGTATGTTACATTGCATTAATTGAAAACTTGATATCTGTATAATGAAGTTGCATTGGGTGTAAATTAAAGTCAGCCCATTGCAGCACTTATATAAAAGTACTGTATATTGTGATGTAGAACCGCTAACTTGACTCAGTGAAAGGTTGAGGTGACCTTTACCCCCTTGAATACTTGTTTTCGTCCACTGTTAAGACCTCGTGTGAAAGCAAGACGGTGTTCTGATGCCACGTAACACAACAGTGGCTGTCAGTAACATATTAAGCTGGGCCTCTACTCTATTGCCACGAAAACAGAGAGAGAGAAAAGGCACTTTGGGTTTATGCATGTGTTGTGAATCCACGAGGGAAGGAAGCTGGTCGGAAGTAACAAACCTATAGATTAATGTCATGTTGAGTATTTTGAGATTTTTTTTTTTTTTTACACACTCAAACCTGTTTTCCTTTGCTGATGTAACAAAATAAGTAAATCATGCACAATTAAACGCAATAATTTCAGCTGTTATTCAACTTGAAATCTGAAATTGAATAAAATAGAACAGTTATTCTTACCAATACTTTAGCTGAAAAGAAACGCTTTCAACAACTGCATTTACTTCTAATATGTATGTCGATCAGTTATGGTTGAATATGTTTCCCTTAGACTGTAGTCATGATACTCTAATATTAGAATAACAACACGAGTGACTTGTTATTGGAGTGGATTTTGCCAGCTATCTTGTCTTCTGCTGAAACACAATTTCTGGGGTATGAAATTGATCTTGGGTCAACAGTAAGATCTTTGCCTGCAGATAGCATAGCTTTGTTTATCATTAAAACAACCAGAGTCACCACACCGCTTACTGAATTTGATTTTAAATTTGAGGTGCAGCCACAACATCAATGAGTCAACACATGAATATTAGATCCTCAGTAGAAGGGTGCACACTGACTATACTGTAAATGTACTATAAATTGCAACACTGTTGAAACATTATTTTTGTGCTCTGTGAACAGTAAGTAAATAACTTGTTTTCATTGACTGTAGTGTTTGAGTGTAAATTTTGTGTGCTTGCATTTGTTTCCACTGTTTGTGATCCAGCTAGATGTACACATGCAGCATGTCAGTTTCCCACTCTGCGGCGTAGCATTGACAGCTTCTGCAATACTTCCTGTTTTCATTTGTCTGCAAATCCACCACTGCCTTTTAAATGGAGTGTGCTCATCTATTACACCCTCATAAACGGTACAAAGAATGCTGTAGGCCTGGGTGACCACCGTTTGACTGCAGTGCAAGGCTGCATGCCTGCTTAAACTGAACAGCAGCCTGAACAAGTACTTACTTTCTGAGAAGCAACTTTTGGCCTGAGATGAATTTTCTGCTTTTTTGCTTAAGTCTTAACTTTCACTGAGTTCTCAACACATCAGAAATAAACATGGCTCTGGGTTTAGGCCCTGCAAAATGATGAGAAGTAGCCCCCTTTCCAGTCTAAGTTATCATTTTCCAACAAAACATTTAAAAAAATACATGTACCCAGGCATTTAATATGTCATGCATTTCATACTTACTTACTTTACTTCTTTTTCAGAATAACAGGGTCCACGTGTTTACAGTAAAAATGTCAAATATGTGTATGTTTGGACTTAATTAATTAACTAAAAGATGTTTTTTACCCTTTTACACAAAAACTACAGTTGCCATTGGTCAGAATGGGTCAATATCAGTTACCTGCTCCAGGTCCTCCTTGCCCTCTGCAAGGATTTTACACTGTTCAGCTTTGATATGAAAAAGTGAAATTAAAGTGCGTATTGTCCTTGTAACCCCATAGCTACTGCATAGAGCTTGACCAGTACTGGGTTTTCGAGCCTGATAGTATTTAGGAAAACAAAAAACATTGTGATAATAATAAACCAGCAGATATTTGTTTACTTTGTACACACTTTAATCAAGGATTCCTTAAACTCGGTAATCAAAAGTATGGCGTAGTTGAACAAGAAAAAGTCATTGCTCTTTCTAAACTGTAACATAATACTCATAAATTGCAGAGTATCGGTGTGAATTCCTATAGTAAAACGATAATCTCCGCTCAGCTATGATTTTGCTCCTCTTGACTATAAAAATGCTTAAATGAGAGTGTAGAAAAACTATAAAGTTGTAAATGCTTCATCCAAACTCTCACCTAGTTGAATCTCAGATTATAGCAGCAATATTGCAGCAACTATCTTTAATGATGCAACCGGTTTAGCACAGGCAGATACACATCAGCAGTTGTGGACTGGATCTTGAGTTAATGGTGACAACCCAGTATTAATGTGACCAATAGTTTGGTGTAAATATCATATTCGGTACACAGGATATGTGTGTAAAAGTTATTTCTCTCTATCGTTCTCATTTTTCGTCGAATGAGTATGTAAATACTAACATGCCACAGCATTTAAATTTTCCCACTTCAGGGGCTTTGCTGAAAGTTTCCTTCCAAGTCACATGTGTGAGACTTGAGGGTGTGCTTGCATTTTTCCCTAATTGGGGCTTATCTTAACACACCTGGAGTACCTGCTTTCACTTTGCCATTTGACCTTTTGTGAATTAAGATGGTAAGGCAGAGTTTGAGCACGTCGACCCTGCGGTACATCATAGCGAGGGGAGGCTGCACCATGACTAATTAGTAAATCTTACTTCTCTCTAAGGTGAAAAAAATGATTTCCTTTGCAGGGAGGGTAGGGGGTTGATGAGTAAATACCCACCTGCACCAAGTTGCAGTAACCTAATAAGTCTCCCTGGACTTTGAAAGTGAATATTTCATATTTCACTGATCTCTAACAGCTTTTCTGCATGTCTCATATTTGACTCTCCATAAGCCATCTAAGATGTGCAAAGGGGAAATACAGACTGGAGGATCTCTTTCCTGTCACACAATGGCGTGGAAAGGTCAGGCCTAATGAAGTCGGGGGTGTGACCCCTAGTATTCAGTGACTTTGCATGGGCCCCCATCCCACTGCTGCAACCATGCCGGTTAATCCCTTTTTGATCCTAATTGATAGGCATTAACATGATCCTTATCCAGGAGCTGTGTTTTGTCTTCCACAGCCCTTCTCTCTGGGTGTCAGTGACACAAAGTGTGAAAGCGTTAAACCAAATGTGAAATTGATATTTTTCATGTTTGTGTGCTTAAAATCTGGCTGTGTTTCTAAACACTCCCTCGAAAGTGCTCAGTGTTCAGCATTTGCCCTTTGAGGCTCTTAACAGGACTTAGCACATGACCTCTTGAATCCGACTGTGATGTGAATGGTACCAGCCCATTTCCAGTCTGTTTTCCTTTGAGTCCTTTTATCTTCATCACTAGGTGATTACTGCCTTTAACTGTTGACTAATTACCCTCCTTAAAATGTTTGTATTGACTTTTAAGTCAGGGCCCACGTCACTTTTATTTAAGTGCGGACATGGCATGATTTCCAAAGTGCAGGCAGTGTTGCAGTTGCTGGGGCTTTTTTAAAAAAAGTATTTGTTACATCTGCAACATCTATAAAAACTAAATTGTTGTCTAATTGTCACGTTTGTGTATGATTCGCTTGGATTTACACTCTAGCCAGTAATGGTTGTTATTAAATATAGCACATTGTGATATTTCAGCGACCTGTTAATTATTAATTTTAACATATTCCATCCTCATGACATGTCTTAAACTGAATTCTGTCGGAGCAATGACTGAGTGGCACTAATGTCAGAAATGAGTAAACGATATTAAAGTCAAGACTTTTCATGGACCCCTTATATCTTGACAAACCAGTTGGCAAAGAAATAGTTTGATTTGTAATGGTATGACAATTATCTGCACTTTGGTTCTATTAGAAATTAAGAAAGACTTGGATTAGTTTTTTTTTTTCCTTCTGTCTTTTCTTCAGATTTTGTGGTGAACACAATGAGGTTCTGAGCAATATTTGAGCCCCAGAATCAGTTTGTTTGATCTAAAAAATGTTGGTATAAGCAAGTGTGTAGTGCACAATGACTTACTTTTGCTTTTAAATGCTTTTGAAGAGGTTGAACAGAAAGTCAATCAAGTAAATGGTAACTTAGTCATGTTCAACTTGACTTGTGTTCAGTCTTAGAAAGACATTTAGAGTCAAGTCAGTCTGCTATCACTGTACAGTACCTTCAACAATTGATTTCATGTCATTCTTGTGATTTTCCTACCACCTTCACCATTACAGCAAGGCAAGTTGGAGTAAAAATACACCTTTCATAGCAATTGTTACCTTAAAAGACTAAAAATAATGTGCTTATAAGGCACGCTATATGAGAAAAGTAAAAAATTCTAAAATTGTAACTCTTGCAATACTTTAGAGATTTCTCTTCAGTGTGGACTATACATATGTATTTACCCTACATGCCTTTTTATAATATCTTGTTTATTATGTGGATACATCGCATCTCTTCAAGAATAGTTGTCCATTTTCAAAAACATTAGATTTTTCTCTTTGCATGTGATATTTCAGTTAAAATGTTTCCTGTTTCCTCGTTTCTGATTTGATTTTCTCTGATGTTTTGAAACATCTTTATGTTACTGAATGCTGTTGGGTGTTTTCTTAACATGATTAATTATGTAGGTGAACACTGACATCAATACTAGATAGCTGCTCTGTAATGAGAGGATAACATATTAGCTATTTCCCTCAACTGATGCTAAGCCACAATAACCTTTAGTAAATTTTGTATGCTTTCTTTATGATGTCTAAACACTGATTAAGACAGTTTATGTATAAACATGCACGTTTTCAGTCTTTTTAAGGACAACCATATGTGTGATTTTTTTTTTTTCTCTCTCTCTTTTATTAGCACACTCAAACCTGCACAATTAAGAAGCATTTCTTGCTATTGTGCTCAGCAGTGTGCAACAGCCCACTTTAGCTGGAAAATGCCAGGTGTCGTGTTGGTTCTTGTTGGTTTCACACAGTGACTCAAGTCCCTCCCTGGAACGCAGTATTCAGGTCTCCATAGGATTGGATGTTATTTCCAGCTTGTTTGTTGCAGTGAATAATGAGTACTCTGTAAGGCCTGATGACATAATTTGGTGATTGCTATGGAAAAATAACTAATTACGGAGCTACGAAACTACAGATTGGGACTACGCTGGTGTACTTCACTTGACTGGCACCACCTGCCCTCTATATGTCACACTCACTTCACTTCTCCCACAGTTGTGAAACCGAGCTGGTGTCTGCCAGTTATGTCCAACCCCTGCAGACACATGTGCAATGAATCAGTGGTGGGTTGGTCTTGATAATTCTATTGTTATTTAGATTTTCTTTGCCCATAAATAAATAATTAGTAGTAGATCACACACAGGATGGAGATTTTGGTGAAAGAAGGATTCAGTATTAGCAACTGGATGGGAACTCCCCTCAGTGGGGAAGCTGAGAGTCAAAGTATCGGAGAGAAAGTTCTGGAAATATTTGTCTCTGTAGGCCATTTATAGTACGTGTTTGTGTGTGTTTCTTTGGAAAGTATTTGTGAGTTGTAGCTTGACCTGCTGGAACTTATGTTTTCTTGAGTTTTGCATCTTTTTTTTTTTTAAAATATTCCTCTAAAATGTGTTGGGAATAACATTTAGCTCATTTAGCACAACTTTGCTCTGCTCTCAGCTCTGGCTATGGTGGTGCATCTCTTTCCTTTGCATTATTTTTTTTTCTCCACACTACCTGCTTGAGAAACTGGCAACAGAGTTTATGAATATAAAGTAGTATGCAGTATCCTGTTTAAGAGCTTTGAAAAGCAAGTTTTAACACGATTGCCTGTATTGCACTGGTATAGCATGTTCAAATAAGTTAAGGGATTTTCTAAAATTGTCATGAGTTCAGGTGTATGCACATAAGGTGTCAACCCATGATGTGCAACTGACTCCCACGCATTTAAAGCTATGTTTTACTTTTGCCTGATTCACCAGTATATTTACCAATGAATTCTTATCCTGCAGCGTGCTCACCTCAACAAAACTCCACAAAAAGTCTGACTTCAGCTGCCCTTTTCTGTATTCTCTTCTGGTATACAGGCCTTTTTTCCTGACTGTTTTTTATCAATAATTACAAGGCCAAAGAACTTTCTTGAGAAAACAAAGAACAAAGAAAAACAACAGCAGCCACATCAGTTTGTGTGTGTGTGTGTATGCTAGACTCTCAGGCTAAAGGTACCAAAACAGGTTCAAGTCTGCAGCATCATCACAAAGAACTGGGACAACAACTGACTGTCCGAGCCATGTTTGTGCATTTCAAATCCTGATCTGAATGCCAGTCAATACAGCAGATCTTCAGCATTATGGAGCAGTAAAATGTGTCAGTGCCTCATCTTTGAAGTTTAGGACTTTTATGTTCTATTGAAAAAAAAAAAAAAAATTAAACCTCTCCTTTTCTACTTGAGCTGTATTGCCAGAACAGTAGACTGAGCACCTCATCTGCTTCAGTTTATTCTCTCCATATTGGTTTTACTGTATATGATCTGCTACTGCTAGAAATGACACAGATGAAAAAAATCAGATGTTAAGTACTCGCAGGATGTTGCTCCATCACAGCAGGGATAAGAAGAGCTTGTTGTCATGTGTGAACTAGCTCTTTTAAGACATTGAAGTCTACAGTAATTTCCACTCTTCTCAGGATATAGCTGTCAAAAATCATACCAGTAGACTGTCATTCTCATTCATTTCATTTTTGAGAATCAGTTTATTAATCTGTGCCATTTGACCACTTTTTGTCTACTTAGATGTGCATCATTTATTGTGTAATCACAGTTTTTTTTTTGCATATTTATTCAGTTATTTAACTTCTGTCCATGGATTTCACATCTATATGTACTCATTAATATAGGGACTAAAAAAAGAATACAAGAGCTGCAACTAACAATTATTTTCATCATCAATTACTCTGCAGATTACTTTCTTGATTAATTGAACAATCGAGTATAAAATACCACAAAATTTTGGAAAATGCCTATTAAAATTTTCCCGATCCCAAGGTGACATATTCAGTCGCTTGTTTTGATGACCAACAGTCAAGAATATTCAATTTACAATAATATAAACAAAGAAAAGCAGTAAATTATAACAGTTTTCAAGCCGGAACCAGTTAATGTTTGGCATTTTTACTTGGAAAAATGACTCAAATAATAATATACCGTAATATTTGCCGATCAAATTCCTGTTGATTGATTAATTGGTGGACGGATCGTTTCAGCGCATAGAGAATACAAAAAGTTTTGACCCTGCATTTGATTTATATTAAGATTTCAGATAAGAGGAAAAATAAAGAATGAAGCAAGAAAACAGAAATTGGGAAAAAGGGGGAAAAATATGACCTGTAGAAGGTGACTAGTTAGAAAGTAAACATTTTAGGAGAATAACTGCGTCCACCTGTTAGTATGTAAAAAAAAAAAATCTTTGTCATGTCAGACAGCTAACCTGGGATGCTTTATGTTTTACATTTCAGGGAAAGTTAAAAAGATATTAAAATATCCTTGAATTTCAATACTTAAAATTAGAGAATAAGAAAAACTTCAAAAAATCCTCTTAATGTGCATGAGTCACCTTGAATATTCTATATGTCCTAATTCTCCCTGCAATATGCATATATCACATGATTCATTAAAAAGTTATTTTGTTCTGGCAATACTTTTAATTCAGATTTCTTAAATCCTCGATATCTACTTTTTAGGCCGGTTTGACAGATCTACCTGAAAACTTGAATATGTACATTCATTTAAAACTGAATTCTGCGCTTTAGGTGCCAAGGTTGATTATATGAACTGTAATCCTCCTGGGTGAAGGTATAGACTTGAGTTTTAAGAGATGATGGGGAAGAGGTTCGTGGTCTAGGCTTCCCTATCTTGACTCGTGGATAGTATGATAGATTTGTTAGATGAACCTCCAGATATTGAGAATCCTTTAGTATCAAATTTAGGTCTAAACACATTTTCCCACTGATTTGTAGCTGTTAAATTATATATGTGCAAACATTATGTTAGGTAGTGCAGGTAGTTCTGTTCTCTTACACAGAACTTCTTCCCACATCACAGTTGCTTGGCTTGTGCCAGTTAGGAGCTGAATTTAGATTTTTAGCTTTGTTCGAAAATCAGTTTTCATAGCAAAGCTGGTAGTCCCATATGGGCAGGCTACTCAATCTAACTTCACTTCTCAATGCTGCACATTCACCTTTCTCTTGACAAAACCATTCAACATCAAGGGCAGCATCACCTTTGCCACTAATGAGGTTGTTTATTTACCAAATTTCCTTGTGGACTTAAACTGTGAGAGGAAAAACAAGCCATGCATAGCAGAGCATATAATCAGCATTAGCAAAACAGCTCCAAAAGCTCCAAGTTATACATTTTGTGACACTGTAACACCATGTAGCTTACCTGAAATGCCTGCGCGTTGAACATGTAAGCCTTTCAAAAGGGCTGCTGAAGTGAACAGACCACATTATTATATCCTGAACAAAGTCGTAGTAGATTTTAAATTGGACATCATCTTCAAAAGAAAGAAATGTCCTCAAATGGTGTTTCCTGGGATGAGCACTTTTAAGGCTTTTATTTAAAATAGGTATATACCTATTTTAATCAGCTACTTTAAATTCATTTCATGTCAGGCTTTCAAAAACCCAGATGATTATGTCAACAAGCCACAGCCAGTGACTGATAGCTTTACCAGTAATGTCACACACATAGCTTTGACAAAGAAGACTGGGCAAAGGTTGAAAACTAACTAAATGACAGACATAAAATGTGCGATGTACAGGGTTGCAAATACTGCCAACTGGTAATCAAGCAAATGTGACACCTGTGTTGCAGCAATGCTGATTTACTTACATCAGAGTTAGTTAGTCCATGTATTGGCTTTGTTAGTTGTGGTTATGCCTAATGTATGATGTCTTAAATTATTCAGCTTGATATCTATCGACTGTTTTGTATTAAAAACTCAAAACTTTCACATATTTTAGTGTTTTTCTAATAATTTCCATCAAAAATCTAGCCACGTGGTCCACTGTGCAGTTTAAACTGCTGAAGAGCCTCTGGGCATTAATAGTTTGCAATAATAATGATGTATGTGTGGTTCAGCTGAGGGCTGTATTCTCTGTTTGGTGCACAGCAGAATTCCATTTTTACTTAAATACGTCAATGATTTGTAGGCCTGCTCATCAGAGCCCACGTACACGGCTTTATTTGCTGATGTAGATTGGGTCCAAATCTCTGCGTAAATGTGCGAGGCTTTACTGTATGTTTGCTTATCTGTCCAGCCATCCCATCTATTCAAACAGCGTTCCTTTCATTTAAGGCTGTGTGCTGGCTGGGCTCTTTTTTTTTTTTTTTTTTTTTTCCTGGGACCTTTTCTGTTATTTTGGGACCAGATGGCGAGGGGCACGGAAGCGCCTCTTTTGTCCGGGCGCCTCTGTGAAAAGAGTCTGTCCTCCCTAATGTAATCAGTGGCACCGGAAGGGTCCATTTTGGGCTGTGAAAGAAGACAATCGGGTCTGGTCACGTCTAGATTACAGAAACGCAGAGTTCATCTTCCGACCCTGCCCCCTCTGACCAAGGCCCTGGCATGGAAGATCCTCATCTTTGATCAGTGGAGGGTGGAGGTGCTGATCCGACCTCACGAGGGCCAAAGGCCACCCCCCCCTTGCCCTGTTTACCCTGCACTTGGCTACTGCTGACACCTCCTTCCGGAAAGAGCCAGGGGGTGGTGGGTTGGTTTGGGCATGGGGGGGATACCATGACCTGTCTAGACACCGTTGCTTGTTGCCCTGGTGTTGCCAAGGGGATATAATGAACTTTGACCTCAAATGTAGTTGGTTAGGAGCCACTTTGGTCATCCAAGGAAGACATTTTTTTTTCCTTTTTAATTTTCAGGGTTGGGGGTGGGGAAATGAGGCAGTATGGATGTGACCCACATAATACACAATCTGCTTTGAGGGACCACAAGCATGACTTTGCTGGCAAAATTTTCTTTTTTTAAAAAAAAAATTCCAATAATTGTGTGACATTTTCAGTTAGGTTACAGGAAAACAGGACAGTTGGACAAGATATAGAACAATATTGCTGACTAATGTGATTGATACGACCTTTCTGAGAATTTTGTTTGTTTGCTTTAGTTCATCTGATCCTACGATGACACTCTTGGAAGGAGGACTGATTTTGTTTTTAATTTGTGACATATTCTAGCTCCCAGGGTGATGTTGCTTTTGACTCACGGTTGGGTTTTTTTTTAATTTGATACATTTTTGGACCTTTTCTTTCTCATGTGCAGTAAGTAATCTTTAAATTTGAAATCATGTTATATGTTTTATCTTGTTAAATACTATATTTAACATGTAATTTGTAGGTAAAACAAAGAAAAATATTCTTATTTTGAGTCAGTATTCTTCACATTGTAGACTCTCTCTGAGCTAGTCTTATGTTACAATGTTGAGCTAAAGACAGTTTTACATCTTGGATGGGCATAAACATGTGATCTATTTTTATTGTTTTATCTTTATAAAATTGTGATTTTTATATTTCAGCAGATGAAAGTAATGTGCGGCATACTCTTCTGCTATTCTCAATATTTACCTCTCTCTCTTAACCTGTACTTACGCAGAGCATGTATGTACATAAAGCAAGTAAAAAGATTGAAAAATATTAGGGATTCGTGAGAAAAGTGCAGTGCTAATCCAAAAAAACAAAGTGCAGAAACCAACAATATGACGTACAGTAATTAGGAGTATTTGGGACATTTCCTTCTCTAGAGTCTAGAATATCTATAGAAGTTCTTGCAAATAATCTGGTTGAAGTTTTCTCTGGCTGCTTTCAAATTGTCAGAGGAGCGTAATTAGTATGTTTACACCTAAGAGAAATGTTTCGTGCAGACAGAAAGATATTGTTGACATTCTAATTTATCACATGTAATACCTTGTCCTTTACCTACAGTCCCCGGTTTTGGCCTGAACCACAACATAGCCTAATGTGTGAACTGGCTTTGATGTTGGGGCTGTTCCTCTGGAGTGGGTGTAGTGATTCCACCATCATGGCCGCCACCACAAACCCCGCCCTCTCGCCTGCCACTCAGGAACAGTTAAAATGGCAGCATGCAGCAAAATGAGTGAGAGGGAGAAAGAGAGAGACGCCCACTACTGTGAGCTAAGGCACGGTCGACTGAGCCATAGCTCGCCTTGTATGCCAACTCAAACTGAGATGATTATTTTTTTGTGTATAGTCGTCCGAGTACGATGTAAGATACAAAGAAGTGTTCGCAGGTAGAAAGTGCCGAAATCAGTGAGGGGTTTACCTCTTTTGTCATTGATTTATCCAAAATCAGTAGTTGACATTAGTCCTCTATTTTCAGCCACAATTTGTCCAAATATAGACCCTGATTTTTCTATATATTCTTATTTTAATAGATTGAGTTGAAAAAATGTAAATTCATCCGAACATCATTAGCGAAACCTTGGCTCCACTATTTCTTATTGTACAAACGCAGCCAAACAGAGATCATCTATGCTAAATATGCTTTTTGGGATTCAGTGTGACCCTTACTACAATTTAAAGATGGAAAGTGCTAAGATTTTTTTAAACTCTTCACCCAGGTCTTTGCTGAGCTGCCATTTTATTCTCCGAGTTATTGGTCGTTGCTCGGCACAATGGGAAAGAGCGATTATCACAGAATTTTCTGCACTGTGGCTTTATGATGTGAAAACAAGCTATATTTTTCACGCACTGTATATGTTTCTTAGTTATAATAAGTCTTAGTTAAGGTTGTCAGCATTAGCCACCATATAATTTGTATTCTGCAGTGGTGCAGTACAGTATTTCAGTGACTGTATTCATTTTTAATGGAGAAAGAACAAAGTGCTATGATCAGTGATCATTGAAACCCTTTGCTCTTAGTCAAACAGCCCTATGCATGTGCTTATTATGTCATCTAATACCAATTAAAGGCTATACGCTACAGCAACCCAATGCTGTTTCAATGAGCTAGAGACCCATTTAAAATGGCTCACAGAGCGTAGATGTGTGTATCCAGTCTCAATAAACCATCCGAAATGAAGTATCACACCAATCATTTTAAACCTTTTGCAGGTATGGCTGCTACTTCATAACAACTCTATTGCATGGCACTCCACATCCAAACTGCAGGGTGGAGAATTTTCAGGTAAATGTCCAAATCATCTATTTTTAGGTTTACATACTCGCACTGAATGAGATTTTGTTGTTGGCTCTTGGTGTGAATATGTTCTTTCCCCCTCTACCATGTAGAGAGCTGGTGGTGGACTAGGAGGAAGATGTCATGCTAAGGATGGGTTTTGGTGATGATGTTGATGCAGCATCGAGCTCTCACTTTGTGCCTCTGTCAGCTATGATGCGTAACCACAAAGTGAGTGACAGGCCAGTCCCCGGGGAGAGCAGGGGGCCTGAGGTGAGTCAGATGTATCCTTGACCCTGTCTAGCTGTGTGTCAGCAAACAACACAAACTCTGTAAAGAAGGCCAGAAATGGCATGACTGTATATTGTACGTCTTCATTTAGTATGTAGAAGAAGAATGCGGGAATCATTTTTCAAGAAACACAACCACCTTGATGGTTTCTGTTCAAGGGATTTGGTTTTCAGTGCATATACTCCCCCAATTTATGAATAATGAAATGATAATGCAGCATATCATATTACAGCTGATATCTTTGCTTGCATCTGTGTTTCACAACAGGGTACTGAACATTTTACTCTTGGCTTTGTGATATTGTTAAGAGCCTGTCTAAAGCAACATCGATTTTGGTTTATATTCAATAAAAAATATGTTTACTTCAGTGAAATACAGATCAAGCATAAAATGCCCAAACTCAGGTTAGAACTTTGAAAAAAGATGTCAGAGAAAAGTTTTATATGTGTCAGTCTGTGGAGTCAGGACTTGCTTTTAAAGCTTGTTTTATAGCAAATGTTGTAGCTTTGTTGCATATGCTTATTTTAGCTCAGACTTTGCTTATATTTTAAGATGCAAAGCTGTCAGAGTTTAAGGGTGCAGAAAGATATGTGCCACTAAAACTTCCAATACCTAATTACTGAAAATTCAAAGCTTGAATTTGAGAAAGCATTCATTAGGATACATACTGTACATGATATGTGGCCAGGCAACTGAAGAATCATCTGTGCTTGGTGCCTGAAGGTGATCTAACTTCACAGATAATGTAATCAGAATTAGAAACGTTTGTAAAACGATTATGCATGTCTGGGTATTGCTTGATAAAATGACTGGCTGATCAGTGCTAAGTAAAACTTTCATCCAACCCAAATGATCAAGAAATTTGTGGAGAAACTGTGAATTGCAACTTAACATGAGTCTTACCTACACAGTACTCGGCTTGTTGTGATTGGCTGTAAAAGCCATACGACATGGAAAAAAACAAGACGTGAAGATGTGCTGCATTTTGCACAAACTGTAGTCCGAATACTGGTACTATCATTATGCTTAGTGCTGAAACAAGTAGTTGATTAATCAATGGATTAGTTAATCAACACAGATGAACAACAATTCTGATAATTGATGAATGGATTAAGTGGTTTATCAAGTGAAAAGGCCGAACGGTTCCTGTTTTCAGCTTCTAAACTGAGGATTTTCTTCGTTTTACATCATGGAAACACTTTAAATCCCCTGATTTAGCATTTATAAACACTCTAGTTTTAAGCAGATATAAGTGTTCATGTATTTCTCAAGAACTGCACACATAAGTGGAGGGTGGTGTATGAACAGATAATGAATGACAATATAGTAGAACACAGGTGTAATAATATAAAATATGTCTTCATTGGAGAAGTTATAACTGATGACAAATATTCTGCTTTAAAAACTTAAATGTCCTTATATCTACTTATAACTATTAATTTGTTATAAGCATTCATTAAATGTTAACATACTGTTTATAAATGCTAAATAAGGAGATGTAAAGTAAAGTTTTACCTATATCATGATGAATTGAATATCTATGGATTTCGAGCTGTAGGCCGGACAAAATAAGCCATTTCTAGCGTCACCTTGGGCTCTGTGAAATTGTTGTGTGCATTTTTCACACATTTATGCCATTTTATAGACTAAACAAAAAATCACTTAAGGGAAGATGTTGCCAACAGATACACTGATAATGAAAATAATTGTCAATTGGAGACCTAATTGTCTTAAGCATGAACATGAAGTTATAAATGAACAAAATCTGTGGATGTTTCATGGGTTAAAATAAAGATGAATTGTTCTGCTTAGTGAAATATATGCTTCCACTTACCAGAAAGATAACATATCAGTATATGATGTTGAAAGTTAGTTATCATAGTTTTTTCATAAGTACTTGTTGTTTGATCTGTTGTCCTTGTGTCTCAGTGTTCAGTCTCAGTGTAACAGTAAGCAATTTTACCAAAGCCGTAGTCAATGTTATATCAAAAGCAATCTGTAAAAAATCGTGATTGAACTCAAAATGTAACTGAAATAATTGATGCAACCTGTGTCATCATTTGAAGTAGAACGAAAGCCAATTCCTTATGAACAGATATTTCCTATGATGTTTTCTCATCATTGTTTCTCCCTTTTTGCCACAGAGTGAATAAACAAAAAAAAAAAGAAAAAACAAAGATTAACTGTCATATTTTTGTGATACATCCACGATTCAGCCAATGTAGAGCAGAAACATTGCTGGTCAAAGCACTTTATAAACCACTTTGTGAAATTTAATGCCATGTTTTAATTCAATGCCACTGAGCAGAAAACATTCCTCTTAAAACCAGACATGGTAGCTACATGGGAAAAAGTATATGGATGTTTTTTTTTTTTTCCTGAATTTCGTTAAGTGAACAAAAAGAATCTTTATTGAAAAGTCTTGCATCTTTTTTTTCAAGGGTCACTCAAACACGGTGTGTGAAATGAGAGTTGCCTGGGTGTGACTTTTCCAGAAAGCATCCGCTTGCTATTGTCTGCCTAGTCAACTTCTGCAGGCCCCAGCGCCCTGACTTCCATACATGAGAGATCAAGGGTTACCAAGGTGCTTTTGAGAAAGAAGGGCTCAGTGTGAGAGGGGACAAACCAGTCCACAAAATACTAATTTCCTTTGCATGTTAGGTGCCCTAGTGGGGATTCAGACGGGGTCACTGACACAGCCACTGGGGTTGAGGTTTTTTTTTTTTTTCCATCGTTGTTCTTAATGAGAACTTTTCAGTGGCTTTTGACTTGCTACGTATCTACAGCCTGTACAGTATGTAGCTTGATAATGTGCCTGAGTTTGCCCAAAAGAAAGTTTGTTCAGTCTCTGGCTGTTTATCCAGTGCCAGACAGAGGCACCTCATGTAGAAAAGGTAAAAGTAGTTCTGTCCACCTCTCATTCTTGCCAAAAAGTTCAGTCACTGAGCCACGGCATTAACTTGTATTCTAACAAGATTAAAATATATTCGTCCTGGGGATTAGCATAGTTAGGTGTCCTTTTGCCTCTTTTTTTCCTGCACTGGTGCGGTGACAGTGGGCTTTGATCTGTGTTGCGAGGCAAGAGTCCTGGCTTGGACCTAGCCATTCGAGTGCCAAGTGTGAAATTGGCCTGATGTCATCCCCATTCTTCACCTTTTACATCTTTCACCACTTTAATTATGTTTCCGCCACAAAGCCCAGGCACCTCTGAGCAGATTCCACTCTGGCCGTAGGAAGCATTTAGAAACTGTGGGTAAATGACACAGTAGGGGAGGGGGAGGATGGTAGGAGAGGTCATAGCAGGATGGGGCCCTTTTGTGTTTAGAGGTAGACATTGATACTTTCCTGATGTGTCCTCCTCTCACTTCCATTTTACAACATGAGAACTTTCTGAAATTGTCAGCAATACTCCAGAATTCCAGGCATGGTTTTTTTTTTTTTTTTTTTTTTGCATCCTGTTCTAGGAGAGTTGTTTATTTCTCAGGGTTATCTACTCAGATTACTGATGATTTTTACTGTCATACAATTCGGTATCATGTTTAGATAGAAATGCACGACTTTCCTGTCGCACGAAGTGGTTTCGAAGCCCCAACCCTGCACCACTTCAGATCACTTGACCACCTGAATCTCACTTTCAGAGATGGGACAAATCATTCTCAGATAAAAACCTTTTGTTCCAGGAGAATGTGCCCATGCAGCCGTACAGCTTTAGCTATTGTTCATACATTGGTGTCCCTATCTGAACTTCAGGGAGCTTCTCTGCCTGTGAATATTTTGATGAAGGTTCCTATTGATGCGCTGAATGAAGGACCAAAACAACAGGGATATGCGTGCTTGAGTGTGCGAGCGGATGAGTGCAATGCGAGGTGGAAGAAAAATGAATGAAACGTGTTGGTGTGTGTGTGGGGATGTGTGCGTGCCAGGCAAGAATAAAATAAAACCAAGTGATAGTAAGACGTGTGTGTGCGCGTGTGTGTGTGTGTGTGTGTGTGAGAGTGAGCGAGCGAGCGAGAGAGAAGGGGAAGAGAGAGTATGAGTTGGTGAGTGAGAAAGCTCTGTGTGGAGAATGGGTTACCGAGGGGCGGGAGGGGGAAAACCAGCCACCTGCAGCCATGACAGGCTTTGACCTTCATTGCTCTCTCTCTCTCTCTCTCTCTCTTTCTGTCTCTCTCTGTTTCTCACCCCCTCCCTCCCTCCCTCTCTCTCTTTCTCCCTCTCTCCTTTCCACTCCCATTTCTGGATAGAAGCACAGGCTCTTTTGAGAAGCTGCAAGGAAGACTGACCGTCGTGGAGACAGTGCTGGGAGCAGCCCTATCTGCTCTAATGCTAGTCACTGGCCGTTAGACATGGCGTTCAAAGACTAGTGGTGCAAGTATGGAAATGCAGATAAGGCATTGTTGAGGAAACATGCCTGGGAATTGTTCAAGGCTTTCCCTTGCATAATGTTTGGCTGCTTTTGCAAATGTTTTAATCTCAAAACCCATGAATTTGATCCTCCTCGAATCTGATCCTGAACCGCCCATAGAATGAGTGGGTGTTTGCATGGAAACGATTGTCATGCTATTGAAATTAATGTTTGTGATCACATTTGTGAATATTTGACATCTGGCAACATTTAATTAAAACTACTATTGTATGTATTTCTGTTTTCTAAACACTTTTCGCTAGAAATGCATTAATAGTATTTCCTGCAGAAGCTCAGCATTGATTGAAGGTCACGTTTACTGTTTTTGTGACAAGATTTGAACCCTGTGCCTCATATAAAGATGTCGGAAACTTGTTTTTGTATAATCTTCAAGGTTTATTTACTCTTCTTTTGCACTTTTCTGGAGGCAGTTAATTACACAATTAATACATGATACAAATTATGTACATTTATACCAAAGAATACTTCCAACATAAAATAAAAATAGCATTGTATTCTACAACTCTGTGTTGTAATTTTATTTAAACATGTTCATATATAGATAGATATACGCTGATGAGTAAATTCATAATGTCGTACCAGCAGTTTTCATAAAGGCATTAAACTTGAATAGTCTGCATTTGAAGTAATACTGCTTCTCTGATTCGGCACAGTTCTGTTTCATAAAAAGTTCACACTTGAACTTTAAGGCAAAGTGTGTTTCTGTTTGGTGGATTTTAATTCACACACACTTTTTGCAGATACACAACAAAACACTTTGAAAGGCAAAAAGTCCACAATTTGGTATGGATACAGTCTAAAACTTAGCTCGATCATACTTTTGTCGATAAAGACCAAAGTTTATAAACACAGTTATTTGCCCAAGTACAACAAATTGCAGCTTTCATGCAAAAGGCCCCATAAACTATTTTTCATTCACAATAAAAGAAAAACAAAAAGAAGTTATTGCAAGATAAACAAGCAGTGTAAACACCTCAGATATCTACTCTAAAGCAACACTGGTCATTGGATAGATTTTTTTCTCAATATAATCTATATAAATACACATATGAAGTCCTTTCAACAACGATAAGAGATTTCCAACATTTGTAATACAGTCACTGACGGATTTGCCTTCTTTAATGATATATGGATATGTAATAAAAATGTATATAGAGAAAGATTTAACAAGAACATCCAATAACCTGCATTTATAGTCTATGCTCAAGAGTGCGCAAAATGGTTGTCATCATTGTCTTTATGCTACAGAGTTGTTTCTGTGACTTTATAGGCAGCATTATAGCCTTCAATTCATTTAGCTACAAAACATGATTGATATTGCTATTTAAAACTATAATAGCTGCACTGATGCATTGGTATAACGAAGGGAACACGCGCATAATTGTTTAAAGGCTATGAGGCGACCACATACATATAAGCAAGGCCTAACTTCGCTTTTTAGTTAAGTGGCGTGTTAGAAAAAAAAAAGCGCTCCCTCTCTCAATCACTTAGGTCTGTACATGATAATAAACTGTTCCTGTGATTTTTTTATTTGTATTTTTTAAAAACGTATCAAAATTCATAGTCTGCCCAATTAGGTCTGCAACTGACACTCAAAAAGCACCTCCCTCTGTCCATTTTTACATCATAAAACAACCAAGAAAACCAACAAGCATGGAAATAAAATCGTGTTAGCATTTATTTAAATTCACAGTAGCCTGGATGCAGCAGAAAAATATTCTTTGGACTTAAGTTTGTTCACCTCACTGACAAGATCGAAACGTGCCAGTTAGTTAAAATGTAAAATGATGACAATCATGGATAGCAGTATAGGCCTATATAAAATGAAGTGTAAGCATTTGTACCTCCTGGGGGGGGCGAGAACGACAAACAATGAAAACATACCTTTATACAACATCTTTTATAGACGTGATATTGCAGAAATATCTCTCTCTATTTTTTTAAACAATTTATGCTGGTATACTCTATACACTGGCCCTTTATTCAATGAAATTATTGCATTGTAGGCTTGATTAAACCTCCCATATAACGAAAAATCACTATAATATTCCTATAGGAACCTATAGAGACCTATGATATGATTAAATATTCCTGAAGGGACCCAGTTAGTCCAGCGACCTTATTGTTCCTTTGTAGTATTTTTTAAAATATTTTCTAGGGTTGTAGGGACCCATCTGTAGTAGGTCAACATTGAGTAATAGTGACTTTATGGTATTTTTATCTGCTGTTGTATCATTAAATATTCCTGACTTATGTTGTGATACATCTGTAAAAAAAAAGAAAAGAAAAAAGAAATCTATCATAGGATTACTATAGGTTCTTTTTCGTCAGGAGGCTGCTGTTACTTCTCTGGAAATCAATCGCTGTCTGATTTTTCATCTTTCGACGTGACGGTGGCGTGATTGTACAGTCCCTGTGCCATCAGGTGTAAGGCCAGACTGTTTTTAGTGCCGCTGGACTTCTTGATTTTGGCCCTCTTGTTCTGAAACCAGATCTTGATCTGGGACTCGTTCAGGCCCAGTTCCTGCGCCAGGTTCTGCCGCCTCTGCTCGGTCAGATACCGGTTTGTCTGAAACTCCGATTTTAGTCTTTGCAGCTGCTCTGCTGTGAAGGCCGTCCGTGGTCGCTTGTCCTCTTTGCTGGTCGTTTTCTTCTTTGGTTTGCGAGATCTCGGCCCTGTAGTGTAGGGGATGTGGGGGGTGGGGGGTCACAGACATACAAATGTGGTTTATGAGTATCCAAATGTCGGTCAGAAATGAGAATAGCTTATAAACGTTTATCTTCTTTTAGGCAAACAGTGTCATAGCAACTTTAGACCCAGCACATGCATGGCTTGATTATATTTTTCCAACTTTGCATTTAGGTTATTCAAATGTATCCAAACCATGTGCCGTAAAAAGGCTAATTTAGAAAAAAAGTAGGATTTCTAAACTTGTTTTAATAAACACAATAAAGACATAAGTCTTTGAAATGCAAACAAATGTCTGTTTAGACATCTGTTGTCATTATGTTAATCTCTTTAGTACAAATAAAATCACAAAAATACGTTTCACTGATTCTCTAAAGCATTTTGGACAACGGGATAAAAAAAAACAGAAGAAGACTGATTGTAAAATGTTGACACGTCCACTGAAGAAAACAACCAAGAAACAAAAACCTCCCCTCCCTCCCTGTCTCTACTCTTCGCTTACACACGAACGTGAACTTACACACACACACACACACGCTGACACTGCCTATAGTAAGCTATAGTAAGGAATTATTAACCAATAGGGCAACACTGGGAAAACATCGCTGACACATCTCAGCCAGTGTTGTGCAGGTGAGTTGAAATGCAGGATAAATTTCAATGCTGCTACTTTGCATTTTTGTTTTTGTGAGCCACTTGAAAAGCTCCTCAATGGGCAAACGTGAACTGAATTTGGGCAGCACACACTGGATACACATTAATTTTCCATTTGGATGGAGGCCTATTTGGTGGAACTTTGGGCTAAGTGTTTGGTTCCCTCCTCCAAGCAGTGCAAAACATTAATGAAACAACATAATACAGGCCGAACCTTTATACTGATGAATCAGCTTGTGTGTGTGTGTGTTAGTGTGTGTGTGTGTGTGTGTGTCTTTTTTTTTCTCCAACCAGCCCCATATAAAAACTGTGCAGCTCTACAACTCGTAGTAGTCGCCTACGCCACTCCATACAGCGTTACATAATGCATGAGAACAAGTTGTACTCCACTTTTGATAGACACTAATAAAAATATACTTGATATTAATCTTGCTGCTGGCTGAGAAGTTGTAGCCTGTGTTTTCTTATAAATAAAGATTACAACATAAAAAGAGAGCTCACTCCTGGACCGCATATACATGGGCTATGGGAGCGTCCATTGTGAAAACAGATGCATATTTAATTCATCCCGAACACAACTCGTTTGTGCGCTCGTGGAAAGCAAAACAGATAGATATGACAAGTGCAGCAAATATTATTTTGCAGAATCTCTGGAAGACATGCAGCCTTATGTTTACTGTATCGTAGCCTGTTCTCATATTCATAACCCGAGGAAATTTGCAAGAAGACTACCTCGAATGAGAATATTTTTATGAGGAAAAAGCACGCGCAAAATGTTTAGAAATTAGCTGATTTTATTTAACGTTTTGGTGTATTTTGGTGAGTAGTTAAAATATTAAGATTTAAAGAAAGTTTTACTGTTTTAAATATATATTTTTCTGTCTTGTCTGCGTTTAAAATAGGCCTACTCTCACCGAAAAAATATATTTTTAAATGTGGTATTTTTCTGCATTGTAAAAGCGTATATGGTTCATGTAATCTACTGTGAGATAGTTGTTTTGCATGAATTCTCCAAAAAATCTAAAGTGATTCAGGCCTGTATTTGGTAAATTGTCAGTGTGCGCTGCTCAGCACGGTTCGCTCTGCTCTGCTCGGGAGAAGTCGGTCAAGGCATCCGGGGTCAGTGTTACGGGGTATTTCAGGTTACCGAGAACACGGTATAGTAAAACGCATGGCACTAACCTGAAGAAGGCCTGTCCGAGTATCTGGTGCAGTAAACCCAGGCTGGCCACAGCATGGACTGAGACGTGGCTGGGGTTGAGCTGGCTTGGGAACTGTCTGAGTCTGAGCTTAGGCACTGGTCTCCGTTCTCCCCGCGGGGTTTCAGGGGCTCCTCGGCGGCTATAGCTGGCTTCTTGGACCCGGTAACCGTGTGTGGAGTGGAGGTCCCCTCCGCCGGCACCGTGCTCCCCACCGGCTCGGTCTGAGGGGCGGCGGGGCTGTTGTGGCTCTCCCGCGATGCCAGGCTATTCTCTTCGCGGTTTGCGCCCCCGTCCTTTTTCCGTCCGAAATCCGGCCGCAGGATGTTGTCGATGAAGAAATTGGTGACCCGGTGAGGGATCTGCAGGTTCCCCGGCGCCTGTAAGAGGGGAAGGATAGCTCTGTTTGATCCATCCGCCGACTCCTGCCGCTCCACCACGTCTCTGTTGCCGTGATCATTTTCTTCCATACTGATTCACTTTCCCCGCTTTACTCTCTTTAACCCCTTTATCGCTCTCTCCGCTGCAATAAAATTCGCAAGGAACTTCGGAGAAAATTAAATTGCAAAAAACTGCACGGATAAAATAAATAAAAAAATAAAAAAACTCAAATACTAGTGGGTGCCTTGGACACCATGCAAAGCCTTGCGGTAGTGTCCTCTGAGAAAAGCATACTTTTTTGACATATATCCCTTCAATGTCGGGTTACAACTGATATCGTAGAGCTAAAACATGTGCCATTTGCGCACCATCCAATTTAGTGTTATCCGATTTCAGTGCGCTCAGTAATGCCTACACCTAAACTAAACTAAGGGTAAATAAAGAGGCTGCTAAACTGATGCTCTAATACTCTCACTCTGGAGTTTTGTTCTTATTTTCAATACAAGCCCCTCGAGTGACGTTTTCCCACCGTCCTCCCAGACACGTGCCTTGGACCAATAGGATGGGAGGAACCAGGCCATGTGACCACGACTCCAGAGCAGTCCACAAACGCCCATCCTCGCCTTAGTAAAGGGGAAGAGTCCTGGACTAACGGAGAAGAAGCCTAAATCCTGTGCATGCTCTAAGATACTCCCAATAATTCATCTGTGTTTATGAAACTGTAACTTTTTTTTTTTAGTTTTCATTTGCAAAAGCAACACATGATGCACACCACCTTGTTTGTGTTTATTAAAACAAAAGGAGATTGAAGCATCGGCTGTCAAAGTGCGGGGACCCCCGGGGTTCCTTGCTGGCAAGACAGAGAGGGATTCCCAATAAAAGGAGGACTAGTACATTTTTTTTTAGCGTATTTGAATGCACTATAAGACACCTGAGCAATAAAGAAGTTTCACCCTATTTTAGCTCCCCACAATATTACTATAGTGAAGTATTACATGTGCAACAATAAAAATCTACTCATATGAAAGCAAATAAGACAAAATGTTATATGAAAATGGGACTATGTGGCCTAATGTGGATATATTTGGGGATCCGAACACTGAAATCTTTGAGGCCACCTGTTTTGAAGTATCATATGAAAATACAGGACTAATATACCTCTAAATATACTGAAACATGGCTATTTTGTGGAGATATTTCAGAGTATATCTGCATTAAAGGTCATTATAATACCTATGAGGTCAGTTTGACTCTGGGTAACTTAAAGTCAGTTTGTCCTGGCCAAGGTTAAATGCGGAAAACAGAATTGCTTCTTGTCTGTATGCTCACATTTTCAACTTTGGGTGGAGTAACCATATTTTCTTGAAAATTGAATTTCATCCCAAAATATGTATCTCCTCCTAACGTATAGCAACACATTTGTGTTTATATTATGAAATTTAACCCTTTAGATATTTTTTTTTTGCAGGATGCTCTAATGTGTCATGTTGCTCAGTCGCCTTTTAATTGGCATCAAAACGCATCAAAACTGAAGATATGACAGCCAAAGAGTGTTTCCTGTCTGATTTCAAGCGCGCAGGGATGCGTGTTAAGTATTTTTGATGTTCTCATGTTCGCCTGTCGTGACGCTGCGGTCGACCAAGAACTGGGTCCATATCCCTTTAAAAGAAATCAGTGATGCAAACAAACTGTTTTGTGCACGGTGCTCAGGATACTGAGTCGCGCCAAAGACAAAACTTTGAGTAACTTTGCTGACCAGCGCTAAGTTTGTATTTCTCCTCTCAGGACGCCACCGGGCAGCAGGGACGGCTCAGCCCGCTCTCCGCTGGCGTTTGAACCGGGGCTGCGCGTAAAAAAGTGTGCATCGAGGAGGACCAGAGGAGCAGCAAGACTGAGACTGAGTGAGGAGCCTTTGCACAATATTCAGCCAGCTGCCTTCTTTTTTTATTATTATTATTACACGTATGCATTGTATTTTTCCTATAGTTGTATGTGGGAGCCACTTTGATCCAAATTTCTTAAATTACGCACAACATATTTTGTTGTATAATGTGATTATTTGTGCATCAAAGGCCAATCAGCCGTTATAATGTGGATACATTAAGTTTTATTTGAGCCGTGGTCATGTTTGCCATGAAATTGGGGTTTTTACAGACGCTATGAATGGTTTGCTGACCCAAACTGCTGTTTTGATTTGTATTTGTGACACGTTAAACCCCGTAATTTAAGAGCGAGTCTAAACCTGGTATTGTCCTGCGGGAAACAGCAAACCCTTGACTTTTCACTTGTTAAATACAGGCCTTGTGCAAATTGCAAAGCAATTATGGTGAAATCTTACTGCCTAAAATATTTGTCTGGGCTTAATCTGGGGTTTGTGTTGAAACGCGTCTCGACAGCTCATATACACACAGATTCACAAGGTGGTTCCAAGATGATTTTTCAAAAAAAAATAATCTTAGATTGAAAGTGTTTTTTTTCTTATTATTATTGTCTAATGATGCTGCATTTTAAAAAGCTTCTTACTCCAAATCTACCTGATCAACAACCTCTGCTCCTGCCTCACACATGTCCCCATCACAAAGGGCCCATCCAAGCTCCCATGTCGGCTGCTGAAGTGAAAGTTGGGAGTGAAACATGTAATTAGACAGGCCACTCTCATGCTGCGATTGTTTCTCACTTGTGAGGGGAAGCGCAGATTAATGTTGAGCGCTAAATAAGCAGCAGACAATGGAGGCACAGACAGGCCGCTACCGCCTGGGTTTGGCCTCTAACCTCACAGCAAAACAGGGATGTCTGGAGGAAATGACACCATTTCAGGCTCTGAATTATAATATGAGTCAATGCATGTGCACTGCAAAAAAATATATACATTTCTATAAGCCAAACTAGTCTGCTATTGAGCTCCAAAATCTTATATTTCTTTATAAAGAGAAAGATTTGCCACTTATTTCACTTGTTTGCACCTAAAAGAGCGTTTTACTTGACTGGTTTTAAGATTCGGGAATAGTGCTTTTACGCATCCTTTTTCAAGAAAATTCTCGAAAGCTGTGTAAAGAAGTTATCTTACCATACTGCAGTTTTTTAGTAAGAAAGCGAGATTTCAAGACTCAAAACTGGACCTTAAGTGTATTTTTTGCAGTGTGTACTTTAGAGAGCCTACTATCCCACTATTGTGAGGTTTTGATTCACTATTGTCTGGTCACTTGTTTTGATTTTGCTCCTGTTTTAGTTGGAAACGTCATCTCAATAATCACTATCTTTAGTTTACTGAGTATTTCTGTTGTTGGACATGTAAGCGAGACTTTTTTGGTTTACTTTGCTGATTGCGGATGAATATATCATCTTGGACAGCTTGTCCTAGTTGTTTGCTGCTCAAAAAACAGTGCTGTAGCATTCAGCTGAGTTGCATTTTTACAATATTGTTGCTTTTGATTTATTTTTAATTTTTAAGTTCAGTCAGACATAACAGACTCATAGTGCAAGTCTCATTTTGGCTGTTTTGTGTAATGCTTTAAACTACAGTATATTTAGATTGTGAAATCTCTTCGTGTTCAGTCTTTAGGATGTTTGTTTTTTTCATAATTGATACATTCAGAAGAAACTGCAATTTTAAAAGGAAGCTTTTATGATGCTTGCTCACCCTTGAAGATGGTGGATTTTTTTTTAACTGAGCCTGGGATGAAATTGGCATGTGAAACCAACAATAATTTTTATTTTTCCTGCTTGAGACATTATCAAAAATTATCCAAATAAATCCCAAATACTAAGAATGTTATTACGCGCATGTGCTTCAAAGCATGCCAGACTCGGACTGGATTACAGGCGTTTATAGTTTTTGTTTAAGGTGACTTTAAGACTTGTACATGTGTACTTTTCACATTTTGATAATGCAGTGCAGTAAGAGAAAGCTGTTTCTGTTTGCAACCAATTTCTGATGAACTCAAATGTGTGCAGGATAGCAGCCTGGTCTGCCGTCTTTTCACATGTTGAACAAAACAGTTTTCATATCCAGCTGTTATTTGCTGCATTTTGTTCCATAACACTCTGTCACGTCACTTCTAAATAAACGCCAACAGACCACGTCAACTCACTAATCAATGATGTGAAGTTTAAGAAAAATCTTTTTTTTTTTTTTTTTTTTGCAAAAGCGTACATTGATATTACTGTATCATGCTTAAAGCATAGACTAGATACATTTATTATCGCTACGAATATATTCTGTTCTTGTTCAGAGAAGCAGGACATATTGATTATTGTACATGTCATGTCTGTCAGGTTCTACTAAATAGTGAATGCTTCAGTTTCTTCTCTGTTTTTTTTTTTCTTGTTTGTTTCAAAAAAGCAATGGAGCAGCTCTTCTGCGTTTCAGGGAATGGTTAACACTGTATCCCTTATTATTATTATTATTATTATTTTATTATATTCAAGGCTGGTAATGCACAGATTTTTGTATCTGTGCAGCCTATAAATCCAGTAACTCGATCTATTTCATATTCACTTATAGCTCTACACCTCTCAACCCCTCCTCATCCTCCTCCTCACACACATACACACACACGCACACACGTATATACACCCCTCCTACTACTATAATAAATCGCATGCATTGTGCGCATGTGCCCTGTCCTTGAGTTCCTATAACCTATTTTTTTTTTCCCCTCTGTATTTTCCTTGGTAGGATTGTCTTACACGTCACCAGCGCTCAGTACTATGGAGTACTACAAAAGGTGACGCGCAGAAGGAGGATTTGTGAATGGACGCCGTGATGTGTGCGCCAGCTCACAGATCAGAGGGCGGTGGGACCTCTGCAGATGCACCCCCACCCAGCAACTCCCCCCCCCTCACACACACACCCCCCCCTCCCTCCCTCTCCCGGTCACCATCCCTCTCTCCAGATGAATGGGGGTCTCTAAGATATCAGCTCTGTCACCATACAGGGGTCGGACCAAATCCTCCAGCTTCCTGTGCCTTTTCAAAACCTGAAAGCACGTCTCTCCTATTTGATGATCCTGTATGATTTTGTTTTAGTTGCGCTTTTGTGGGCCTGGAAGCTCGCTGCTCCCTGTTTTTTGGGGGTTTTTTTTCATCCCGGGTCAGCCAAGAGCATGACAGCCGAATTAGAAAAGATGATAAGCGGGCCTAATTGCGTCTACACTGCAAAAAGTTAATCAGTTTAGAAATTTAAATGATATAAAAAATACATTTTAGGATTTGAGGAGAAACTTGCACCTGTTTCCCAGTGCCCCATTGTTTCCCAGGAATATTCCAGAAACAAGCAGTCTGCCAGTGTGTTGAATGTGGCAGAATTGGGAAGATCGAGGGTAAATCATGTGAAAAAGTTGATTTGTATTAGGAACAAACGCCATTATTTTATGGCATTGGCACATGCTTTCCACTTGTGTCAAGACTGGATATTTTTGCAGTGTAACGTACGAACATCTGCCTGATTAGTAGGCTACTATTGCTTCATATTACTGTGCAAATCTTGCAGAAATAGACCCCACTGTAGCAGATGTAACTCCTAAACTATACTTTTCATTCTTCTAAAAGTCAAAACATGATATAAAACACAAGTTTGGATTCGTATTTTTAAGGAAAACACGGGATGCCCCTCAAAGTCTGCTTCTTTTAGGAATTTATTGTTGTTTCTGTTGGTGTATCACCTTCCAGATAACATCCTTTACCCCACTATTTATTCATCATACAACGCTTTATGTAGGATAGAGGATGTCTATATAATATATTTTTTTCCCGTGGTGTGAATGTGTTTATAGAGAAATCCTCTGGAGTCACCACGCAGCGGACTTTGGAGCTGCTGAATATTCTGGTTTCAGTCCTTTATAGGTTTTAATAACTCTTAATCCGTCTGATCGGTCTGGCGTAGATAAGTCTCATTTGAATTGGGATTGTTCTTAAGGAGCGGCTCGTATTTCTCCACAGAAGTCTCAAACAGAGCTTAGCACAAACAACTGCACCACCCTGAGCGCAATTAAGGCCTCAGCTAAATTAGATGAAGGCTAATTGAATGCAGCTGAGTTCCCATCAGCAAACTCTTGAATGCTTCGCTAATATGAGAAAAACGTCCAGTGGATAGTCACTGTGTTGTTTTTTTTTCCTTCAAGTTTTTAAGGAGTAAATATTTATTAAAATGTCAAACAAGTTAATTTGCTTACAGACATAAAGCAGCAGCACTCCTGTCTGAATTTACGTCCTTTTGGAGCTCGAAATATTTTTTAAAAAGTTTTCTCATTACTCATAAGAGGAAAAAGTTACAGCTGTGGGTTATATTGAGTTTGCTGGATGTGGAGTGTGAGAGTGTTTTTTGTTTACACAACTATAACTAAGATCCATTTAAAAGTCACAGAAAAAAAAAACTGCTAAACTATGAATTTTTAATGTTGTGGTCTTTCTAGTTTTGCGGTGGAAAATATAGTTTTAACAAAGTTAGTGATTCGTGTACTAATCATAAAAAGGCTTATTACGACCGAAAGTTGGTCTACGGGAAAGAGGAGTGACATAAAACTTAAGCTGAAAGAACATTAGGAGTCAGTTTGTTCAATTTTTCAATCTTTTATTGCAAAATGTGGAATCTTAAATAGATTTAAGATTTAAATAAGAAGGGAGAGCCCATTCCCAAACTAATCAGCTCTTAATAAACCAAAAGTACAAATAAAGTGTGCACAAAGAAATTAAAGTTACAATAGTAAACTTCACACACAAAAAACAATAGAAAAGATAATGAAACAAAAATGTCAGATCTCCTCTGGACCAGTAATTTCATCCTTATACGTTTAGTGCCAAACATGCGTCACTTTAAATCATCATCCAGCTTGTTTCTGTCATTTCAAAATTAATTAAAGGAAGCAGAACTGCTGCTGATTCGGTAACAGTTACTTTAAGACACAATGGCAAAAGAAACAAAAGTTTAAAAAAGAAAAAATGGTGGAGAAAAGGAAGATCAGGCAAACAAACAGTAAAGTTTATTTAGTTTTACGTGGAGTTTCTTCTTCTGTTTCTGTAAAACCTGTAGAAGTGTTGCACTCTCATTCTCATGCCACAACAAACATGTAAAAGTAATTAAAAAGTCATTTTATTAGGCCTCGGAGTTTCTTCACAGCCGCTGTTATCTACGTTGATAGTCAACTGGTGTCAGGTCCGCAGTATCATGAAGGTTTTCCAGCTGGTCGGCAGGACTTTCCACATGTCGGGACGTCTTACTTGTGACAGCAAAGAATGAACTGCACGTGGTGGCTATTTCCGTAAGGTTAATGGGTTTACATTCTCAGTCATACAGAACAAATAGGCTACCATGCAACATGGGGGGGATTGGGGTGCTGAGAGGGGGCATTTATGAATGAAAAAAGTGCCGCTAAACAGACCTCAAAGAAAGGCCAATGTAATGTAAAACGTGCGTCAAAGCTGCAGAGGCGCGCCGCAGTCTACCTGGTGATTCAATGATTCAATGACCCTCACTCAGATCAGATCAGATCAGATCAGCTCAGCTCAGCTCAGCTCAGCTCGGTGGCCCTCGAGTTCTCGGTCCCCTCAATCCCCACATGCGGGGCATCCAGGGATGCTTTTCGGGGTTTGGATCGTCCACATGCCTCATGCACCTGTCCCGAGCTCCTGCATTCGTTTATGAGGAGGGAGGAACAAGTGGGAGAGAGACAGGTGGAGAGCACTTGCTCCAGCATGAACTCATATTTGTTGAGCAGGTGCTTGCAAAACATCTATTATATTTTTTATGCTTTATCTTAAAATATCTTTCTATCCTCCGTCATGGAGCAGTTTGCAATCACTACATGTAGCCTAATTCTCCCAAAAAATGCATGATCAGTTTGTCCTGTAAAGATTATTTTCACAATCATATCCAGCTTCAATTCAAACAAGTGTTATAACTGATTATTTGTGTGTTTTTACCGAACAATATCAAATCAACAAACTACATGTGTTTACAGCACAGTAGCTATAGAAAGTTGCACAGTTAAAAATCCAAAAATCTAGCATTGCAAGTTTTTCTGCCGATTATTTCCGTTTTCAGATTGGAGGTCATTCTAAATGGGAGAAACAATTCGTGTTATGTCTTCGGGTCCAGCTTGCAACTTTAATTATAGTGGGCGGAGGTCAGTCGTAAGCGGTTACTCGACCCCTCTCCCTGTGTGGCATCGCCGTCCTGCGCCGTTTAACTCGCCAAAATAGTGCTGGCCTCCCCTGAAAGCGCCATGTGCGACGGAGTCCCTTTCACCCCCCTGCGCACCTGAGTTGTTTTTACCCCCCAGTCTCGGATATGCTGTGAATTTGTCACTTATCAGGGCGGGCTGTCAAAGGCCATTTTAGGCGCAATAACTTTCCCAGATGGATTTAGCCTGCCAACTTTGTGCATCTCTCAGCAGCGAGGATGAATAGGCTGCGTGCATGTTGCTTCCCCACGAATATCTCTTACGCCTACTAATGAAGACTGATTAAAACATAACAAACATCGACCTTTAGTGCATCCTAAACAGGGCTGCAAGTATGATTTGGATTATGCAAATTTGAGAAAGGAAAAGCCATGAAGTGTCCATCCTTTGACATTATAGAAGTAGGTGACAAAGGACAAATTCCCTACAAGAGTCCATAAACAAATGAGTTTGTTTAAATTTGCTGTAGATCTGACTGCTCCATACCACACAACAGGTGTCAGGGCTTTGATTTTCAGGAAGGTATAGGCATGTTTATATATTTAGTTATGTATTTCCTTTACACAATTAAATCAGATTTTTAAAAAAAAGCAACCCCTCATATTTTAATATTTTATCAGATTCATGCCTGCCTGTTTGTGAGATGTCACGAGATGCAGAGTTTTTGTTTTCTGCCTCTCAGGTTTTAGATCTTTGCAGCGGGCATGCTCACCTTGATTTATTCCATTACCTTTTATTCAGTTATTATTACCCTGGTTCGATTTACAGAGTCTGATCTGGGCTGTAAGATGCACTGGGTGTGTTTAATTTACACTGGGAAGGATTTGTTTGGATAGCATGCATAATGTGCCATCACCTGAGGTTTATGCTGTCATTTTATGATTGTCCTGCGGAGGAAGAGGAGGAATCAACAGGAATGGCACACAAGGCTGAGCATGCTGACTGAACTGATAAATCCCACCGAGACATTGTTTACGCTGCTAAAGATGATTCTGTGTCTGTAAGCTTGTTCCTTGTGTTTTTATTTTTATTTTTATGCAGATCTTTTGCTTGTATTCCTTTGATTTGCCTGTGGTTTAACCTAGAGAAGTGGAGGGATGACCACCAAAAAAAAAAAAAAAAAAAAAGCTGCTACTTAAATAAGTAAATGAATGAAAGGTATGAACGGATCAGTTCACCCTCTGACAGGAATACGTAGAGAAGGCAGAGAGCAGCCTGAAACTGCAATTGAATGGGATCTGAGAGGTAATTTGAACTAAAATGGAGTCCACTTCTGAGCCACTCACTCAGCCCCCCATGGCATCCACTGTAATTCATTATTCCTGGCCGGCACTGGGAGAGGCAATGAGCGAGGGCAGAGGACAGGAGTGGACCCAGCTCTGGTGTAATGAAGACTCAGTAGACCTAAACGACACACACTCGCACACACACACACTCGCACACACACAATCTTTCATTATATTTCACAGAGAGCAGGACATTAATGCCACTGAAGACCTTTTGGCAGAGAAATAAGAGTGTGCAATGATTTTCTCCACACTCAATCCATTTCATTGACCTTTTCTATCATGCATGTGACTCTGCTGCTCACTGCAGTGTGAGATAAATATTCCAATATTCCCGCTCACTGTTTAATAAATTATCATTTTGAATCTGATTTGTTTTCTTATTTTCATCAGTGGTTTTCAAAAGGCTTTAAGGAAAATGTCTTTTTAAACACTTTACTGATATGTGATTTTCTCAAGTTTTCTCTCTCTTTTCATGTGCAACATTTGCATACTTGAACGTGCACTTTTAAACATATAGAGCTTGTTATCTCAGCTCAATCACACTTACTGTCTGTGTTTTGTCCAAAGGCTCATGAGTCTTATGTTTTCTTAATTTAGAGCTACATAAAAGTAGCTGGATGATGAAGAGTAGTTACATCTTTTGCATTGTAAAATCAGGCCCTGCAAAACATTACTGTTCCCTGTCCCACCACTAGGGGTCCGTAGATGTCATGGTAATAATGTCCAGACAAGCTGAGAGGATAAATACTGTCATCTGGTGGTAACAAAAGCCATCACTACTGAGCAGACAGCATAGTAATCTCACACTATGCTGCATGATTTACTCCTCCAGCGTATGTGCCTCTTAATGTCTCCTAATACCTCAGCTCTTCAACATGTCTCTCTGCAACCCTGATGCATGCATTTAACTATTCAACTTCACAACAAGCTGTTTAGTTTCAACTCAGGCCAGTCCAGAAGGACCCAACAAAGAGTTTAGCACCAGAGTAGGAGCATGAATCAAAGCAAATACTTGTCAAGATGTCTATGTAACAGCACCTGAGAGACTTTTTAATATGCGCGACAGGCAGAGTGAGTTGACAGCAGCTCGATGAGTCAACAACAGAGTTACAACAGACATTTCTGATGAGAGGGAGACAGGCCACCCGCATCCAATCACAACAGAGTCAGGAACTGCTGAGGGGCCCTAAGGTGAGACGCAATTACTGTACAAAAGTCTGATGATGTAATTTAGTCAAGTATCTAGAGTCTAGTATGGTTGTCTAAATACAAATGTGAAGAGCACACTTCTGTGGCATGCAAGTCAATCATTTGCAAAGCTTAAGTGAGTTTGAGTTCAGATACTGTCACTTCAAAAAGTGGAACGATCCCACAGAAGATGTTTTTGCTCTCATCCAAACTTATAAAGTCGTATTTCAGAATCTGTCATATTACAGAAACACAACACAAGTCTAACGTACAAAAACAATAACATGATCTTTCTATAATACATCATATTGTTCTTATCCTATGCAAATGTATTCTGCTGTACTATCTCATATTTCTTATTCATGTGTTATTATAAACATGTATATCACATAAAATATTTATATTAATTTAAATTTTTTATAATATTTTCCACATTATGCTTTATATTCATTATACATACATACTAATCTTGATAAATATTCATTCCAAATATACCATATCTAATATGCCACAATGATCTATTGGTTTTGCATACCGGTTAGTGTAACATACTGTATATAGCTTTCAAACTGATTTTTTTTTGTGTGTTATTTGTATATTTCTACTTATCTGTAGCCTGTGCCTATCTAACTCTCTGGTCTTGTGCTGCTGTAATGCTGAATTTCCCTTCCTGGTATCAATAAAGTTTGATTATATCTTATGTATAGTGACCTGGATGACTGGCAACCTTCACAGATAGACACTATTTCCCCACTTATTTCATGAAAGACATGATTTTTAAGACTTACGTAAACTTAAAAATTGCTCCTTGAGCATGGAGTTATTAAATGTTCACATCACTGCCTGACATGTTTACTGGCAGTTGATTCACTGCATCAAATTAGAGGCTAAATAACAGAATCTCCAAAGGAGTAATCAAAGTCATGGAGCCCAAAGTGCTGCAGGTGAAACTAAATGGTTTGAACCTATAGATGACCTGAATCAATAGATAAGATTGGCCCAGATACAGCAAGAGGAAGCAAGAGAGAGAGAGAGAGAGAGAGAGAGAGAGGGAGGGAAGGGGGGGGTTGTTTTGGCAATAAGGAGGCGCTCTAATGGAGTCTTTCAGTTTGCTGTGGCTGGAAATGAAAGGAGGTTGAAGCCTGGCCAATTATTCTGCCTCAGAAGAGGAGGAGACGGAAAGAGGAGGGAGAGAAGAAGAAGTGGCGTGTGGCGCTGGATCGTTGTCCTGATAGACAGATGGATGGATAGATAGATAGATAGATAAATAGATAGATAGATAGATGGATAGATAGATAGATAGATAGATAGATAGATAGAAACAACTGAAAAATAGATGAATGTATGGAGAGCTTCCCAGAACGAGGGGGTGATACAAAATAGCCCACAGATATTGGCCCCACTCCCAGAAATTTCCCCCAGTGCAAAAGGTTAACTGTCAGTCCCCCGCTAGGTATAAATAGAAGTCTGCCCTCCAGAAAGGCGTGTTCAGTAACAGGGGTAGACAGAGGAGGAGGGGGGCCAGTTCCTCATGATCCCAGTGACACACAGGGGCGGGGTGGGGGGGTGAGGGGGGGGGGGGGGGGTTTGGATGGGTCTTACAGAAGAGATGCAGCCGAAGACATTATAATGGCTCTGGAGACTGACAGAGACCCCCGGACAAAAGAGTGTCCTCATCTATTCAAACTTGGCCGTGACAGCAGACACAACAAATGCCATCATCAGCACCCCAGAAAGCTCTGGTCCAATTGAGCTGCTGCCGCTGCATCTGACACCCAAATAAAATCTGAGGGTCATTGTTTTACCGAAGCTGGTGAGACATGTAATTAGGCTAGTGTCTGCTTTCTAGTGTTTAGTAATTAAACACAGAATGACTGAAGCTCAGTTGAATTATGTATGCTGGTATCAGGTGTAGATGACTATGTAGTTCCTTTGTTTCTTCCTGGTTTTAAGGATAAGTTCATTCATATCATTCATCAATTCCCATATGTGAGTAACGACTTCACACAGACGTCCTTATCAGGTGTTTTTTTTTTTTATTTTTCACTTAAATCCAAGGTAGCAAAAACGATACACAGCTGAAATATCAGACGCACACATAGGGACTCTAAAACATTGAAACAAAAGGTGTTTCACCACCTCAAAAAAATAAAGCTTCCTCTTCAGTTTAGCACACCTGAATATAAGCAGATCCGACCTCTGCGATCTGCCGCAAGAAAAAAGTATTTAAAAAAATAAATCAGGTCTCCTTCAATAATGCTACTAAATCAGATTTTACAACAGTTTGACACAATATGTAGTTTTCATTTTGTCTCTCTGGTGAGAGTCATTGGTATTGACTCTGAAGGCATGTAATCTCTGACAAAAATCTTGTTCACAAAAAAACAAAGATGTTATTGCTTTTTTTTTTTTGATGTTGAAAGTTTCCACACTGCAAGTTATATATATATTTTTTTTAGCCTTTGTCAGAAATAATAATAATAAATAAGGAAGAATAATCGGCTCATGTATATTCTGATTGCACTTAATCCTCTAGACCCCCAAACACTAACTAACATACTGTAGGTCTAGTATGGTAATACCTGTCTGATTACATAGGCAAGCCATCATATATACAAGCAATAATGTCATTATGTTTGTACAAATGATAAAACTAAACTGTTATAGTGACAAAAGCACTACATTCTATAATACACAGGCAATCACAGATTGCAAATCTTCGAGGCTGAAGTAATAATGTCCTGCTCTCTCCTTCAAACCGGCGTATGTTCCCAAACTGTTATCGCCAGTTTGAAGATACAATTCGAAGTGGAAAATGCTCATCACGATCAACACGGTGAATGTTTGTCTTGATGGGAATCGCAGGTCCATTCTACAAGAAGTTTTAACACCTGACTACAAAGGTAAAAATGCGTTGGAAAGTGTTTTAAAATGGTATTACAGCAAAATTGTAATATACTCCTGGTACATTCCTTTAAAAACACGGCCCATACTGGTGTCTTTCCTCACTTTGCTGGTAATAAAAAAAAGCTTCTGTCCTACTTTCTTCTAAACAATCATCTGCAGGTGAGAAACAACATACTGCTGGTTTGAGAGTGGTTTTCTCATAAAAATGTGGAAAACACAATCCTGTGCTGGCAGATAACTGCCAATGTGATGCTTTTCACTTGTAAATACAACAAATTTTCACTGAAGAAGCTAAGTAGTATGCATTTTCCTCTATAAATTAATATCAGTTAGTTCAAATTGACTATACTGACTGACTTAAAAAACTACAAGCTTGTAGTTCCTTTAAAAATGGGAGGCATCATTCCTTATCACACAGAACATTTGGTTTGGGGTCATTCAAAATGTAACAAAATAAATACTTAATTTGGTTTGATTGGGAACATACAGTACGTCTCCCCCTGTATCTCAATCACAGAAGCCACTTAATACTTTTCCATGTGAGAGTTAAGACATTTTTTTTTTTTTGCCCACTTCATATAACATTTCCCTTTTATGATCATATTATATTCAAACTACTAAAACAAAAACAGACATTATAGCACCCCCTCATGTCTTCTCTGCTAAGACCACGACACATCCACGCTAAAGCACACACACGCACGCTTTCACTCCATAAACTGTGGGAAGATGAGTAGCCGGATCTTCCAGCGCAAAAAATTAAAAACCAGCTTATTGTTCACTTTTTTTTTAAAAAAAAGGCAAACACTGTCCTCCCGTCTAGTGTGAAGGAAGTCTTAATGCTAATGTAGGACAACAGAGGTTGGGAGGGAAAAGGCTGTTTGGCCACAAGGAGGTGCAGAGGACATGGCACGTTAGATGAGGGGCTTTTCTGACCCGCACTCTGTTATGAGAACAAAGGATGGAGTCAAAAACCAATGAGTCTTTTTTTTTTTCTCTCTCTCTTCGAGTTCTCAACAAAACTTGTCCATGTTCGTGTTGTTGTTCTCCACCTGGTTTTTTTCTGTCTTTCCACTGTTCTGTGGTTCACCGTTCAGTCATTGTGAGGTTTCTCCACACAACCCTGAGGGGAGACAGAGAAGAAGACCTGTGTTAATAACATGCCAATCAATCGATTAATCACTTCAATGCAAAGACTAGCACTTAAGTTAGTTGAAAAGTCACTGTTAGAGTTTCTGTTGTGTCTTTATATAAACACTGAAGATGTGACAGCATTTATATAGAAAAACATTCTTAACCTGAAGCTTTGTTTGGATGACTGGAAAACTAATTCAGGGAAACTTTAAAACAACTTTGGGTGACTCATTTTCAAGACATGAATCACGGATGCAAACATGAACACATTATTTTCAGTTTCCTGCAAACTTTAAACTGCTGCTGAAACGAAACCCTGCTGAGCTGACATAACCACAGATCCGTTCCTCCCTGTATGAAACAATCTTGACTATTTCAAGTATCAAGATTAGATTTAAACAAATGAATCATTTTGTTTCAGTTCCCTTTTTTGGAATGATTTGATTTTTCCCAACTGACAAGTGAACGTCTCACACAAAAAAGGGAAGGGAGTACTGCTAGCTTGACACGAGAAAACTGCAAAATCTGTTTATCTGAAGTCATCACAAAACATTTCAAATAGATTTAGAAACAAATCTCTCAACAGCTTGTGCACTAAACTATATTGTCATCTTATTTGCCCATGAATTCCACATCTGACTATAACTGGATGAAAACCAGTACAATTATTAGCCATTAAACCAAATCTATTAAGCACAAGAGCTGGAAAGAGCAGTGCTTGGTGTTTTTCTTTATTCTGCATGCTTAATGCTGTTAAAAAGATTGTTTCACTGTAACTGGCTTAAACCCAAAATGAAAGAAGGAAAAGCCACCAAAAAAACAATTTTGTAAGAAGAGAAAAAAAGAAAAAGAAAAGTCTTATGTTCCTTCTTATCCTTTTCATAAATGAACCACTGGAGCGAAAGAGAGAAAAACAGCGAACAAATACACAAGTGAGGACTTGTGCCAGCATTCCAGGCTTCATCACAAACAAAAACAACAAGTGGCAAATGACCCTCTGGTCAGCCGAGTTCTGACTGGCTCTGTGTCCCCGCCACGACTGTGAAAAACAACAGCTCTTAATCTGCTTTCACGCTTTGACTGAGTCAAACTGAGGGAGTGACGGGATTCTTACTTTACAGAGAGAATGAGGTGAGGCTTCTGGGCAGAAGCTTAATGAAGACATCAAAGCTGACTTGATGGGATAATTATGAAGGATGGGGGGTGTCTGACGCACTCTGCTCTACTCTAAACCGTTTGACAATGTTATCAGCTGTTGTGGTCTTTTGAAGTCATCATTTTATGTTCAACTGCTTTAAAATAGTGCAGAAGTATTCAATAGATACACATTTTGTTGAACCACTGCCAGGCCAAAAAACCTTAAAAACATCACACACATTCAGTGTTTAGCCCTAAATTATATTCTTGGCAAATTAGAAAAAGCCTCTGGATCAAAATCAAGAGTATCGGGTGACTAGAAAACTGACACCTGTAGCACTGAAACTGGTTTGGTAGCTGTTTACAGGAATCACATCAAAGCTGAGAATGAGGACGTTAACATGAGACTTTTAGGTGTTTCATGTAACCGACTTCAAGGTAATACACCCAGTGAAAAAACCTCTGTCAAAGGTTCCCTTTCTGACTTGAAAGTGATATATTGTTGTAAGTTGTATTGATGACATTCAAACTCTGAAACTGGTTTAGGAAACACCGTAAAGCAGCAAGACTCTCCAAGTCTCCATTAACAGGCGATCAGTGGAGAAATATTAGGTAATAGTAAGATAAATGCTAAACTTTGGGATTAAAAACCCAATTATTTTGGCTTCAGAACATGTGGATTGTGCTATTTTTTGGTTTCATTATCAACTTTGTTCCCATTGTTGTAACTAAAGAATCAGCTTCTGGTTATTTCTAATGTTTGGGAGAAGGCCGACACATACGGCAGCAATGCTAACTCACCCAGCGACTGTTGTATTTACATACAAGTCAGATACAGATAATGACATATAGGCAAATGACATATGGACATGTTGATAAGAATGCCCTAAATTTGCTTATTAGAGATTTGTGACCAAGATATGTACTAAGTAGGATATTTTATAGCTGAAAAACACTCTCTAAAAAAACTGTCCTAGCTTTAATATAGACTGAGATATAGGTGAATTATTCCTATAAGGCAAGTTGTATATAAAGGTATATTTCAGGAATGTAATTGAACTACCATAAGTTACGTCACCTCTACCATATTACCATGGATGAGTTTATATCTGATTTCCTACCTAAAAGAAGGGACTCAGCTGTTACATTAGAACTCGAATATGAGTTATAACACTATATATATTACTAAAGATTGCAGACTTACCATGGCAAGTTGCCGTCCTATGTTTCCCACCGTAACACCGCCTGAGAAGAATATGCATGGGAGCCAGGAGCGTACATACAAGAAGTCTGGAGATGTATACCTGAAAGAGAGAGAGAGAAAAAAAGAAACATCTTATTTGATCATTCTTAAGAAAGCAGAGCAGGTTTATGTGGTGCTGTCCTGTACCCTGACCTCTGACCTCTCTGGAAGAGTCAAATGAAAACAGATTTCCCTCCAAAGTAATCCTACAATAATAAAATCGCAATGTCCCTCCACTTAAGTCAAATCTACAAATAAGACATGTCAGCTCTTACAAACAGAAAAGACACATTAAAAACAGAGCTGAGGACGGTTCTGAGTGAGGAGAACATACAAAGTATCTGAACTATCTGAACTTCCACATCTATTTCCTTCACAGTGGGGCGAAGCATACTTTTACAGCTACATAATCATCACTTCAACCACACAGAATTTAAGTGATGACAAAGCACTTGTGTTTTATCATCGCTGGCAGCACCAAAAAAAAAAAAAAGTTGTGCTTCCTAAAAAGTGAAAACTTGAGACAGCTGCTGTTCCACTTGCGAGATTTTATTACAGAAAATGAATTGTTGGACGTACTGGTAGACTCCATTGTAGACGAGCAGCTGTGTGATCACAGTAGCTAGGAAGGCAGTGGTGATGCCCAAACCGAAGCCGCTCCTAGACCGGTCGAACGTCCACCACAGGCCCAAGGACAAAGCTGCCAGGGTTAGGGAGAGCTGCATGTTGTTGACGAAGTCTAGTTTCTGTGTTTCGGGCAGTTAAGGACAAAGTCAAACAGTATGACGCTAGCATGGGATTAGTTTTACTCAAATATTTGGATGACCCGCCAATGTTCCATCACTTCTTATGGGTAAAGGGTAAAGCAGGACATCCTGGTTGCTTTAGATACTGTGCAAACTAGAACCCCAAGCCTAAATGATCGATCAATCTACTTTTCTGTCACTCATAACCACGGACTTTAGAAAAAAGGATACAACACTGGCGTGGTTGATGCCGACGAACACAGCGATGCACCTCATGACGCTGGCCCACTCCCGCTTGAACTTGTGCGGCTCTCCCAAATGGCTGTCGAGGCAGGGATACAGCAGGCCGACAACAGCTGTGAAAGGAACAAACAGACCCGAATTACACCAGATAAGCAGAAATTCTATGAAATGCCAGAGGGGAAAATCCTGTCATAGAACTGCTGTGTGGGATTATTTGCTGAACATGCACGTCCATAATTAGTTACTCATTTCAACACATACATAGACTGAAAAACCCCCTAAAAAAGACAAAAATGTTAGAAAGACACTATAATAATGTTAGCAAATGTATTAGTCTCTATGTACATTTCATAGGAATATTATACTGAGACTAGAGCTGAAATTATTAGGGCTGCATTGTTTTTAATATCTATTAATGTGAAGGTTATTTTCATTATTTATCAATGAATCGTTCTCTAAAATGTCAGGTAATGTTCATCTTTAATTCCTAGAGCCCAAAGTGACATCCTCAAACTACTTGTTTTGTCTGAGTAAACCCACGAAATCCTTTTTCATTTCTCTATAACGCAAGATGGGAACTGAAACTAGGTATAAATGGCTTTATGAATCATTTATCAAAATAGTTGCCAACTGTTTTTTCTGTCTAACTAATCATTTCAGCTAAAGAAACAATTAAACTGAGGAGTTGTTTCATGATATATTGCACAAAAATACCAAATATTCTCTGGTTCCTGCTTCAAAAAGTTTAGATATGCAGCATCTGTCTATTCTATTTCATTAGAAACTGAATAGATGTGGGTTTTGGTATGTTAGTCAGACAAAATAAAGTTATTTGAAGATATTATCTTTGACTCTTGGAACTATTTTCTAACATTGCATAGATCAAACAATTGAGTGTTTAATTGAAAAGCAGCCTCAATTGAGACTAAATACTTGGAAAAACACTACACGTTCATTTTAAACTTATTACTGAGTACTAAAGGCACACAGTTTACACAGTGATGACCTTAAACAAGTCCCCGCATGACACTGAGGGGCATTAATAAGCCGCAGAACAATGTAAACAGAACATGAATCTACTCCTCTCTTATCATTTGTTTTCTGCCTCGCAGCACATGGGAGGAGGTGCCGAGCATAGTTGCTGTTATCCCCCCTCCCACGTCCTCTCCCCCTTCTTCTCTCACTTCCTGGTTCCTGGCCTTAAAGGTACCTCCCCCCCTCAGCTCACCCGTTATGACACCAGCCAATGAGCGCGAAGATCACCTCATGTCCGGCTGTTGCGACCAATCAGAGCTCGAGGATCTTTACCATCTGTACTCAGTTGAGTTTTTTTTTTTTTTCATAACTGACTGCCAGACAAAACCACAAGACTAATAAAGCTGGGCAAAAGAGGGCTTATATAATGACTAACAAAAACAAACCCTGATGATTCATTACCACCTGATCATGCAGCGTCTGATGATAGTAGCAATTACAGACAACAATAGTTTTTGTTTCCTTAAACAGCCTAATGTGCTGTTTTACTGCTTAGTATGGTGTGTGTGCTGTAAATTAACTTCCAGCACTACTAAACGATTGGTTAATTGATTTTTAAAGAGTTTCTTCTTCACCATAATATTCTTTTTATATGGTAAAAACTACTGCCCTGCAACCCCTCCCCTCTCTTTGCATTCCTTTGTCCCACTCTACAGATAACCTAGCTCAAAAAAGCTCCCCCAGAACTATTTATAAACGCACTTTTTTAAAGCATGTTTTACACCAATGTGTTGTCCACTCACCGGCACCGGTACCGCAGCACGGCGGGATCCACCAGGCAGACGAAAACACAGTTGTCATCACCTCCTCTGGAAACAGGGTGACGTGCCTTTGTATCTGCAGCAAGTTGAGCACCAAGGCGAGGAAGGCTCCCACCGTGAAGAGGACGAGACCCCGGCGGATCAGGTTGGCCGTCCGGACGTCGTGCAGGGAGCCGTAGGCATTGCTGAGCACCGTCGTGATAATGGACATCATCTCTTCGGCTTTCGATGCCAACCAGTTCGCTCCAGATGATGATGAGTGTTTAGTTTCCACCCTCGATGCACAGGAGCAGCTCCAACAGTGGTCGTCTAGTCTGGGCATTTGGCACTTTGGGTCTAGAGGACAAGGAGGAAATAGGCTATTGAATGATAGATACATTTATCTGACAAGTTAGAGAGATAGCTTGTTGCTGCTTGAGCTGACACAAGTTACACTAACAAAGAAAAGGCTGCGATCATTGTAGCTTAACTTACCTTGATCTCCAGACGTCTTCAGTGTCTGATCAAAAGAGAAACCTGTACTCCTGTTCATTAAACCGGACTCGCCTCCTTGTTCTCCTGCTCTTTTTTCTTTTTTCTTTTACAAACAAACACTACAATCACGTTGCTTGTTCACATCATCGTTAGTGGACTCAGAGAAGGAGGAGGAGGAGAAGAAGAAGAAGAAGAAGAAAAAAAAACACAGCACTGCTCCATTCCACAGCACAGAGCTCATACCAGGGACCAGAGCTTCCTCTGCAGAAAACAATCACAGCTGTGTCGGGTGAGAATCGGCAGCCAATCAGAGCGCGGCGGCTGATATGACGTGACGCCACCCCACCGCCCCTTCGTCCGGGACAGACGCACAAACCTGCAGGCTGGAGACCAGAGAAGTGAAAGTAGAAACAGAGAACTAGTTTAAATAGCAGCATAACATAACTACTGCAAGAAAGAGCTGTAAAAATAGAGCAGGAGTATACTATATCACAAGATTGAATAGAATATTTGAGCAAATATAGTGGAAAAACAACACAAAAGTAGCCATTATGAGAATGAGTGTCTTTTAAAAAGGAAGGTTTGGTGTTTACCAGGCTAAAAGCAGAATATCTTTCTTTGATTAATGCTCAGACTTTTACAGATTTTGCCCAAAAAGAAGCAATCTCTCTCTTTCTATTCCAACAGTCTCCACAATCTGACTCCCAACTTCCTGCACAGGCACCTTTATATAGCCAGCTATTGTAAAATGGGGTTAGTGGCACGACATTTTTGTGATGTTGTTGATCTTTGTAGGGCTCCTGCACGTCAGTCAAGAGATAATATGTATGGTAAAAAGGTTCAGTGGCCAGATGACATATTCTTTCAAGGATCGACAACAACATGGAAACATGTTTTGCAAGAGCCTGTGTGACCCAGTCAGGCGGTCTATATGGCAGCGCGATAACAAACCTCCACCCAGTGCATACGTGCAGGAAAAAACATCTATAGGGTCATGTTTTGCTTTTCCCTGCGCCTGAGGACATGCACAGGAAACGTTGTACCCTTTGGAATATGAACCACAAATGACATATTTGGATGAAAAGTCACTGCTGTGCAATTTTTTTTTTTATGAGATGAAACTGCATAATTCATCCAGGGAGAGGAACAAAAACAGTTATTTCAACTTGACTGTCAAAAAGCCCCACACTAAGAAAGATACTTAATTTCAGCTGCTGGCACTTTGTAGAAACTAATAGCATGGGTGAATCATCTTTTTTCATGCAAATTGACTTGCAAAATTGAGTGATGCTTCATGACCTACAGCAAATTTGGTAAACAAAAACAGAGAGCATATCAATCTGATAAGCATTTCTTTTCAATTAAGTTTAATTAAAATCTTTTTTGGTGTAATTATCTGTGCTGCTGATGTCTCAGGGTATTGTATTCATTGTTGTTTTTTTTTCTTTTGGCAATTATGTGGTGCTAAGATGCTGAACTAAAAATGAGCTCTAAATGAATGTGATGCAGGCACTGGGTTCTGGTGGTTGTCACCCAGTGTTCAGCTTCAAAGCCTTAAGCCAACTGCTGAATTTATCACTTCTTTTTATGGCTGATTTGATGTGCCATGTGGAGGAAAACGATGCCCCAATTACCGGGGATATTGGGAACAAAACAATCTATAACTATATTTATGAAAGCAGTCATGGAGACATTGCGAGCACACTACGGACTTTTTAGCCATGATTGCGGCTTGGCTCTAGGGATGGCAATGTTGGTCTAACGGTTGGTCTCGCAACTGTTAGATGGATTGCCATGAAATTTTGTGCAGGCATTCATGGTCCCCAGGTGATATATCAGTATGACTTTAGTGATCCTGGCATGGCTGTAAACTCACATGCAAACAGTGATGGCAAATGCAGCAGACGGGAAGCTACTTTATTCTGTTGACTTCCATATTATTAAGGTACTAACCATGTCATCACTCACTTTAAAAGATAATGCAGCTTTTATAGTCCCACTAGAGCAGTTTCAGAATGGGTTTTTGAATGTTACTATTACATATGGATACATAATCATCTTATACAGTAGGTATTTCAGTCTCCAGACAGCACATTCAAATTGGCTGAGTTTAAATTGGTTCCAGTTGAATAGAATGAGAAAATGCCATTTCTAAAATGGCAGTGATAACTGAATGGTTAAATATAAATGTCACAGCTGGAACCACTTCACTGGAGCTGTGTCACTACTTTGTACCAAATAAATCAAGCATGAAAGTATATTGAGAGTTGAAAAGTTTGCATTTGTGCCCCCTTCTCATTTCTGAGTGCTTAGAGTTGTGTTGGTTTATGTAGAGGCCTTGAACAAATGCAGCATGTCTTACAGGATGAGGAGACTGTCAAAAAAGAAATTTCTGCTTTTTAACCCAACTGAACAAGTTTCTTTTTCTTCCTCACTCATTTCTTTCTTAAAGGATGCTTGGATATAAGGGAATAGATCCTCACTCATGACCTCTTCACAAACACGCTGGTGTGGTCTTAAACCAACACTCACTTCGCTGCAACCCATAGATAATGACATCCGTCATATTTGCTCTATCCTAATTTCAGCGGACCATGTGGTTAACACAGATAAATTACCAGAGACTTAACAGCTTCACAAAAGGGCAAAGGAGGTCAAAAAGAGAAGGGTGCACATACAGGGAACTCCCCGAGGCCCCAAACTACTACAACATCGCAGTAATCAGACAATAGTATTCTTCTCTGCCTCAGAATGAAATGAGTGTTGAAGGCTCGTCTCTGGGAAAGAGTGTGTGTATGTTCCCCAAATGAATACATTTCTCTCTGTGTAATTTTTGGCAATCCAGGTGTCTGTGGAGAAAAGCCTACAGCAATGTGTGTGTGTGTGTGTTTGTGTGTGTTTGGGGGGTTGTCGGTGTGCGTAAATCTCTCACTTTGCTTGAGTTTTATGTTGTTGGATATGGTGACCTGAAATGACTCACACACAGGAAGACATAACGAAATATCAGTATTATAATGTGGTTGAAAACACATTGTGGGGAAACACATATATTTTATCATAGAGAGAAGGGGCACAAGTTAAAAAATGGAAAAATAAAGATCCTGTAGGAATTTAGATTGCTTCTCATACTTATAATGACAGTAACATGTGCATTAATACGGAGGCTGAAAATCACAAGCTGTATGTTAGCTAATATGAGGCCATAATAACCGTGAAAATGACTCGGCATATAGCAAATAGCTCCTAGCAACCACCAGTGCTGGTGCTGGCGTCGAGGAGGTCTCAGCTACATCAGAAGATAAAGCAGGATGCTACGACACTTCAAATGAATAGCAGATCAAGCGTGTCATAGATTATGCTGTTAGACTGGGAGGGATTGAATTATAGCTAAAGGAAAAGCCTGCTGGAACAGCTGGTAAATTGATCTATCAAACTCAAGCTTGACAATTTTTTTCCTCAATCCTGTGTGAAATTATGAAGGGAGACATCCTAATCCATGCTCTCGGATTGTTGATTAAAACAGCTTCATTCTGTTTATTCCTTCTAGTTCAGGTGTCAAAATTATTGCATTTCTTCTCTCCATTTCATGGGTGCTAAGCTACTGCACATTTAAGACAACCTTTAAAATGATTTGACCCATTAACAAAGACGTTATTTTCCTCCAAAAAGCAATCATGGGTAAAGTGCACCGTAAGTAATCACAGGCAGCACCCATCCCTTTTTATTGCTAGTGTAATAATCCACAGTTTGCTCAAAATTCTCTATCTTCTTCCTTCAGTGCATTCTGGGTACCCTGGATACACACAACCTTTTCAGTAGCTCTCTTTTTTACTGGGCCATGAAAGATGAAAGGGGATTCTAGGGTATAGAGTGTATCAAGCAGCTTAACAAAGGGTGCCATAAAGGCCCTAACTCTACAGCCCGAGGGCGTGGCACCAGGATGCAATCTCCTAGCCCCTTTGTTCTTTAGCGCTCAGCTCCAAAATTGTTTCAGAGCAGCTCACCTTTTTTCATAGCCGGATCCTACACCCTCTCCTGTACAGCATGCTTATTTTCTGGGTGTATTATGCCAAAACAGAAAGAATATGTTGAACTGTAAGGGATGTTAAATAAATTCAGAGCTACAAGACAAATAAACTCCGTTACTCAGTGAATAACAATATTTCAGAAAAAGTGACTTGCATTTAATGTGTTTTTTTTTAAAGGAATAGTTTAACTTTTTGAGAAATTAGCTTGTTTTCTTACTTGCTGAGAGTCATATCTGTAGGGTAAATATGTAGCTGGGGCCAGCAGCCGGTTAGCTTAGCATAGAGACTGGAAAACAGATAGCCTCTCGGTTTTTGTACAAATTAAATAAAAGGGAATGTGTAAATTACTGAGAGGTATCCATCTTCTCATCTAATTCTCGTCAAGAAACTGAATAAGTGCATTTCCAAAAATGTCGAGCTACTCCTTTAACTTGACCAATAGCCGTCACTGTGTGTCTGTTATGATAAACCACACAAACCGTTATCAGCACTGAGCTTCTCACTGCTAAGCTTATTGCAACCGTTGACCTTTAAATAGCTATTTCACTTTAAAGAAAAACACTTCAGTTTGTTATCTTTTTTCAAGGAAATTGGTGTATGGTGGCTGTATTGTTAATTGCTTTATGGTTTTTGTGCTGTCTGGTAGACAGATTGTATTCTGAGTTAACACCACTCAAGTCAAACTCCAAACTTTCCACAGAGTTGATTAAGCAACTCTCAGACACAAAAGCTGAGCATTATAAGCTCAACATTGGTACATTTTTTTTGTTGCAGGTCTATTGTATTGGATTGCAATACACTACAGTACAGGTGTTCATGATAGCATGCCCCCACCTCTTTATGTCGCATGTTTACACAAAAGCTCTATTCAACTCAGCCACACTAGAAGTGCCCATGAACAGCACAGCTCCAGCAGCCAATGAGCATCCTAAATTATCCCCGGCTGTCTGCTCAGGTGTCATTTTCCACCAATCACAGTCGTGCACCCAGTGGGTATATTCGTGTGTGTGTGTGTGTGTGTGTGTGTGAGAGAGAGAGATATTAAGGGAGAGAGAGATACTGAGAGGAATAGAGAGAATTTGTTTAGTTGATCTAATTTGACATTCTAAAAATACACATCATTTGTTTTTTCCTGTTCTATTACTCATTGCACATTTCATTTATAAATTTGAACAAGTTTTACCTCAAGCTGTACAGTAGCGAGACACACTGTGGCGATGATGTCATCCATAGACAGATACTAGACATGCCTCCCAGACAGTGAATAATAGGACAGCTCACTACCGGTAGTAATTTTACAGGGATATCAGCACATGACTAATAGCTGAATCCCTTATAAGACTCGTTAGTTAAAATGTCTGAGTCAGTCCTTTCCTCAGAACTAAAGAAAGGGGCACATTTTTGTTGATTTTGGCTTTACTATCTAAAATCAAAGCAATGGCACAATTAAACTGTCATCTCAAATGTTTTAGATAGTAGCTAAGTCCTTTTATAAAGCTTTTTGACAGGTTATATAGAATGAACATGGCATGCTTATCTTTTAAAACTGGAAATAACAGATTTTTTTTTTGGCAATCTGGTGAATATAAGTCCAATTACTTTACTGTTTGCTCTGTTTTTGGTCTCCACCAATGTCTGAGGGAAATGTCTGAGTCTTTAACTGCTAAATGCTATGCTATGTTCACCAGCTAGTTGCTAACTTTGTCTACTTGCTGTTTGTTGCTGTGCACGTGGCATACAGTGAGTCTTTAAAGTTTTTTTGTGCTAAAAACAGTTGAAAACAACACTGGAAGAGCAGTGAGAAGGAACATAATAAACAGACAGCAGAGTCAGGCAACATTCTCTGTTGCTTCATTACTACTAGTGACCTCTGCCAGATACAAATGTCACCTTTTCCACTGTTACTGATTGTTGTTACTTTCAAGATCACTGCTCTATCGCAATGAGGACATCACACCACCTTTACCCGAGGCAACCTCTTCCTGAGCCTCCTCCGGCTATAGCTTAATGTTTAACATAGTGGCCTCATATCAGGTGAAGTGCTGAACACCCTGTTTCCAAAGAGGATTAGTGTGGGAAAAAAAGTATGCAAAAGTTAACAAGTAAACTCGCCTTGTTTACTGTTCTCGTGCAATTTCCACTTGACCCCGCAGAAAAGCCAACATCGTATCTGCGTTGCTTGGATAAACTGTGACATAATTTGTACATGTCAGAGCAGTTTGTTGGGGTTTTGAGAGATATAATCGAATCCTGTCATTTATCTGGTATTTGAACTAAGACAAAACATACATGAAGTACACAAAAATTGAACATGAAAGTGATTACTGAACATTCCTCAAAAATATAAACTTCTCTTCCTTCTCTTGGAAGTCTGGATAAAAAGAGAAAATAAAAAATTAAGGTTCACACCAAAAAATGAATTTCTTATGCTTCAAACAGATCGTCCCCTGCTGTTTTGCAGTTCAAAGCCTTGATTTCACTGTTAGCTCATGCCACATCTCACACCCAAAGACTCACATCATGGCATCTTGTGATTGTGGGGAAAGTCACAGGATTGGCTGGAGATTTGAACAGCGTGTCCTGTACAACTGCCCCACCATTGTCCTTGTTGGCCTGCCCTACACTTGTCAGAGATAAAGCCTTGATGTATTGTAAGCATGTGATTTTCTTTTGTCTGAAATTGTTTCTTCAGCCTTGCATCACAGCACTGCTTTTCAAGCAAGTCCACATTGGGAAACAGATTTTGAACTGACCATATTTAAAGGTTTATGCACAAGTATTCCCTTTAACAGTATCCTCTGGTGTATTGCATTATAACAATATTGATTTATAAAGCAAACAAAAAAAATCAAACAAATAAAGAAACTGAAAATAGAAATCATTTCTGGTTGTGGATGGATATTTTGTTTGCACAGAAAGGGTTGAATGAACGTAGCCAAAACAGCTTAATCAGCTGTTGAATAGACATGCTCCGAGATGATACAGAATGAGTGTTCTTGTTTATACATGTCAGAAATGTCAACAATCAGTTTGCAAATGCAGTGTGACTCAAAGGATGAAGTCAGTGTTTGTCAAAATGCAATAAAATGTCCTGCTAAAGGGATTTAACACGCAATAACAGCTGTTAATTTATTTTCATTTAAACATATTGTATGTTCCTCTAATAATTAATGTATTGAGATCGCTACTTTATCCATTAATTTATCGCACTTGTAGATTTAATGAAATACTTCACCAATTTAGAGGAAGTTTTCATCACACCTTGACTAGTTACAGTATATTATCAGATTCTACAGTGTTCTTATCCATGCTTACATGTTGTTATTGTATTCTTTATCTCTGCAGAAGGGTGGCAGTTATAACTGAGTCACTATTGGACAGAGGCTGGCAGCCTGTATAGCTGATCTATTATCTCTGATAAGTTAGTGATAGAGCTGGAGCGGGTATGGCCTTATCTGTGAGATAAAAGAAACAAACACAAGACTATCTGTTAAAAAAACGGTTATAAATACTGCAGGATATTTTATGGTAGGGTTTTTTGTCGAGTGAGTTGTTGATTGTATTTTCAGTAACAGAAATAGTTTACAGGCACTACTGCATGCACTGTTTTGACACAGTGCATGCAGTAGTGCAGTGTCCTCCCAGTGGTAGCTTTGGGTAAAGCAGAGTTGTTGTCGTTCTGCATAAGAGCAACCAGCAGATGGCACCCACATAACAGTCAATAAAAGACTAATTGAAACTCAATTTCCTTTCTTTCTACCTTTCTTACACATTTGCAATATTCTTCCAATCAACTGGTTGAGTCTAAGTCTGTATAATCATATGCTTACATCTGTTTCAGACTGAAATGTAGCTGCAAAGGCACATCATCTTCTCTACATTGCAGTTAGGGGTCTCATTGGAGAATTAAGTCATGTGACATTCTTCCTTCTCATCATTTCCACAATAGACGCAAGACTGTGTTGCTATGGCACCAGAACATTAACACGTGTCCTTTAGTTTGTCTGAGACAATTATGAATAAAAATGTACTACTATGACAGCAATTTGCAGTTGACTCTGGATATCACTTTATTTGTATTTGGCCGCATTGAGACGCCTCTTTAAACTTTCTGAGACTCACAGACATCAAAACACAAGCTAATTAAACATTTGCATGCCCGCTGCTTGCATCATGTATTGGAAATTAGAGAGGCTAAGAGTGTCACCAAGGGACAGTCATTGTTCAAATGTTATTTAATTTTTCTACGGATGTGGAAGCAGACTGTTTCATTTTTGAGCCAAAATCTCCCTTAGCTCATACAGATTCCAGCAAGGTACACAGGTGACAGACATGTGTGCTGATAACAGCTCGCCTGGTAGCCAGAGGGGTCAGAGAGAATTGACTCTCCAATCCAGCTCTGGCTCCAGAGTGTATATTACCTGTGAATGAATTTCACTTGACAGGGATAACATGTTTTAAAGGCACACTCTTATAGTCTACTGCTGTTGTTAAAGTCTAATCCTTTCCTTCCATGTAGTTTTAATCAATACAAGCTCATATTCAGTCACATGAATCTACACCAGAGCTTGTTTTGTGTCATTTACTCGATGTGTCACATTGAAAAAAAATAAGATGTATCATCTTTTCCTCTTGAAGCTACATAGCCACGATTGTGCTGTTGTTGCAGGAGCAGGTAAATTGTTTTCTACTTACTCTGCCATTATCATCCCTTTAAAGATAATTGTTCCTCATAGATCTATTACAGTTGGCAGTTTACAGGGTGCTTTTAAAATCATGAAACAAGCAAAATGCTAATTGGTGCCAGCTATCCAATAATTGTAGGCAATTATTACAAAAGTTCTCTTGTCATCTAATTGCAGGTAATGAAATCGTGAGATAGTGAAACAAGGATGATAATTTCAGTGAATATACATATCAAAAACCCTACTTTGACTTTCAAGTGGGTCTGCTTGACGTCACCACTTTGAGGAGGAAAACATCCCATCTCACCATGATCAGAACTGTAACACTGATCAGCTGAATATCTAAAATCAATGTACTCTGGCTTTCAATCATGTTATCTTCATATGCCTTTTATAGAAGCATATTTTCATTGTCATGGGCAAAAAAGAAACATTTCGTAACCGAGAACCTTTGCATTTTTCTTTATGTTTCATTGATAAGTCAGTTCAGCCACACCGGGGCGAGATTCTGAAAGGGGGCCATGACTTTTATCAACGCCTGAGTGCTTGTGAGTCGAGCCGAGGAGAATCTCTTTTGGTTAGCAAAGCCCTGAAGGTGGAACTGAATCCAGCAAGTCAAATAGAGACTCAGATGTGTTGCATTTGACACCCACTTGAGGCATCTGAATGTACATGAGGAGAAATGTACGAGTCTATGCTCAGAGGGTGGCTTCATTACGTGTGTCATTAAACGCACTGAGCAAACAGAAAGATAAATGAGCTAAAAAAAATGTCATGAGTGCCACATATAGGAGCACATATTATCAAAGTCCTTGAGACAGAAAGAAAGTTTGAGGAAATGAATGCTTTAATAAATTAAAAAGGAATAAAGATGATTATGTTCTTTAATCAACTTAGAGGTTATTAACAGATTGGAGAGATTGAATGAGTTAAAGAACAGCCGTTGGAAAATTGAAAATAGTCCTGCGGGATTCTCATGTTCATGCTAATTAAAATTGGGAGCCTTTCAGTCAGAGGTTTGACAGTAATACTTTGCAATATGCCAAAATATACAGTATTTTCTTCCCACATTTCTACCCAACTGTGTTGCCTCACATCGAGTCAGGCGCTGTTTTGAGAGTTGAGTGTGCATCAGTGCCAAGGCGGTCAGCTCCTGCAGGATGTAAACAGACATTCTCTGCAAACGTTTCATGCACACAGTAACTGAACAAAGTGCTCTTGCGTTCATGCTTTTTAAAGAACAAGTGACTGTATTAAAATGAGAAATCAGTTTCTTTTTAACCTGCTGACATTCACATTGTATGCAAATCTAACTTGCACCTCTAAATTTCTTTAGTCACCATCTTTAATATGCATGAATCATAAGCTAAAATAGATTGTTGGAGAGCCTCTTCCCTAACTGGCCCAATTATTATGCATGATGCACAACTGTAATTCTTTTTATGAAGCAATGAACAGATTTATTTAGTGCAGTAAAAGATTTGCAGTTTTCCCTTTACACACTAGACAACAGCATCTCAGTAAGAAAAGCACAGGTGGGACTAATAAGTTTGAGCCAGCATGCACAGTACCAGGGCCCTGGAGCAGAAACACCTGAATGTAATGCAGCCATTAATAATATTATCAGTTACACCTGTGCTATTTCTTATATGACATGTGGAAATGTCTGACGTGACAAAGAAGCCCCTACATACCCATAATTCACTCTAAGTGTTTCCACTTATGCTGCCTGATTAGACGTCTCGTCAAGAAGAGTGAGCACGGACAGCTCCCTCACTTTCCAGTTCGTTTTGTTGCAACTATTAGGACAGGACAATTTGCACCATTATCTTTGGTTCATAGTTTGGTTACATCACATGATTCCCATCACAGAAAATATCTAATCAAGCAAAACTACAGATACTACTGAATTTATCACACTGAAATATTTCACTTTGAAAACCATCACAATTTATGTGGTCTGATAATTCCTCTCTTTGAAGCTTACAGTAGTCAATTTTAAGTTAAATTTCCAATGTATATACTTATTAGGGCTCACAAATTCAAGTACCCAGATTTCAAAAACTATATTCAAATTGCCTAAATTCAATAAGCTCAATTCAGATCTCAAAATTCAAGATGTGAAATTCAGATCTGAGGATCCAGGTAACGCAATTTTGATCTATCATTTGTGCATGTCACTTAAAACATTTAATACCTTAAATTTATTAAAGATCGCCTCCAGACATGTAAGACATATAAAAGATACTCTGCTTGGAATAATAATATGTTTACCTAATACCTAAAAATTCCAGCTACTTCTTTTCCCTCATTGAAAAACCAAGAATCGATGAATATACAAATATTGTAAATATAGGTTTAACTGCTGGACAAAAGATGTGTCCTCCTCAGTGTATGTGCACTGGAGGCTTCAAGTTTCCACATCATACTTGTATATGTGGAGTACTGGACGACAATTAGCCTCCAAATTAGTTGTGATGTTGCAATCACACCACCCACCCCTTAAACTCAGATTTTTGATGAGCACAGACAAACTTTCCACTTTCAGCAGATGAATGTGAAAACAGCCTTCTAGTGTCAAACTCTGCATATTCATCATTCTGCAGAGTGAAGCTCAAACATCCAACCGAAGAAACAATAAGCAAAAAAACATTTTTGAGTGGAGGGGGACTTTAAAATTGTCTTAAAATATCCTAAATTTAGTATGTTCTCGGACAAATAAATGTAGTACTGGTACTTTAATGGAAGACGAACAGCAATAGCACTAAAAAGAATTCAGAGATATGTCAATATTTCGTCATACACAGGCAATAAGCATCATAGATCTGGTATGTGTGTTTGAAACTCCCAAACGGCAAAACCAGGTTAAGATGTCAGCATGATTGTGTGTTCAGGATGCAAGACATCACACCCCTCAGATGAAAACACTTCAATACATCACCTCAGCAAATAATACGAGTTCTCATTCCCATATGTTGCCCTCTGTGTCTCACATTGCCCTAAATCCTGACAAACAAGTTGCCTGCAAATAAGATGTGAGAGATCAGTTCTGACATGTACACAGAGTCATTAGTCATCTAGTGTTTGTGTTAGGGTCCCCTTAGAATAGGAGGTGTAGTCCTGTTTCCCTTAGTGAGCAAAGCCAACCCTAACACAGCACATAGACACTGGCAGGTGCAGAAATGTTCCACTTTTGATCTCTCCACAGAGTGCCTTGCTATGATTATCTCAAGCTCTCACTGCCTTTGATTCATTTGCTGCTACACTGTGGAATCCATCTATTTTAGTCCATCTAATGCGTGGTTTTCCTTGTGTTTTAAGATCACTGTGGTGGAGAACAAACAGGCGCAGCACGCCGATATTAAAGAGGGGTATACCTACACTCTTTCGTGCAAAGAAATATACAGTACTGTGGAAATTCTAGTCCTACCTTCATGTAGGAACTTGTGATCAGTGTTGTGTTTGCGTGGGTGGATGTGAAGTTATTGAACTTTCCAAAAATATCTCTCTTTTTTGGCAGCCTCGTTTTATACATCACAACTGAACAACTGGTACATTTTTGAGAAGCTAAGGTGCAGAATATTGTATTTTAACCATACTGCAAAGGTAATTCATTTAACAGCTGTCACATGATATTCATTGGCAAATAATCTTGAAGAATTTCATGATTTTCCTGAACCATAGAATATATGAAGATCTAATCAATAAAAACTGAAAAAAACATGTGTAATCGATATGTTCTTATTGATTGTGGTGACCAAGAAACAGAAAGAGGGTTGAAAAAGCCTCCCGGTGTACTGAATTTACTCCCATCAAAACTGCAGACGGTGTCCTTTCTGGCACCTCAGTCTGCTGTGAAGCAAATAAACATTTGGACGATGACTGCAGATGATTTTTGGAGATGTGAAGAAGCAACCAGAGCCAAAATCGCAGAGGAGGCACTGGTCTCTGCTTCTTTTTTTTCTTTTTTTTTCGTGTTTGTGCTGGTGGCAGTAGTGAAGGGTGTCTGTGTGCATGTGTGTGATGTTTGTGTTTTGCCCCTGAGTCAGGAGTACAGACGTTGTACTGCCATACAGATGGGATTTCTATCCTCAGTGCCTCCAGAATTTACACACATGACCTACAGTGCACTACTTAACACTGCTGCACAGTTTGCTACAAGATATTTCATCAACAAGTTACAGCTCTACTATTACATTTTCATCTGGAATCATGTATTCTGTAACAACATGCAAACTTGATTGTCGACTATTTTAATTTACTGTGCCGTACAGTACAAGTCAAGAAGTAAATAAGTCTACATTTATATAATAAGCAGGAATAAAATCCAAAATATAACAAGCACTTCATCATAGATGTGAGGCTGAGTCATATCATTATTATTTCCAGCTTCTGGTAAAGATCAATAGTTACCCTGCAGTTAATCACATCAAACTGCCTCATTAGAGCTCACACACACTGTGTATTCACTTTACTCTGGAGTGAATCTCTTTGCATCTTCAGTCTCTATCTTGAATGTTTGTTATATCTGAATGGATTCAGATTTGAACCACATATTTGTTCTTCAGCAATGTGTATGTGTGTGTATATCTGCATATCTCTGTGTGTTCTAGTTAAAAGAAATTGAAGATAAATGAGAGAGAGATCTTTTTTAGTTGTTTCTGATCTGTGAATTGTGAAACTGACAGTGAAAGTGTGTATTTTTAACCATCCGATAGCAGTGTTTGTAGTGAGAAGTTGTCAGAAATGTCTGGTCTTTTCATCTTTTAAATTCCATCCTTTTTTATGTTCCTGTGTTCACTATGCTAAGGCCATTTGCAGTGGAGCAAAACGCTTCTTTGACAGGCCAACTGAAAGACTAGTCTTTGTGAACAGAGGCAGAAAACACTTGCTATTAATCATTTTTGCATTTATCTTTGTTACTGTGAATGTAGAACAGACAATTTCTGCAGGGTTCAGGTTCTTTGATTCCAATTTTATTTTCCAATATGAAATGGTCAGACAATGCCAGATGTTATCCAGAGCGCCTTGATGGTATTTCAGATTGTGTCATGAAACATTTATCAGTTTATTTTTTATATATATATAAAATGAATGAGAAGACAGTAAAATTCAGTTTCTTCACAGAGAGTTTGCTGTACAAAGGAAGCATCTTCCATCTCTTAAAAATAACTGAATCATATCTTCCATTCAGTCTGAATGCACATGTTTTGATATGCATCTGTGCTGGCGGAAAAACACTTTCTACCTTCACTCCTCCACTCTTATTTCTTGACAAACTACTTTGCCATAACACTGTGCAAGGCCATTTAAGGGACACAGGAACATTTGCTACATTTATTGTCTGAGAAAAAAACTCTGACCTCTTCACTCTTTATGGTTGTTTCCTTGTAAGCTTTGCAAATAATGAATCAAACGTATTTTAATATTGTGTCAAATGTCCAAAACTGAAAAATGGAGGAAAAATATGTACAGTACAGCTGCATTGTTTTTGGTTTTTTTTGTCCATGAGGGGGCAGGCAAGCTGTAAACACAACGTTGATATATTACCACCTTATAAAGTTGTTTTGACAAATGTGTTAGCAAACAGTTGAACAGCAGACACAGAGCGAAATTAGCGTTCATTTGAAGTTATGTCTCTGTCAACCCGATATCTCTCATGTTGTAACTCTATTTTGGTCTCCACCAACTTCTGAGAGAAATATCTGGCTGTTCAGTTGCTAAATGCTCCATTATGTTCACCAGCTAGTCACCATCAAACAGAAAATGTCTCTTTGTTAGTGACTAATTAACAGGAGTCTGTCGTAGTAGGATGTAATGGGTTTATCAAATCTTTCTCACCGAAAACAGCTCCCTGCTGTGGCTGGAAACAATGCTAATGAGAGCAATGACACTGAACGAAAACTGTAAAGCTGCAGGCAGGAAAACCAAAGCAATGAGCTAAAAAAAAAAAATGCTAAAAGAGCTGTGGGAGTTTGCAGAGATGGGTGAAAATTCTTTGTGTTCATCACTACATATGACACTTTTCATATTAAACAGTAATTTGACAAATTGTTTACATAAAAATAATGATTGGTGCAGCATTAAATAATATTAAATTTATTTCATTTGAACAGTACATTGAGGCCTTTTCTGTCTTATAACTATGCACACATGAGTAAGCCTTCTGGAGCCCTTCAAATTCATAGGCTCATGGCTCACACAATGACTTGCACTGTGATAGACTTGTCTTCAATCCAATAAATCACTGTTGCCAAAGTATTTCAGCTGAGAGCTTTTCACTGTGAATCAAAAGGTATATATTAAATGGCACAAAAAAAACCACTCAAATCTCATTTTACATTTCACACATTAAAATATATTGACATGATACGGGCCTAACCACATCATGAGGTGTAAAAAAATATATATATATTGTAACAGATGAGACAGAGCTCTGGATTTAAGTGGAATTTATTGGCTAGAACATAGATCACTTGGATGCTAATTAAGATAGCTGGCTACAGAGAAGGCAGCAATGAAGGATCCAGTATCTCTTGGGGAGTGAAATGGAACAATCCAGCAAATGGTCTCAGTGACATACAAATTCTATCTATCTATCTATCTATCTATCTATCTATCTATCTATCTATCTATCTATCTATCTGTCTGTCTGTCTATTCATCAAATAGCTGCTTTGCTTGACCTAGCATCACCTGCTCTCTACATTTTTAACATCCCACAGTGCTCAGCAGGGAATCACATTTGTCCCGCGATTTTAAAAAAGTAAAGGCTCTAAATCAATACTGATAAATATTGATGAGTCCTACAGTAACATCAATATACACACATGGATGACTGTGACTGATAATGCTGCAGACTCTGGAGACACGCACACAAATCCACATACGGTGCTCTAAATTACATCGTGAATCTCAATTAAGCTGCACAGCTGGGGTTTTCTAGTCATGCAGCACACCATGTTGCACTTTTTTGTACTTTTGAGCAAGTAGCAGTGAAACTGGCAGGTGCACAAAGCCTGAGGAATCTGTACCTTTTCCAGTGAAACCCAGGGTTAAGTGAAGCATTAAGAGCTAATGGTCAGTGGGGTGGTTTCCATGACTGCATAGGGGAAGGAGCGTTTGAAGGTTTTTCTGTTTAATGTTGATGCTCTCATGATAGCTGCATCGTAATGAGCACACCTGTAGTACGGACATCTCTGGGAAGTCCTCTCAAATGCTCTACATGCTGATGAGCTTATTAAGCAGAGAAGAAGACATGGAGGATGTGGCTTATCTTATTATTTTTTACTACTGTCTACACTGTCAGTGGGAACCTCTGTCAAATAGGCCTCGGAAGCGAAAATGACAGCAGGAAAAGAGGATCTGTGGAAGCATTAATGGTTATTAGGGTAGTAATATTGTAGAGAGCAACTTAATACAGCTCATTTATATCCATTCAGTATTACAAATGTGTAATATCTGGTGGCAGTAATGGTAATACATTTCTGGGAGACTAATGAGGGTGCATTTCATCAGGGATTTATCTCATATTCACACGAACCAGAAGCTGATACTGTGCTTAAGTTAAAATGCATGCCAGGAGGTTCAGTATATATATCTCTCTTGAGTCCCTGCATATAGCCTGAACTGGTTTCATGCAGTGCGGTTGATGCACACAAAGCACTTAGGCTGATGATTAACACTCAGCTTTGAAGATGATCATGTGCTTGTCCATGCTTTGTTGCCTCATGCATACATTTCCTGTGAATCAGAGAGCTGTGATGAAGGTTTGATTGGCCTCTGTCTGCCAGTTCATTTCTGTCTTGATGATGACAAATGACTCACATGCATACACGTGCAACTGGGCATGCAAACACACACAAAAGAGAGAGGCACATACATAAAATGTCCAACATAGGAAATCACAGACACATCTGATGTTGCTTATACAGTATTACTTAATTATTCATTTTTCTTTAATGTTTTCATTCATTGTGATCAAGCTTTTTCTTATTTTTCAGTCAACTCTGTAGGGATAGCAACGCAGGTCAGTCAGTTCAGAGCTGTTGATGTTAGCATGCTAACACACTAAAGTAAGATGGTGAACATGGTGAACATTTCAGCATGTTTAAGACCCATTTACACTGTGTGATTTTGAGCTTACATGAAAGTTGACAATCGTGAGAGAAATTTGGTAAAATCTTTGGCCATTAGTCCAAAATGGTGCTCCTATATTGCACTGTGAGACACGTCCACTAGTGATCAATTTTGAGCTTTGGAGACCAGAGACTTCTGGCAGCGTCAGAAAGACCAAATTCTCACAATGTTACTGCTGCTACAAACAAACAAACCAATCAGAAAAAGACATGAATTGACACAGAATACACTAGCTGGTGTAACATTTCATAAATGCAGTTTTTGAATACAGTTTAGGGAGAAAACACATTCATTCACCTTCATAAGTCTATGGTACACAAAAACCAAAAAGATGGATGTTAATTGACTTTCCTGTATTTTCAAACCATATGAATGTTGCAATAGATGACGTGAGTGGATGATGCTTTAATATACTTTTTACTATTTACAATGTAGTGCTACAATTCACCATGCATTCCGTGCACATCTCACATGCACGAAATTGACACTGTGAAGTCTGATGCAGACTGAAACCAAGATTTTTATTAGAGCCATGTCGAACACTGTGACATGCAATAAACTCGTTGCTGATCGTTGCTGTCACACAGTCTACAGGGGCCTTAATATTGTCAAAGTGAGCATGTCAGCACATTTATATTTAGCTCACAGAGCCTCACACAGCTGCTAGCAGGGCTGTAAACCTTTAGTCTTGTTTAATTGTATGTTTGATTTTGTTCAGTTCAGTTGGTATCCGCATGTCATAACTGTAAGTGACTGGTAAAACTGGAAGAAATGCACTGGAAGAAACGTACAACATCATTCTGAATATTATTGCTGTTAGTAAAACACTTTACATCACATAATGTTTGATTTCCAACACATTAGCACTGCAGCTGTACATTTTCCTCTTCACACCCTCCTTTATAATCGCACCTGTTTTTATTTTGATACTATTCTGAACAGAGCTACAGCCACCCACATAGCACTTATTTCCATGTTCAGAGTCAACATGATTTAGCTAATGGGACAGCTCACTCCTCTTGAATCTGCCCACTCAGCACATTGCGATCTACCTAATTGAATAATCAGTAATCGAATGAACACTGCTGGCTGCACTTAGAAACTGCTGAAACAATATATTCATGTATGAGTAGATACATAAAGATCGAAGCATGGAGACTGACTAACCAGTGTCATTGCAACACTCCAACTATATTATAATATTATCATATGAATTTCTTGATTATTCCTTAGGGAGTCATTCAGTCCCACTCATTTTCTCTTCTGTTATCTCCCTTTTAATTGGGCTTTTTTGGGGCAGTTAAAGCAATTTATTCATATTTTAAATCCCATGGGTGTAAAAGGCTCAAACCTTTTATGGGTAATGTTCTCCTTTCATAATATATAACTGAACAATGCATTAATTTGATGTTTCCTGTGGAGAATTTTCAATTCATTTTAAATTCAGCTCTTATCGCCTCCCCGATTTAGGTGGTGTTGAGTCTTTCTGGGCTGGCAGAGAGAACATGTTGCCAAGTGCAGCAGCCCAAGAGGACATTTTAAGTGAGAAGTGGGCTGTGTGGAGTGGAGTTGGCGTGGACCAACTGTGGCTATAAAAAAAAGGCAGGGGTAGACAATAGTGCTAAATACAAACTGCCTTGTAGTTTGCCAGCAGTCAAATATTTCCAAACAGCTGCATGTCGTTTGAAATCTGCTATCAAATCATCTTTGCTATAATTAGATAATCAATGAACATGATACACATGTGATTGGTACAGTTTATTGGGATTCACTAATGTGATCATATTATGTTCATGGAGAACACCAAACAAATTAAATCATATATACAAATGTATGGTTTACAGACTTTATTGAGCATTTACTGATCTCTTTGTCTTATATAACATTTTCTTTGTCATCCATCTGAGATTTCACAATTTAGTTGTCATGTGCTTCTTGCCAGACAGCAATAATATGCTAATTAAACATTTCCTTGTGCAGTTAAAATCTCTCAAAAACAGCTACAGACGAAGTGGAAACTAACAGGCAATCAGATGGCCTATAAAGGTTACCACTGCAGACATTTGAGCAATGCATAATTTGTCAAAGACCATAATGAAAATGCTACAGTGGCACATAGAAATGTTTTCACAAATGAATCACAATGCTATCTTCTAACTCGAAAAAACACTGTCAAAGCGTGTTGTGGGATGAGCTGGCAATCATATTCAGTGTCTAAAACAAGGACTTACTGATGTTAATGCAGCTTGCATAACAGAAGTCTCAATTTAAGGCCATACAGATGTATTCCTTCCACAAAATACCCTGGCAACAAGCTAGACAAAATGTTGCATTTTTAGAACAATTCTCATCTTGGGAAAACATCAAAAAAGTTGTGTTTTTATCGTTTCAGTGCTTTCAGTGTCAGAAAATGAAGTAATGTGGTGTTTAAAGCCATGTAGTTGGTTTAGTGTCTGCCAATGTACCACAAGCATCTACTGAATATGAATGCACTGCAACAATGGAATGCAAAACAAGGGCTGCTTTTCCTCTGGGACTTGTGGTACTAACATATGAACTGTAATGCAGGCTCTTGTTCCAGCTTGCAGAGGTTGGGTCAACATGGTTTGTAAGGCAGCTCTGAATCCTTGTTAGTGGATTTTTTTACCATAAAATCTTGAGCAGGCACAATAAAGCCACTGAAGCCTCATGGTCACAGTGTTTTTGCAGTTGTGCTGATCATCAGGCAAGGTAATCAACAACATTTTGTTCCCTTGCAACAGATCTCATTCATATTGTAATGTTTCTTCAGGGGAATTCAAACCAGAAGCTCTCACATTGGGTGTGTACAATGCGATCGATGATAAAACAGCGCCGACATGCACATCATCAGACATCAAAGTGTTGCGTGCAAACATCCTCTGGGCTGACTGAGGTGGAGGGCAGTGGCATGGACTACATCAACTGAAAAAAATTGACAGAAGGAATGACAGTACCAGCCTGTCCTCATAAGAAAAACAATAGTATAGTCTTAAAATTCAGGCTGGCAAAAATGACCTATAGTTACATTTGAGTGACAGGCGCCATCTAGTGGCCGCAGTAATTATGACCCGCAGAAGTGACGCAGTTCAAATGAGGTCAATATAAGGTGACAAATTTCCTTATTAGGAAGAGGGTAGATGACTAGATAGTTAGTGTGGACTTTGCTGCTGGAGACTACTGTTCGCTTCCCATTTCCAGCTGCAAGTGTCATGTTTCCAACTGCGAGTCAGGACATTTTTTAAAAAACACCACGATTGTTGTGGTGCCTAACTTTAAGGAAGTTGGAAACCTGTTACAAGTGATCATTTCAATCAAACCCTTTCCCTAACCCTAACCAAGTGGTTTTTGTGCCTAAACCCAACCAGACCTTAACCACAGCATTATCACACCATAAAACATAATTATTTTTCCAAAACTTGAGGTGAATGTATGTAAAAATGTGCCCTGCAAGTCAAGAGTCAGGGCTTCATCCTGCTAGGAATGCTCCATTTGCAAAGTTACCTCTACATCCTCCTCATGATGTCTGATTGTTTGTGCATGTCTGTCGCTGAGGTTGTTCCACGGATTGTTTGCATATTCCACTCACATATTTCGGGTCAGATTTGAGAAGTTTCCATTTCTAGCAAAGAACAAGAAAAAGAAATGGGATTTCCACTACTACTGTTTATTTATGTAGCCTCCAGAGCTGCCAGAAGTCTGCTGAGGGGCAGCTTCCGGAAGCTGGCCAATCAGAAGAGAGTGGGCTCATTGGGAGGCGGGCCTTAAAGAGAAAGGGGCTAAAACAGCCTGTTTCAGACAGAGGCTGAACTGAGGGGCTGCATAAAGAGCCAGTATGAGATAAATATGGAGTTTTTGAGCAGTAAATCATCCAAAGATATTCCAGTAGAGCCCGATAATATAAATATAGACCTTGAAATGTGCATAATAAACTTGACACAAACCTGAGTACCACACAATGGGAAGGAAAAGATGAATTGTGAGGGTTGAAGAACAGTATGAACAGGTCATGAGCAGTTCACTTCACAGTCTTTCTCTTTGCTTTTTTCTGAAAGGATATGGCTATAAAGAGAATTATCTAGCCTATGAGTAGTAAATCAAAGGCAAGTAGACTTGATTTTTGGGTATGGAGATGTTTCAGGACTCTCTTGAAATCTCAGAGGAAGAACATACAACATCTCAACTTGTCTCTCTTTAACTTAGCACATAGACATCCTATATAACCTAGTCGACTGAGAATCTTCACAGACATGTAAAGAGCTATCTTTCACTGTCTTGGTACCATAGCAACAGAGCATGAGGCTGTGTTGGTTTATTTTCACCATAGGTGCAGCAAAAATCACCGGTTTCTGCTGTTTCTGCTACTCTCCTGCAATAGAATGTGTAGCTAAAAGCCTTGTTGTTATATGGATGCATCTGAATCTCAAATACATTTGCATGCAACATATATCTGTGTCTGTCTCCCTGATGAACACATGATGAGACTTCCCACAGCTTACCATTTAATTATTCTGAGCAATCACCTCCTGAATTAGTTTGCTCATCATTTCCACCAGTCTTGAAATTACAACACCACCTGCATATTCTCACTGGGAGCCAGCCTTCTTGTAACAGCATTTAGACTCAGGGCTCTCTGCTTTCTTTTCATGTTTGTGTTGGTTTAACCAAGCCCACTGGGGTGTAAAATTGAAATGCAGACAGACTACACAAATGATAACACAGTTTCTTTCTTCTTTATCTCCACCGTAACCCAATAAAAAATATATTATGTTGTAAGGATACATAGACAGGACCCTTTGAACAACAAAATATGCATGCACATACTGTAGTATGCCACTGTAATCACAATAGGGTGTATTACTATTTAGAAAGGCTATACAGGTACTCCAGAGTGGCTCCATTTAAAATGTCATAGGCTTATCCTAATTCATCTGTAGCACAGCAATACCTGCTGAATCTGTTTGAGATGCTTCCCACATACATTGTATTACCTATTCATGGCCTGGCAGAGTGACTTATTACAGTGAATGACAGAAAAGGGGACAGAAGAGAGAGGAAGCACAGAAAATGAGAGAACATAAGCAATGGATCAGTGTTTGGCGCAAACAGGCAACATTACTTATGTTTACTGCTTGAGAATTTTGATGACAGCTTTTCCCTCAGGTTTCAAATCCCATCTTGTTTTATTGAGGCTGAAAGGAAACTTTATTAAAGACGTTTTTATTCACCTGCCACATGCTTATAGGCCTGACTCATGAAGAGTTTTATTGTGGATTGCACAGCTGTTCTTTTAAATTTTACAGGTTTTATTCTTGTTTTGCTTTCTTTTATATTTCTTGAAAACATGGTGGAAAATGCTGTTCATGACAGCTGAACTTGTTTTTGTTATTTGTCCCTGTGGCCATGACTAGACAAGTTCTTTCATGCATATAATCCCTCTTCACAGGCTCATTGAGAAAACATTAAAACTTGGATGAAAGCATATGTTTTCCCCTAAATTTGGTTGTACCTTTTTTAGCCACACTAGCGGCGTGGCTCTGGAGATGGCAATGTCAGTCTGATCTGTTGGTTGCTCCACCTCTTTGGTCCAGACTGAAATATCTCAACAGCTATTGGATGGATTGCCATGCAATTTTTGACAGACATTCGTGGTCCCTGGAGGATGAATCTTACCAACTTTGATGATCCTGTGACTTTTCCTCTAGCGCCACCATGAGGTTCACATTTGTGGTTTTGAGTAAAATGTCTTGACAGCAATAAGAAGGATGACAGTCAAATGCGGTACAAACATTCATGTACCAGGATTAATTATAACAATTTTGGGGATCCCCTGACTTTTAATCTAGTGGCCTCATCAGGTGAAATTTTCAACTTGTCCAATACGTGATTTATGACCAAATACCTGCAAAACTAATGGCTTTCCCATCAGACTCAGCTGTACTTTGTGTTAAGTATTAATTAGCAAATGTCAGCATGCTAACATGCAAAACTAAGATGGTGAACATGGTAAATATTACTTACAAATCATCAGCATGTTAACAGTACCATTGTGAGCATGTTAGCTCAAATCCCTGCTAGCATTGTTGTAGACTCTTAGTTGTGTTTGTACTGTTTTGTATTTTTTGTCTATCACTACTGTTGCATTCAGGTTTTCACTGAGAATTTTTTTTTAAAAAAAAATCTCATGAGACTCCTGACAAATAAACAAAATCTGCAAATTCACAATTATTCATGTCTTTCAATGTGATCTTGTGAGTACATTGGACAGCTTATATTTAGCATATATATATATATATATATATATATATATATATATATATATATATATATAAAGCATACATTTAGAGGTAAAAAAAAAAAAATACAGATGCATGTATCATCCTCAATAAATTTCTGCCTACAGCTTCAATCCCTGCAACAGCAGAGTTTATGTATTCATGTATTAAATAAGAAACTTAAAAAATTCAGTAAGCACTGTCCATCCTAACTGTGTCTCAAGGCAAAGAAAGGTTTATCAGCCTGTATCTCCTCTGGAGTATTTTGGAATTTCCAATTTTCCATTCACCTACAATCACCTCTATTTTGCCCCGAGAATTGAATTAAAAGCAAGCGAGGAGCAGAGTGGAGGGTGCGGAAGAGAGAAGTGGTGCACTCATTCAGATCACACATACATAGGCTCACTAGGATCCTCTTCTCCACAGTCCTGCTGTGCAGTCTCTATTTGGATAAAACTGAGCTGTTGCAGAATAATAAGTGGAACAACAACAGAGTCACACAGTCGACATCGCCTCAGACAGGAAGAGACTGAGTCCACTTTGTTGTCAAGATAAGAGACGGAGTAGGGCAGGAAATCTGGTTCTGTCTGGTCATTCTACAATACAAGTGTCCACCACATGCTCCTCACCCATTATGTAAAGCGTGGTTCAGTGTTATCAGAGACTATTATGTGAAAACTAGGGATATCTTGTTCAAATGGCTGGGATGTTATAATTCTATGAATGACAAAAGAACATATGTGGTATAGAAAAACCAAAGTGCAGAAAGATTGCAGATATGCATAGTGTGAAAACATATTTAATAAAAATGTTTTGTTAAAATTATTGGACTGCATATTGCATTGGTTGTCATATTTGTGAGGTGACAGAGTATATTCCATCACTATGTGTCATGAGGCTTCACGTTGCAGCTATTTCTGTAAACCTCAGCTGCTAAAGCACAGGTTGCCAGAGGCATTTGGGTCTAATCCTAAGTCAGTTTAGCCAAGCCACATTTTCATGCATGCTGTCTTTCCTGAGACCATGGATGGATGTGCTCCTTTGAACAGCAGGCTCACTCCTGGCTCTGAAATGTGCATGCTGGCAGGGACACTGCAGAGAGATAGGACATGCCAATGCCCGTTTCTAAAATGACCTGCAGTCGTCGGGTAATGATCATCATATAAATGAGGTCCTCGTAAAACACAGAAATCTTTCTCCCTTTCATGCTTTCTTTCTGTCTCCCTTTCTAAGTCTGTGCAGGCATCTCTGAGTGTGTCCGTAGCCACAAGCTAGCAAATATCAAGCAGGATACATGGTGCCTTGACCTGGATAGCTGTTACTTTCATAAGCTTTCTTGTCAAAGTGCCAAGCTTGATGCTGTGTATCACAAACTAAGTGCATGTTTATTATCAATTTTATCATCCAAGGCTTCTGTGAAAAAAAAACAATACATGACCACTGACACAACTACACATGATGATGATACTCAAAATCCCACTACTTTTATGCTTGTTTTTTATGTATGAATACAAGTGTGCGAGGGTACTGCAGATGAAAATTAGCAAGTCGATACATTAACATTTGGTAACATTTATGTTCAATATTGTACATGGTCCCTTACAAATAAAATAGAAATAAAATAAATAAATATCCAAGAAGTGTCTGTGAAGGAGGTAACTGTCCAAATTTGTTTACCTCTTTTGAACATGGAAAATGGAAACAGGAATGGATGGCAAACAATGCCTTTCTGCAAGACCTTGAACTTTCTGAGCTGGGTCATCACACAGAACAAGACCTAAGAGGGGAGAGGGTGAATAATCAACTGTCCTTGGGCAATTTGAAGAGCGGTGAGAAGTCATTTAAATAAGTGAATCCTGCAGGAACACTGTTAGCTCAAGTCAACCAGCTCATGGGATTAATATATGAAAGAATTGCTAAGAGAGAACAGACCAGTTTCACCAGTACTGTGTTTTACTTCATCATATCAGAAAGAATATAATAATGATGAACACTGTTTTTGTCTATATTCCATGCATTTCATTATTTACCACAGAATATTGTTAATATTGGAACCACCAGTAAAATTATTGAGGTAATTTTCTTTTCATATATATTTACATTGCTCTGTTCAACTTCATAATTATTTATCCTTTTTTTATGAAGCCTTTTTTGTACATATAATATGGGGAATTTTAAACTATGAACCATTCTAACTGGAAGTCTGTAAGTTTTTTAACATATGTAAAATATACTGTAACAGTACAATTTAAGGTAGACAGAATATACTCATTGATCATTAATTGAAGCCTAACTTTGTGCACAAACATTAGTGTAGAAAAAGGATAAAGCTACTCTAGTATTAGCCACATAGCAGCACTGTCCTGTGAAACTTATGTATCTCCAAAATAAATTTTCTTGAGCCAAAAATTATAATGAAAAAAAATACACATTTCAGTTTTGCAACATATTTTCTGATAATACAATGTTGTTGTTTTTTTTAGCCACACTAGTAGTTTAGCTCAAGGGATAGCAGTGTTGGTCGCTTAGTCCACCACTTTGTTCCAGAGTAACATATCTCAACAACTATTACCATGAAAATTTGTACAGACATTTATGGTCCCCAAAGGACCAGGTCAAAATTTTTACTTATCCAGTGAAATATCTCAGCATCTACATGGTTAATTGGAACAAAATGTTGTATGATATTTAGCATGAAACCAAATTATTTTGGTGATCCCCTTACTTTTTCTCTCGTGCCACCATGAGGTTGACATTTTCTATTCTACTCTGGGGTTATGTTACGTAACATACATAACCAACTTTGTCACCATGGTCGCGACTTGTCAATCAAAAGGTAGCCATGCCCTAAAGCACACCCTGCTTTATCATCTATTTTACTCTAAATGGGGCCATAATTTACAAAAAGAACATCATGCTGTAATGAAGAAGACTTGAAACTAGCAATTGAGACCATAAACTCATTAGGAAAGTGTTTAATGAGGCAATAAATCAAGTGAGAAGTAGGCTAATTTTGTTATAGACTTCCATACAATCAGATGTCTTTTTGCAACTAGCGCAGCCGCCCCCTGATGGCCATTAGAGAGAATGCAGGTTTAAGGCTCTTCCGCATTAGCCTAATTTTTCAGACCTGGAGCTCCCCGCTTGGTATAGTGCTAATTGGCAAATATTCGCATGCTAACCTGCTAAACTAAGCAGGTGTTAGCATGCTAAGTTAGCATTTAGCTCGCAGCTTCACAGAGCTGCTCTCTTCGCTGTAGACTCTTGTTAAATGTTTTTAATTAGCTCAAGAATACAAGAATTTTCTTGACCCACAAAGCAAAAATAAATAAGATAAATCATTCAACTTATCTGAAGAATTCAAATCACTAAATTTGGAGATACAGTTTTTACTGGATAGTGATGATGAACATTTTGAACAAATTGAGATTGAGATTGAGATTTTTGCAGGAAACTTTGTTGCTCTCCAACATGAGCTCAATTACACAACCATTTGCTGACGGTTGATTTTGCATGCTTGATTCCTAACATCACAATATATTACACAACAAAATAAAAGCTACACTTTTAGTAAAAAAGTGACAGTTTGTGCAGGAAAACAGGGGGGTCATGTAAGAAAACCGATGAAGACCCACAATTGGAAAACATCATTAGATCAACTGAGGCATGAGCTATGTGGCGATCCCATTAGGGATATTTGTATTGGTTAACATCAGATTTTCTTAGTCCCATAACTCCCCCACTGTAAACTCCATGAGCCATACTTAAAAACATGCATTGTCTCAGCACTTAAAGCTATAGTAACATGTAGCTTCCTCATACAGTGAAGCAACAATAGTGTCTCTATTTTTTATTTTTCAATTTAATTCCCACTGACTTATCCAGCTACAGAATCTATTGTGATAATGCTTTGAATAGCTTTACGCCAGTCCATACATCTTTTGTATCTCACAGTTTATTTATCTGGACTGAGATATAATCATTTGTGGCTGCAGTTTCTCAACAATGCATCCATTCAAAGATGATGGAAACAACAACTTGCTGCTATTTCCCTGTTATCATAAAAAGTATGGGAGTGTGTACGTGCAAGGAGAATCGGTGTATAGATAGCCAACATTAGAGGAGAGACTGTATATTTATCTAGAACTATGTATGAATAAATTGTATGTGAAGCCAATGAGTTCATGTGCACCTACAGTAGCTATGAACCAAGGTGCAGGTCCCCAAACACTTTGCCACTTCTTTTCTATAATGAAATTCCTGCTGTAGCCTGAAATCCTATCTATAATGAGCATTTTGTTGTGTAGTTCAGAGACAAATCCCTGGTTTGTTCTTGGCTTATTATATACGAGGTTTGTTTTGTTCACTTGTAAAAGTATTCCTTGAAAATTTCCTCCAGTTCTACTTTGAAACGATTCCCAATAGCCTCACACATGATGATGAAAGTGTTTACAAGAGAGTTTACATGCATTTCCCCTTAATAAGCCTGAAACAACAGAGAGAAACCAACATTTAGACAGCACTGTGTCTGCTACTGTCACAAAAAAAACAATTTATTCCTCTCTTTATAGTGGTTCAATGGCTCAAACACCCATCTTCGCCCAGCTGTGAGCATGGCAATAAAAAAAAAAAAAAAACATAAATAAAAATTACACCTTTTTAAAGACAGTTTTTCAGACGCAATGTCTGGTTATTATCCATCTGGGGATGATGACGGACACAGACAGGTTAGTTATTTTCTGTCTGAAGGAGTAACGCTGTGGAGTGCGTGCTGGTATAGTGTGTCTGCTGAGTGTGCCCAATGGCTCAGCGCTGCCGGGAGAAGAGGTTCCTCAGGGCATTGTTGTAGTTCTTATTAAAGGCGGTGTATATAAGAGGGTTAAAGAAGGAATTGGAGTAGCCCAGCCACAGGAAGATGCTCTTCCAGATGGGGGGGATGTCGCAGGAGCACAGTGGGACGATGAGCTCTGTGATGAAAAAGGGGATCCAACAAAGTACAAACACGCCAATCAAAATGCCTACCATCAGCGCCGCCTTTTTCTCCTTTTGCTCACGCCATGTGTCCCCGTCTGTTTGGAAGGTCACGGTGGCGTGACGCACAGTAAACACCATCTGGGGCTGCTGTGTTTCCTCCTTTACCTGGGTGGCAGCCGATCACAGAATAAAGACAATAAATCAATTGTTCTATTGATTCATCAATAAATTAGACATGGTTAGCATTATAATTAGAAAGGCAATATCTTTAATAATATAGGCTAAAGAAAAAAGCAATTACTGAAGTGAAAATTTTGTGGCTGCTCAACAAAAGATGGATTATAGGCTGCTGAACAGAAGTGTGAATCAACAGGTGGATCAACAAGCTACAGCAGCGTATTCACACACACACACACACACACACACACACACACAAACACAAACACACACACAATACCGCATATGAAGCCAGAGCCGTGTCTTAATCTGCATTTTCCAGCAGCCCACTTTCCATTTCACAAACATACTGTGCAGCCGGAAAAAGGAAAAAGAAAATGTCAACAGTAATCTGTTGACTTCCCCCTCTCTTATTTGTTGCCTAGCACAGCTCAGGGCTGACTTTATTTTTGTTTATCCAGCTTTTTGTATAAAGATGAACCATCCCTCTAAATCTGTCAGAGGAAAGACGCGCAGCACTCTAAACTGTTGTGTTCTGTTCAACATTTAAACAAGAACCTGCACTGGGATAGCAGGGACTAAATTTAGTTGAATCAATATGGGTCAGAGGCGCCTGTAACTGATAAGACGGATGAAGCAAATCCATTTACAGCAGAGGCCAGAAGTTAAAAGCATAGTGCTGCCAGGAAAGAGGTTTCAAATTCAATGGGTGGTTTAAGACACCTTAACATTATATACTAGATAGTGCAATAGCTAAAATGGGCACTTACACCTGCAGATCCTCCTTTGTACAATCACTTAAATCACCTTAAATGGCTCACTTAAGAACAATTATTCATTGATCATATTTATCCTTCCTGGCAACCTAAGAGCTGAGCAGCCAGCCTTGTCTTCTTCTAGTGTTAACAAACCCATACATAAAGCAGTATACAGTACATTATTTTTTGTTATTTTTCTAAATTTCTATTGTGTGTATTTGTTTGATATTTTAGTGCCACTACGGGGCTAGAGGTTCATATTTCTTGTTCTGAGTGAAATATCTTGATAACTATTGTATAGGTTGCTATCACACCACCATGTCCCACTCGAATGAATTCTAATAACTTTGGTGATCCTCTAACTGAGCTTGCTAGATCTAGCTCTGTCATCAGGTCCAAAATACTGTTTATGACCAAAATACCTGCAAAACTGAAATTCCCATCAGCCTCAGCTGTGCTTTGTGTTCAATGCTGATTAGAAAATGTTAGCATGCTTACATGCTAAACCAAGATGGTGAATATAAACATTACACCTGCTAAACATCAGCAAGTTAATATTGTTATTGTGAGTATGTTAGCACATGTTGACATTAGCATTAGCCTCACAGAATCGCTAACTTGGATGTATGCTCTTTGTTTTGTTTCAGTTATTTTTGTGGATTTCTATTGTAGTTTTTTGTGTATGCCTGGATCTGACTTTAGACAACCAACACTACTAAGGTAAGGAAAAGATCATGGTCATGTTTAAAATAAACCAAAGTTGACAGTTGGTAAGAAACAGGATGTGAACTGCAGTCTCTGGTGTTAAAGTCACGTACTTTGTTTAGTCAGTTTTCCACCACAATCTCCTCTCTAAGAGATTTGCAACATCACACTACATAAACCTTTGCTTCTACAAGAGAAAAGTCATTATTCACATGGCCACATGAGGTCACTATGAAAAGATTATAAAAGATTGATATGAGCGTTTAAACAAATAACAGGACCAAAGTCATCATTTATGTTATTCTTCAAAAGGCATAAATGAATAAATACAGTGTTGAAATAACAATGGAAAATGTACAGGTACTTTATGTGTTAAAGAGAGAGATAAAAGTTAATATATCATTGTTTTAGAGCCAATCCTTAGAGTCAGTCTTTTTTATATTTTCAGTGACATAAAAACTTTCTGTATTTTTATTTCATGGATTTTGGTCGTGTTGACTTATTTGTGCAATTAGGTCAAGAAACGGTGCATCCTACCTATTAATACATTCTATTTCTGTTGTGTTTACATCTTAATGTCTTTGAGTGGGTGTTTTTGATGGATGAATGCAGGGGACATTCACATCTGTTCACATCATAACTCGCACTTCACAGGGCTCTGTGCCTTGCCTCTTCGATGTACGCTGGGAAATGATGAAAATAAACTTTGGCTGGGTAATGAGACACGTATAATATAAGCTGCTAGTATTTCTGAGGAGAGCAAAATGACTAATAAAACATATTCTGTTTAATTGCTATAGCTACAAGAGCGATTGCCTAAGTAATGAAACTTGACATAAAAGTCTAGGAAAGCAAATAAAAGTCAGGTCTAATTTATTCGATTAGTCCTCCTTGACCGTTTGCTTCTAATTTTGGGCCAACTGATGTCACGCATGCATAACTAATGGGCATCATGAGGATTTGGGTGAAATATTCAAGAGCATAACTTACGTAAATGAAAAGAAAAAAAGCCCTTGCCGTATATTTTTTGTGAAACATTTTTCATTCTGTGGACATTTGCCAAGTTCTCAGAATATTCAGACGTAGAGTCATTTTTGTCAGAAGTCTTTTACAGGTGAAAGAAAAAGGTGTCTGTTCTAAGATGTATAAAAGTAGTTTAATCTCTATCTCTGAGGTGTTTGGGGGGTGGGGTGGGGGTTCAAATGTCATTTCCCACCATCAGGGCAGGTGAAAAATGGGTGCTGACACAAAATTCATGAGGAAAATTTGCTTTCCTGATTAAAAATCAAACTAAAGCTTGCAGAATAGACCTTTATGTCTGCTTATTAGAGAAACGCCAAAGCCAGGAAGGTGCACTAGCCCATTAAAAACACTGAAGGTGACATTTATAGCCTTCTAGTGGAATAACCTTCTGCCTACACACATTAACAAGCTTGTGGTGATGAGCAGGATTGCTTCAATTATTTGTCCGTATGCTCATTGCTCATACATCGGATGCTTATGTTTCCCTGATTACTGTTGATAACCTCATCAGCCAAAATAATAAGTAATTGCACAGCAACCAATATTTGTTGTGACATCAGCCAGTTGCAGGGAGATAAATAATTATGATTTGATAAAGGGGGGGGGGGGATAATGATATTGTGACTTTTAAGGACAAAAGGTTATATTGAAAAAATGGATTTAAAGTAAAGAATATTAATGATCACCTCAGCCATGGGTGTGATGGTGTTGTTCTTGCGAGAGCCAATCCGGAACTTGGCCGCCTTGTAGATCTTCCAATAGACAAACAGCACCACACAAAGGGGGAGGTAAAATGCTCCGAAGGTGGAGAAGATCGTATATGATGGCTCCTGGCTCACCTGGCACTTCATCCCCTCTGAGTAGGTTTCTCCCCAGCCAAAGAGAGGTGACAGGGAGATGATGGAGGACAGCAGCCACGTCAGGGCGATCATCACATTGGAAATCTTTTTGCGCGTCTTGAGCGTGTACTCCAGGTGCCTGGTGATGGACCAGTAGCGGTCCAGTGCGATGGCTGTCACGTTCCAGATGCTGGCAGTGCAGCAGAGCACATCGAAGGAGATCCACACCTGGCACAGCACACGGCCCAGTTTCCACAGCCTGCCGTTCAACTCATGGACGAGGCTGAGCGGCATAACCAGTGCGGCCACCATCACGTCAGAGATGGCCATGGAAGCTACCAGGTTGTGTGGCACCCGGTGGAATGTCCTCACTCTCAGAATGGTCACCAACACCAGCAAGTTCCACACGAAGGTGGCCGCCACCAGCATCGCCAGCAAAGTAAGAGTGAGCACACTGAAAACAGAGAAGGGGCGATAGATGTTTCCCCCTGAGTCATGGTTGTCTAAAGTTCCACTGAAGTTGGCTGCAGTCAGTATGCTAGTGTTGGGGTAAGTCATGTTAGCTGCTCACCGCCCTGCAGCCAAAGGTCAAGACGATTCTGAGGCAGTTTCTGCAGAGGGAGGACACATTCTGCCGTAGGGAGAGATAAGGAAGAGAAACATTTTAATGTGACTAATACATCTAAGTCTCTTACTGCCTTTTTAATCAATACTACAGCAGAGATTTAACAATATGAAATAAAAGATTCTCACACTGAATACAAGCTTTTACTATGTTTTGCACAGTTGTGTGAATGCACTAGCGTGACATCACTGGGTCATTCACAAGAGAGGTAGTTTAGTGATTTGCTCACAATCGTGAAAAGTACTTGAGTTTCTCATTTCAGCTGGCAAGAAACCTGCCTACAACTTTCAAGTGCAATTTCATCTACCGTTTAAAAGGCTTGAAAGTACTCTGGGACATCTCTGAGACTGGAAAAGACCATAAATATTCAGTTTCATCATCCCACTGCTGCCCTTTGAATTGCATTAAAGTCAGGCCTCTATTGCAAAATGAAGAGTTTTAAATTGAGTCGTTGTTGTACAGTAATTTGGGAATATTTCACTTTGTATCCAATGAAGAGATCCCTCTGTTAATCACTGCAGAGTTACGTGCTTTAAGTGGTTGCAGAGAGCAGCATCAATTGTCACCTTAAATATGAGTGTCTGTCGAAGAAATACTCTGTATTAGCATGTGATTGTCTCCATTTCAGAATCACAAAAGAAAAGCTTTGCAAACATGCCAGTTCTATCAATACATTCACAGGAAACGCAGAGGAAGTTGCAAAGCCTTCACTGTTCAGTGGTCAACAGTGCAGAAATAATGAATCTCATGTCACCAACCACCTCTACTGTCTTTCAGCTGGATGTTGTGAAGTTCACAATATACAGCTGATATATGTAGTATAAATGAATAGACTCAGAATAGATACTCATTTATCAATCATCTGTTATATGATTTCAGGCACAATTTTCTTTCAACGGTGGCTATATTAACAATAAACTTTAAATGAAAAGTATGCAAAAGCATTTGAGTAACATTAGAAACTCATAATATTTGCCCAGAATTCATTGTTATGATAACTAAAACACATCTGTTTAGCAGCAACACTGGGAGCAATAATGATTTAATGCATCATGTTTTGGGAAACATATTCAGATCTGCCTCATTTAACAATCTCATAAGACAATCATTATAATCGTTAATCAAAATTTCTTATTTATAAATGCAGTTTAAACTACTCATCCTGCTATTCCTACGACCTACACCAGGCTCTTACAATCCTCCCAGGCTTCTTAAAAATACAGATTACAGTTTCTTACCTTGACCCATTCTATCTCCCGCACCAGACCTTTAAAGTGGAGTTTTACCTATAATCTTGAATATCAAATCTAATCATTCATTTTGCATGGCTTTTCCTGTGACACTGTCATGAGGGGTAATGGATGACTCGCTCAGGTTTTTCCCAGACCTCTTTCACAGTGCAAGCATCCATAATGAGTGTGGCTGATGCATATAATTTGGATTAAATAATTGGCCCTAATTGGGTGTGCTCGAAATCACAGAATTTAATCAATAGGATCATATTCTTATGCCTGTGTGGCCTCTAATAGCATTACTTTGGGCTGTATTACATTAATCTGATGAATAAATCTTCAAAAAAAAAATCAGACATTTCTTGAATTTCCAAGGACATGTTGGTTTTTGTGCAGGAAAAAACACACAAAAATATACCACGAGGTTCCTCATGAAATGCTTCATTTATTTATGTTTTTATACCCACTGTCAGATTGATCTGCTTGTTATCAATCACTTGCCTCATCAATAAAACCCGATGGGTAATAACAGTATGAGCTATGTCGCTGTCAAGCAGTGTATTTCTGTGACATGTGACACTGTCTCTTAGCATCACAAACCATGCCCTCTAATCAAAGGGTCCAACCAAGCACACCAATAGGCCCTCTGCTCTCTCTTCTCCCCGCACCTATTAACTAGCCTAATAGCCATGAAATTGAACAACAGTTATGAAGAAAACAGACAATCAAACATGCGGCATTCAGCAAAGCAATCTTACAATTTCTGTGCTGACATCACAGACCAGGTGTTTCAAACAGCGGCTGCCATTCACTCTGTGAAAGAAAGAGAAACACATGCAAATGTATATATGCATATGTGAGAGGAGCATGGAGGGAGACACTGATCGACAGGAGGACAGCAATCACGGTCCCTAGTGTGAAATGATTATAACTGAATACATTTGACACTGTTTTTTTAGACAGCTGTGCGGGTAAAGTGTCAATTCAGGTCAGTCAGTGTCTTTAGACTTGCAACAGACTGCTGGTTCACTGGGCGTATTTGCTCGAGAGCCTTGTGGGGATTTTAGTTAACTGTTAGGAATTAAATGGGGACAGAGCATGATTAACATCTCATTACGTATCATAAGGTCTGTGCTTTTTTTTTTTTTTTTTTACATTTTATTGCTAGTATTAAGACAGAGGTGAAGAGTGAACACTTTTCATACTCCTGACAGAGCTGCAGCAAGGACATATTTCCAAACCACATATATATTCCCATAATTTGAAAATGAGCAAATTAATTAGCAATCATATTCCTTTCTGAGCTTCACAAGCACCAGATGCTGCAGAAATCAAGACGTTTCATTATTTCATAGCTAGCCACAAACTTAGATGAATGTGTTTTGCATGTGTTTTCTTTGCTCAAAGGAAAAAAAGTAATTTGTCCTACAAATTCTTCTCTTCATAATTTATTAATTTGCTGTCCCCTTTTATGCAATCAGTGTGCTGATAAAAAAAAAGCAATTTCGAACAAGGTGTTAATGGCTGTGAGCTGCAGATTCAGGCAAAAGTTTTCTGACATCTCAGTTTTATCTCATCTTTATGCAAAAACATGCTATCACAACCTTGTTATTGTAACAGCTATAATCTGAATAGCATAGTATGAAGCTCTTCATTCTGAAACGGTTATACGATCATTTGTCACACAATTCTCTCCAAGGAGAGTTTCTCTGAGGCTTCAGTGGCTTCAGTGGTTGACATTTACAGCTGAAAGGAGCACTTGGTCTTGGGTTTGGTGGAACACGTTTTCAAACCAGTGCAATGAATGTGTAAAAGATTTTTAAAGCATGCTCCACTGGAAAATAAATAAATAAATAAATAAAACATGCACAAGTGCTTTATAATTGAAACCCCAATATCTAAGAGATTGAGCAAAAATGATATTCTCCACAATAATAACTTTGGCATTTACATATTCAGAATTCCCTGTGGTGCTCTCTTGTCCCATGAGGTCACCTGTCTGCACCTGATTCCTGTTCACACCTGATAATCAGCCAAGACACTTGTTACACATCCTCTCAGAAACACAACCTTACTTTTGAATCTTCATTTAGAAACGCTATTTCTTGCCAGAAAAAAGAAAACTCGGCGGCAACGATTCTTTATCGGAGAACAACTCACCCCATTAACAGTTCGGCATCAATCAGTCCGGCGCCAGAAGATCTCTGCTAGGTCTTAGTCTCTCCATCAAAATTCACTTTGGTGGTCTGTCAGAGTGTTTGAACCGCCTGGCTTCAGTGTGGATGACAGCAGGAACACACCTCGTACTGAGGATACAGAGGCGCTGGAATAAACCACAGTGGTCGGAAGGGGGAACTGAGTCCAAATCGAGTAATAAACACTGCGTTTTCTAAGCATGTGGGAGACGTGTGTGTGTATGTGTGTGTGTTTTGGGGCGTGCTTTTCGCAGCTTGCTATTCAGAGGCGTGCAGTGTGAAAGGAGACAATGTCTCTGTCTTGTCAGTGTCCGTGCTGCTCAGAAAACATTCCCTCTTTATTAATTACTCTCATTCTGCAGTGATCAGAGGTGGCTTGAGGAGACACGGATCCTGCTGCTTTATGATAAACGATACTGCCATGCAGCCATCTCACCTATGAAAACTCCCCTGGCATTTCTCCCATCTCCCGCCAGCGTGATTAATCAAGATCTTCGCGCAAATTCATTCAAATCTCATTTGTTGGCAGGATAACTTGAAATCAAGTTTCTCTTCTATGGGCTGTATCTGGAATATCCCTTGCAACACTTTTTCCTTTGTCCCGTGAAAATGTCCTGAGAAAATCCTCTCAGGATAGTTGATTTAATGAAATCATCATCTGCGCCAGTGGCTTCCTGCAAGGAGAACAAGAGAACACTCTGTGACTGTTAAGCAAACAATTTGTCCATTAAGAATCTGTTCTAAAGATGTTTTCTTTTTTGGAGACAAAATTAATTCAATTTAATGTTGATTAACTTCCCAGACAGCAGACGTGTAGCTACATGAAGACCAGGGATGGATAATCCAGATGATCCAGACTTTATAATGTCAGACAGTTACTGTGAAGGTCACTGACATTCAACTGCCCTGTAATATAATAGAGCAACAATACAGAGCAATGCCCTGATCATAGTATTTAGTATCACACTCACACTATAAGTCCTTATAGTAACTGATAACAAATGGGAACCCGTACAAAAGTTGTGGTTTCAGCACCATGGACAGCACCATCGGATGCTTGTTTATTACCATTATAGAGAGAACAGCCTGTTTGTTGCAGCACAACCTACAATACAATTGTTCCAAGGTTAAAATATACAGCATGCACTTGGCTTTTCAACCTCTACTGCAGCGTACATGTCACAGCACTCTTTACTTCAGCAGCCGTGGAGGGTACAATGATAGTTTATCTACCTATTGCTTGTGCTAACACCCACTTCCCCCTAATCCACAGGATTTGTTTGAAACACCTACTCAAAGGGTATAAGTAGATTCCTCAACTAACCGTGAAATATGCAGCTGCGCGCATGTATAGGCGCACTTGGCTTTCATCACATCATCCCCTGCTCAAGGATAACATGTGAGTAGCTGTAGTGCCCTCCCCTATCCCTCCATATAACCTTCCCACCAGAGTCCCTCCTCAACCCCCCCCCCCACACTACCTTAACTCCCTCATACAGGTGATCCTGATGCACAAAATCAAATCAGCTCAGTAGTCGCTTCTGCTGTTACTGCAGAATAACCTGCTTTGCAAAATTGTGTCTTGCTAATTATAGGGTCATGAAGGCATTAATGCAACCTGCTTAAAGTGTCACTGCAAAGTGCTCCTTATTAAAACAGATGACATACTTGCACTTCCAGCTGTTTAGCTGTTTAGTGTCCAGAGTTGATGAAAAGTACACTGTAGTAGGCTTACATGAAAACAGTGGAAGGACTCATACCATACAGTGTAGTCCTGGTTTGTGAAAAAAAAAGCTCTAATCAAGCTTAAAATTTAATTCTGTCACCGGGAAAATCATGCTGTGTCCTGTTTCGAGCAGCTGTGACTCACCTTGCTCAGACTCAAGAAAACCTGAAATGTGAACATCACACTTGCTCTGTGCAAGGCAAAGGGATCTTTTCTCTTTTTCTTTTCCTTTCTGGGCACATTACTGTAAATCACATCTCTGACCTTGTCCTGCTAGACTGGTCTGATCACCATAAATAGCCAGTCATCAATTATTCCTATTACTCCCAGAATTTAATGCTGTCAGCAACTATAACTTTGCGTCGTAGGTCCTGGAAAATGACCAGAGAGGAAAAATGTGATGTGGTCTGAGATCAGGGACTTTGCTAGTAAACCTGCCACATAAATTCAGCAGCTCTTCGGCATGGGCCTGCAGGGTGCCTGGTTTGCAGTAATAGTGCAATGAGTGATTAAACACAGAGAAGCACAAGGGTTTCATTCTGTTTCCTCATATGAACCCATGATGAGAATCTAACCATGTTGTACATGGTAAAACCTAAACTGCTTTGCTGAAGCAGTGTCATGAGAGTTCAATGGTTCATGTGTGTGGAATATATAATATACAATTGTATCGCCACACCTCCTTGATGTTTATTTATTTATGATTAATAATATATTTTTTGCTGCAGTAGCAAAGCCTGCATTTTGCCCTTTACATCGAGAGGTTATCCAAACAACAGAGTTTCTATGGTGTCAGTAAAAAACATGACAGGTAAAACATGTTGTAGAAGATAAAAGTCTAAACTTCTTCCTCTATACTACAGACAAGGTTGATACTGTCATCTGCCCCTGAAAGCTAATGATATCTGTCTGCACTGTACCACTCACACCTAATTACAGCATCGGTGTGTGCCAGTAGCTGGTGAGGCAGGGGTAGGTTCAGACGGGCAAGGTGTTAGGCTGCGATGTGCTGAGGCAAGCAGCACTGGCCCAGTAGATGAAGGAAAAGACGGAGTGATTTGATAAATGGTGAAGATGGAGGAGCTGTGTCCTCTTTGATCGACTGTTGGCAGAGTACACTGAGAGCTGTGAATCCTGCACATGAGTGATGCTCGCAACTCAAAAAGTATATTTTTTAAGGTTGACTCAATGTGACAATGACCTTAGATACAGACCATACTCTGCAGTACACCATGTTACTTTAACAGTATGTTTGCTTACCTGCATATGCAAAATTCAGCAATCTAATACAGCAGAAAATATAAGTTTTGTGATTCAGTGTGATTATGGTTGTAGTTTAATCTCCAGTGGTGGAACAAGTATTTTGAGAGCACGGATACAATTATGCAAAAAATCCCCCATTACAATCAAAAGTACAGAAGAATGAACAGCAAAATGTACCGAAAGTATTAGAAGCACGAGTACTTATTCTGCAGAAAAATGGACCTTGTGGTAGTTTAGTCCTGTGGTTCCCAACCTAGAGGTCATGCAATAAAAATGAGGGGTTGTGAGATGATTTATGGGGTAGGAAAGAAGGAACAACAACGTTCTGCTAAACAAAGTTGTATTCATTTACTTTTCTCTAATCTTTTCTTTTTGTGACATAATTATTTAAGTGGAGCTACCTGAGATGTTTATTGGGGAAATGTCTCTTTGGTAGAAACATGACAAGGGGCTCTGACCAGATGCTGTTTTTTATCTTAACAATGCACTGTGTCTTATAATCTTATTATATATTTTTAATGTAAAATCTTAATCTTAGAAGTAGCTGTAGCTGTTAAATAAAGATAGTGGAATAAAAAGTATAATATTTCCCTCTGAAATGTAGTGGACTAGAAGTATAAAGTACAAGTACCTAAAAATTGTACTTGGGTATAGTACTTAATTACTTTTCACTACTGGTATTCTGCAGTGTTGTTTTATTGGATAGCAAGTTGTGTTTTTCTGTTCATTTGGACACTTATTCCCTTGCATAAATATGTATTTATTAAGAAGAAACCTTAAATTGATCAATTTAGTCTTTTATCTGATTTAATTTTAGCACAAATGCATAAACTTTAAATGTAATAATTTCACAGTGAATTACAGCCTTAAATACCCACTAAAATGGTCTTGGAAAATGGTCTTGCTGTAAAGAGGTTTTCAAAATCTTTGAGATAAGCAATAAAATGACTCAAACCTTGGTTTTATTCCATGTTGATTACTGTCCAGCAGTATGGGCTGCTACCTCTGCAGATAAGCTTGCATGGTTCTTCACTGTCAATTATAGATAAATGTTGTTATGCATGAAAGACTCTCCTGGCTTGACGGTTTAAAAAAAAAACATATATTTTGTGCAAAATGTCAACTTTTTGAATTGATACACATAATAATTTATTAGATATGCAGCAGGAGGGCAATTTATATCTCCCAGGAATAGAACAAACTCAATCCAACATACTATCATATATCAAGCAATGAGCAATGACTCCTTCAACACATTATTCAAGAATATTGTGTGTCTAGTTTTAAAATGTTATTGAAAAAGCATCTTTTGAAAAGAATCTTCACAAGTTAAACAATTTTGCCTTACAGTTTTTATCATTATGAGAGCACTTTATATTATAGTACTTCTCATTTTTCTTATACAGTAGCTTATCTGTGTCTTCCAGCTGTATGTAACTTTATATTGTAGTCCCAAATAACCGACACATTTCTTCTTTAATTGATTAAGTTTTGATTCTTTGTCACTAACACCCCTCTCAATCAAAAGTCTTCTTGATTAATTATTTTAACTTGTTTTTGACACACATAGTCTTTCATCATCTCCCCTGAAATGTCCGGCTGATTTTTAGGTGTTGCACATAATACTGGAGGCAGATGTGTCCTTATTGTACAGCAATCATCTTGATAAATTGCTCTGACCCCTTGTGGTGCTGTGAACTTGCCAAGACTGGGAATACTATAGGAGCCTGTTACTTATGTTACTAGAATTTAAAGCTGCTGTAAATGACAGAATAGAGCTCTTGTTTTCTTTTCTCCAAAGACATTTTTGTCAGAGTAACATAAGAAGAATGGCCAGATTACTAATGAAAGGCTATGTGTTGCTGTCAACATCATCATCAGTCATTACTTTGTCTCCCAGCTCTTGTTTATTTATGATTCCTCACACAGGCAATTTGACCCACACGTGCTTTACTATCTATTTTCAAAGGAATAAATAAGTCTTTAAATTGCTCTTTCCCTCTCTGTTGCTACTGATATCTCCCAATTTAAAGTATATCTGGGTAGATAATACAAGATTACGTAAATGATACTCTGTAAGCCTTTTCTGGATACAGCTTCTTTATTCAACCATTTTTGATGAACACAATCCAGATGAAATATATTCAGTCTTATTCACACTTTCCAAAGATGACACATTGAGCGCAGTGCTTTTCAAAACACAATGAGACGGTGCATGAATTGTGAATCTTTGGTCACTTATGAATCCACATGTGTTTTATCTTAAAATGAACCCAGTCCCCAATTTATACTCTCCAGGGAGAATCTAATTGTTCCAGATGAATTTATCATCCTCATGAATACTTTAATTGAAGTGGTTAAATGCCAGTTAGTGTAAAGCACTTTTCAAAGCATCCAAACTTCACAGTAGAATTATTCTGCACAATAATCTCTTTTGCATTTATCTTTTTAAAGCACCGCTTTTGTTACTTGCCATTAAATACATTAGATTTAGTGGAAAGATGCTTTTTTTTTTCTTTTTTCAATTTTTAAAGTTAAAATAATTCTGCCCTGATTGGATTTGAAGCAGACTCGTGTCACTAAATGCCTTAAATAATGACTATCCTTTGAATAATTGAAAAAGTGTAACTTACATATAAAACAATACAGCTAATTGGATCATTTTAATTTAATTATTCTTCAATAAGAATTTTAATTGAAACAGTTAATGAACTATTGAAGTCTTTTTAACTGGAAATTGTCTCATTTCAGATCTTAAGCCTCAAGTGATCCCTTGACTCATCTCTTAGGTGAATAGCCTGAGGTATTGTCCTAAAAAAATAAGGAAATTAATAAAGCACTCAAGGTCATATGCCAGTAAACCCTGAGAGGAACTATCCATCTACTGCACCTAGGGACTGGCCAAGGTAAAACAACCTGAAGCTTCATATTTCTTTAAAATGACATTAGTATTTTCAAGTGCGAAAATGAGGAACTGTGGCTTAGCATTACAATAACTCATCTAATATTGATCCACTGCAGCCAGGAGGCTCTTTGAATTTGCACTATGAGGTTGTCATAGCTTTCCAAATCTGTTAACATCTTTGTTTTCAGTAGAACACATGAATATACGGTTTGCTGTCAGAGCAAGTTGATTTCTTCCTTTTCATGTGCCTTAGCTGCCTTCACCAAATCCTCCTGTCACCTTGCTCAGTGACAAATAAACAATACAGGGAAGGAATAGAGGCCCCCCTCCCCTACCCCCCTCCCCAAAACACACACATTCTCACACACACCCCGACCCAACTCTGTGCGCCGTGGATCACATATCATCTCAGACACCAGCCAGTGCGTCAGGAGCACTTGTGTAACAGTATGGAGGGCCCTTTAATCTGTAATTTGCTGCAATCAGAGACCCTGGACCTTTGGGGTGAGTCAGATGCTTGAAATTGATCCCTTGTCAGAAAGTATACAATGAGCGTATACTGTCCTATTTTCTGTGTCTGAGCTTTTTTGCTTTGCCTTTCTGTTGGTAGGCTTAATATGAAGTCAGTAGTGACACATCTAATTTAGGGAGGCGGTTGACTTCTTTCTTAGACTAACTAGTAGCTCAGGTTTGGATCCTGAAAACAACCAGAAGTCCATAGTTTCATCACCCCAGTCCTTCCTTTATTGTCATTTGATCCAATATAAGACAGAACTGGAAATGAAACACCGTGCTACACCAACTCATCTTGCAGCACTATTTCAAAAATATCATTTGCTCATATAAAGTGCTATTTACCATATTCTCCAGTTCATAAACAGACACCACTTCCTCCCAGCTGATGTAATATTTCCCTTGACATTTAAATTCATTTTTTTGTATGTTAAAACACTTTGATATATGAGTTTTTTTACAGTAAGCGTGACACATTCATTTCAGTCAGTAGAATTCTCATTATGATTCAATAACTTAAAGTTAAGAAGAAATAATTCTAGAATTAGAATGCTTGTCAACAGTTCAAGGAAAATTCTAGAAGGTTCTGTGGAGGAATAATTATTGTCTTGATTTGTCGTAAAGGCACACTTCAAGCTGGAAGGACAGTTTTCCTGTCCCTGCTGTGGCAGTTTGGTACCACTGAGATGCTATCACCGCTTTACAAGGTAAGTGCTGGCTGCTTGTGTTAACATTCTCCTTGTGAGTTGATGTCTTGGCTCTGTTCAGTCAGTGTCTGTGTGCTTGGTCAACAAACATTATGCTGCTGGCTGTTGATGTCTGAAGGATTTAGCCAGCTTTTTTGTTTGTTTTTTTTGTTTGCTGTTTGGCATGTGAATTTTAATGCTTTAATGCTTTCATATTTGCATAGTGGTGAAATATGAATATCCTTAAATGTATTAACTGATTTGGATTTGTGGCATGATCTTTCCCTCTAGGTTATTTTCATTGTTTATTGGAGTTGCCTGCAGGCTTACTGCAAGCAGGGGTAGTAGAGGGAAATATTATATATTGGCTTCAGGGATGTAAACATGGCTATAATTCCCACAGCCCATTCGGATAATTATCTCTCTCGCTTCACATAAACTCACACATTCACATTTTCTTTTTGCAATTCACACTCAGTTGAGAATTAGATAAATATCTCAACTCAAAGCAATAGTTCTATGTGACATCTGTTCTCTGTATCATTATTATATCTGAACCGCTGAGTGTCTGTTTTATGGTTTATGGTGCTGATACACTCAGCAGCATGGTCATCTGATATTCTTATAAATGTCCGCTGAGTATGAAGCTACAGCCGGCAGATGGTTATCTTAGCTTAGCATAAACACTGGAAACAAGGAGAAAGTAGAAGCCTAGTTCTGTCCAAAGGTGAAGAAATCCACCTACCAACAACTCTAAAGCTCAGTAACTAACACATAATTTGACATTTGATAAAAAGCTACAGAAGCAGTTATTATCTCTCAATTTGGCATTCAATCATCATGTCAGCTTCCACATTATTAGCAATTTTAGGTCTGTTTGCCGTGAAAGCAAATCAGGGAGATGCTGATTGATGAGTCACGCACAAATAAGTGAAAGTGCTGTTTATCTGTGTTGTGCAAGAAGAGTCCTTGTATTTTGACAGTATTTCAATATTTCAGAATCAAGTTTAAAACTAGGCTGCACTCTCAAAATGCTCCTAGTATTTTGCAGCATTTCAAGCACAAGCCATCTTTTTTTTTTTTTTTTTTTTTTTTGCAGGCATTTTGTCTCTGTATCTTGTCAACATGCCCCTCCTAAACCCCTGGGTGCACGTGCTGTTTTTCAAATCTTACATTTCAGCACCAGAATTGCTTTGTTCACGGAGTACAATGAACGTAGAAGGAAACAGCCTTCATTAATTTGTGTTGACAGATTTTAAGACAGTTACACAATACAGGATTGACAAACTCAGTGCAAACAAGGACATTTAGTGCAGGCAAGACTGACAGTGAACCAGTAAAACATAAACACACTACAAGTGTTAACCACAGACTTGCTCCAGAATGATCCAGTAATGTAGCAGTTCAGTGAAGCAGAGGATTCAACTCTAGACAACACACTGAGGTTCTGGGACTCAAGTACTCCAGCAATTTAGTATTGTACTTCCATAAAATTGGGGAATTGCAAGAAACAGGTTAATAAATAATAATGAGAATATCAATTTTATCATGATCTTACAGATAAGCTTTTCATGAAAATCCCAGCCTGCTTGACATGATTAATGTAGTGTTTGACACATACAGTATGTGCACAATACCATTTGCTTGCCTTCCGTTTGTTTTATCTTCCCTCTGTAGGTAACATAAGTAATGTCTTGTAAGCCCATGTGAACTGGGCACCATTGACACTTCATAAAAATATATTTATTCATGCATATTCATGAAATAACGGTCAAAATGTGACCAGCAGAGGCAGAAATAGACTTACTTTTTAGACCCTAATATGGGTGAATCTCTAAAAACAGTCCTACATTTCCCATAATGCAATCTTTTGTTAGATCATCTTTACCTGGTAAAGACCCACATCTTTGAGTTTATAATGCGTTTATAATGTTTTCTGCTAAAAATATGTCGTCTTCAAGTCTGAGATAAGATACTGGAGTGATGTCACTTGAGTAGGTTGAGACTTGACAGTTATATCACTGTTTTTACACACTGCGTTTTACTCCTTGTAACTAATAAATACTAGGGGTGTCCCTTGTGTGCAGATGTCAGCGCAAGTAAAGTGACAATAAGCAACTGAGGCAAAAAACACAGATGTGTAAAGCAGCTGTAGTCATCTGACAGTTTGTTCATTCGTTCGAGTCTGAAAACTTCATCAGCTGTTCAGCTCTTCAGTCTGGTTCCAACATGTGGCATTGAATTGTATTTTTATCTTTTTAAAGTCATTTACAGACCACTAGAGAAATGCGTTCATTATAATTATTGCCTCTCTTAATTAGTACTGTAAATTAAAGTATATATATTTTTGATTAACATCAACAAGTTCCTTGTTGGTTTGCCTCCGTCCTAGAAGACTAAATCTGTCAATGCTCATCTGTACTGACATATAAAAATGCCACCACTAATTAGTCAGATCTAGTTTGAAAAAAAAAATCATCCATTTAAAGTCATAATTATTTCTACAGATTTCACTATTTGGTTTCTGCTGTCCCCATATCTGGACTGAGGGGGGTTTGTCTTAAATATGGAGGAATAGGAGTCAGGGATTACCAGCTAATTAGTGTAACTGTGTCACTGGATTAATTAATTCAGAACATTTACATATTTTCTAATTGTCTCACAAAGCTAATTGGCATCAGGGTGCCACTGTTGTAATACTAAGGATTCTTGAAGTTTGTTTGCTTGCAGCAAAAACCAGTATGTCAACCTTCTGCACGTTGTTGTTGTTTCTCTATCAGGTGTTTACAAATGCATGAACAATGAGAAGGATTTTGAATAAAATGTAGAAAGGCATTAGAATTCAAAACCCATTCATCTGAGCATGCATCCGATGCACTTGTTATATTGTAAGTCATGACACTATTTAAACTCTGTATAATACTGTTGAGAAATTTGAATTTTTTTAAAATCTAAAATATATAATAAAGTGTTGAATCACCTTGAATCACTGATTAAAGTCTGGTTACTTAATGATTTATAGACATTTGTCTTAGGGGAAAAATATTATTGTTATTTGTGTTATGCTTATATTTTTTTCCACACATAGTTTATTTATGAATTCAATTAGGACTTTACTTTCAAAAAAGACAAGAAGGGTTAACATGACAGTTCTGATTTCTAAATATGTGTTACCTTTTTGTTTTTTAACAAATCCTGCAGTATGTGAAACACATTATCTTCTTTTAGTTATGTTTAAAATCCTCTCCAAAACAATGGCGTTCCTCAGAAAATATAATAGAGTGTGCCAAAGAAAAAGAAGAATTACTTATTCTGGTCCTGACAGATTGCTATATGAATCTCAAGTAACTAGAATGTGCTTTTCCTGAGGAAAATGCATGTGATTGCTGCTAGCTGATAACTGCAGCTACTGCCATCTGCTGCAGCTATTTCTCAGTATTGTAGAGCTACTTACAGGTGAGATTGTATAAAAATGAGAAATGAAACAGTATGCAGCAAGTGAGTCACATGCATATCTGTCTTCATCATGGTTTGAATGGTTTTAATGTTGATCAGAGAGAAAACTATCTGACTCCTCTAACACAATGTTTACAAAGACACATAATAGCCTCAATCATGTAAATTGTCCAGACAAAAGGTTTTCTAGACCACTGCAATGCATGCTGGGAAGTATATTCAAATAAGCTAACATTGCTTCTAAACAACTGAATTTGAAGAGAGGAGACAAGGTGACAAGGAGGGGGGGTTGTGTGTGTTTGTACATGTCAGTATGTAGTGTGTCTTTCTATGTTTTGTTTCGGTGTGTGTGTGTGTGTGTGTGTGTGTGTGTGTGTGTGTGTGTGTGTGTGTGTGTGGCAGTTTTGAATTGTGAATGAAACCTGAAGCCACCAAAGATTTGAATGTATTTACAGCTAAAAGAGAGGGAGAGAGAGAGAATCTCAATCAGCAGATCATCATCATAGGAAAGCTGACCATGAAGACAGTGCTTAAACCACTGAGCCAGACGACTATCCCTGACATGTTATGAAAAAGTTCCCATTTTGTTGAGGAGAAATTGATTTGCCCAAAACTAAAGCTTGTAGCCCAGAGATTTGTACATCATTAGTGGCAGCAGGATTAGCTGAGAATGAGGATATATCATATCTGTACACAGTGTTTGAGGGAAGAGACAATCTGTAAGTTTAAGAAACAGGAGGGACCACCTGTAGTTTATATTGCAGTCAATGAGCTGGACAGTGTGCTCCCTATCAATTAAGGTTTAGATTACAAAAACTGTTATTCTGTATGGGAAATATAAGGTGTTTCTTTCAAACCATGTCTCACTTTCTTAACATTTTAAATGAAGATGCTAAACATTTGTACAAAATTAGAAAGTAATCAAAAAAAAAAAAAAAAAAAAAACAGCACAGAGCTCATTCACGTAATTAAACTTAAATTTCAGTCATTTAAAAAGTACTTAAACAAGTAGTGCAATCTGTCTGAACACAACTAAAGACATAAAACATTACAAAAGTATTAACATGCTCCTCTAATGCAACTTGTAACCTAACTGTCCAAGTTAAGTGTGTATTTATAAGGGTTTGTAGTGAGTGAGCAAGTGAATGACTGAGAAAGTGACTGAGTGACCAAGAATAACTCAGTGAGTAACTGAAAAATGTAGCTAAGAGACTGATTGTGTGGGTGGATGAGAGGGTTTACTGACATATATGAAGTCCCACTCAAAAGTCCATTAGTTTCCTTAGTAGACTCAACACACACGAACTGAGTGTGTTCAGAGAGGGTGTGAAAAAATGTTTTATTTATTAAGATAATAATGATAATAAAAATAAAAACAATAATAATAATGCTTAATTTATATAACATCCATTCTTCAGTGTTGCATCCCTAAAAGGAGTAAATTAGGGATATTGCTGTAAATTGCTGATGTGTTTCATACTGTAGTACTAAATCCACTAGTACTTAGGCATGAAAGAAAACGATTTCATCAGTTACAAAGTGGTACACACTACTACACAGACAGCAATGGGACATCATCTAAATATAATTAAGTCATTTGGAGACGTTGGCATATAAGACTAAGTAAACTGAAACTCACCATGTAATTTGGAGCATCACAATCACAAGTCGTGCTCCACCCTCAGGAAAGGTGACTTGTCACTGCAACAAGACATTATTTTAGCAACAGTACAGATGTAGCTAGTTGCAAGACTGATTTCAAAACTTAATTGAAGTCCATTGCTTTTCGCATTTAATCGGAATAAAATTCATTTCAAGAAAACAATTTGAGCAAAAACTCCAAATCATCAAGGTTGGTTAATAAGTCAGAAAGAACCTCAAAGAATAGATCTCAGGCTTAATATAAAAATATATACAAGTAAACTAGCTTATTTTGTTTGTTGTGATCAGATGGCATGTTAGCAAATCATTATCATGACAGAAGAAAGGGCATATAGCACAATTCAAATTGATTGAGTTGAAATGTTTTGTATTTTGCCCATGCTACCAAGCAAAGAAAAAAGGAACTCACCTATTGATTTGATCCAAGCAGACCTTGGCACCTTTGCCAACATTTTACAGTTGTAGAGAGCTGCTGCTGCTGCTGCTGTAAGCTGCTGCTCCAGCAACAATTGTTTAAATCTTGTAGTGTCACCTACCTATTATATTTAAGAGATATGGCAGTTAATAAGTAGCATGATGGTGTTTTATTAATGGCCACAAGGTGGCGCTATTGGTGCCCTGCTTCAATATGTCTGCACATTCTCATGAGAACTTGTGTACCAAGTTTAATTTCATTATAGACAAAAGATTTGTAGAATATCATATTATATTGTTACTGTAGCGCCCCTGTGGCCAGAATTGTATCAGAAGTTACACACTTGTGCAGTGCAGCTGTAAGTATAACAATCCAAATTTGGTTGCTATCAAATTCAGCATTGACGAGTTATGGCCCATCAAGTGCATCAGGCCATGTCTTCAAAATATTGGTAACCAATTACAGACAAACGGTAAGTGTTACCCAAAAACAAACTCATAATCTTTGTTTGAGGTCATCTAAATATGGTATGTACTAAGTTTGGTGAAGATTAGAGGAAATATGTGCCAGAAGAAGCAAAAAAATGTGTTCACCAAAAAACCCCAAACGGTGGAAAAATCCTACTGGCAAAAATGGGCGTGGCCTATAACAGTCAAATCAACTTCATCCAAGGAACACACTCTGCAAATATGGTTTTACTACGTCTCACAGTTCATGAGTTATCAGCCCAAATGTAAAACATAATAAGTGACCATATGGTGGCGCTATTGGTAGTATGTTTTAATATGTTAAGCATTTCCACATGGGACACCTGCCCACTTTAGCACCGTTGAGATTCCAACTTTCAAACTGAGATGGATCATTTCCTCCCATAGGCTGTCATTATAAAATTGAATATTTTTTAAAAATGAGATAAAATCACTGTAGTATTATAGAAAAAAGAAAAGTAATAGCATACATCTCCTGAAGAAGATGCATGTTTCGGCACTTAAACAAAGTTTCTAAAAGAAACATATATCTGCAAAACTTTCTGGCCTTTTACAATTGTTTGCTGTTTTATTGTAAAATAAAGTTTTACCTGTGAGGAAACATTGCCAGAGTGTCAAGGAAGGTGATAAGAGACAGACTGAGACTTGTTGAATGACCAAAAAGGGTGATGTATTCTGACCAGTTTATCCAAAAAACAGGTTTCTCCAAAAAGGAAATGAAATCAAGCAACTAAAACTTATCTTATTACTGATATACTGACATCCTCTTTCATTTCTGCTCAAACCAACAACTCTCCCATTAAATAGGCCCTCCAATCTATATAGGCAGAACCATATTTCTAGCAGGGGGTCCCTTCCCTTATATCAACAACTGGTATATGACAGGTTGACATATCAGTTAACATTGTTTACACACACATCAACCACAGCATAGTCCTTACCAACATAAATACAAAACCAAACATTTAACTAAATAAAATAAAATTGATAAAATAAATTGGTCTAACCCATGACATCACTGGTGATGTCAGCGAGAGCTTAAAATCAGGAAGTGCTTTCAGTGCCTTCCCTTTTGTCTCCTGAAAGCATGATGAGTATTGTAAGTTACAACCCAAGCTAATCTGTAACTCAAGAAACTCAGGACTTAAATCAATAAACAATAAATGACCTTAAGTACTTGTCTGTCTTGATTAAATCATAAATGCAGATGTAAATGTAACAAAACAACGCTAAACACAACAAAACCAAGGATATTATGTGACAACAATGCAACACTAGATGTTAAATTGGCTAAATAAACAAATGACAACTATGGAAAAAATACAAAGTGTAATGAGGACTAAATGATGTGGTCTCACCCACTTTTTCTGAGCCTCTAAAAACTATTCACACAAAACAATCCTAGAACTACTTTCCTCTTCTGATCTTAAGAATTTATATATGTGATACTCAAATAGTCAAAACATTTTTTTAAACCAGGAATAATTCAGCTAAATAGTTTGGTTGTGGATATAAACAGCTTGACTGAACGGGTAAATATTGAACTGTGTTACTATTGAACATACTGTATGTTTGTATAGTAAATCCTTCATATATTTTAAGTTAACTTATATCTGTTGTCATTTATGTTTCCTCCTAGGCTCAACGTGAGCGCTGAGGTTCCTTGAGCTTCAAAGAAATCTCAGTATGATGTATGCTGAAATAGTGATGGTGCTTCAATGTTTAATTTTATTAGCCATGTACTCGAGGGTTCCCCCAGCGCTACTACTCCAGTGACTGGTTGCCTCATCTGAAGTGGATACTGGCCATTAACTTGAAACATTTATAGATGAGGGATTTCAGTTCTTCAGTTGTTGCAGGCAAACATTTTCAGTTTCACATCTATTTTGAACACCAAATAAATTAAATTGCTAATAACTTTAAACTTGGGCTGCAACTGACGATTATTTTCTAGATTAATAAATTCATTGTTTAGTTTATTAAAAAATTAAACAAAATTTAAACAAAAATTAGAGTTCTAGTGTCATTTGAAGAAGCCCAAGGTAACTTCTTCAAATGTCTTGTTTGGTCTGACCAACAGTCCCAAATCAAAAGATGTTCAACTCACAGTGATATCAGATAGAGAAAAGCAGAAAATCTGCATATTTGAGAAGCTGGAACTAGCACATTTTTGGCAGTTTTCTTTAAAAAAAAAAAAAAAAACATTGAAACAACTATCAATTATCAAAATATAATTGCTGATTAATTTTCTTTCAATCAACTTAAAGATTAATGAACTAAACATAATAGCTCTACTTCAAACCCTGCCCATATTACATTTTTGATGTTTCTACATGGCTGTTGTTTTGTAAACTAATAAAAAGTTTATATTCATGTCTATTTGTGCACATCTAGGACTAAAGAGGACTAAATCACCTGACTCACCAGAAAGCAGCTACTGTATTGGTAAGTCAAATAAATAGCTATATTTTGTGTTTAAAAAGTCACTTAAGCATTTCATTGTGAAGTTCTTGTTAACTGGAATGAGGAGGAATTACAACTGTAACACAAAGTATTTCACATTTTTGGTTAAATCTGTTCCCGCAGGATCAAACTGACAACTGAGTGACGCTGCCCTTTCTACAGCAATCTTAGGTATGTTTCAAATTAGATTTTCTCTGCATCAGGAGTAGTGTATTTGTATTGAATTTTTCAAGAATATGTAGACGCAATGCTTTTTATACTGAGCTATTACCAGACTGAAAGTGTGTCTGAGCCTGGTTAAGATCAAAATGGTCTGTATTAGTGTGGGCAGGTTGCTGCAGGTAGTGGTGAGATGATGAAATATGATACAAAAAGTCCAGTTTGAGGGATAGATCCATGTATATTGAGACTAATCAGATGTCAAAACACTGCATAGCACTTTGTAATACTGCAAGTCAGTATTTTACAACCGTGGCAAGTTTGTAAAGTCTGGAAACATGACAGAAAACATTTAGAAACATATAATTTTGCCAACGTTATTTTGTAGAATATAATTATATAGTATATAATAACATAATAATAATAATAATAATAATGTAATATAGAGAATTGTGCTGCTAATGGAATTATATTATATCATTATCGTTATTATACCATATTATTTCCATAAACATACAGTTCCAGTAGTAAGGGCAAAGTAAGGGTGAGTATTAAGTGTTGTCATTCATCTTTACAGGCTGTCAACAATTTTTAGAAGTGTTCTGGGTTCTTTAATAATTGTTGCCTCTAAAATAAATCCGGCCATTACATTTTAGTTTTCATTTTTCATTTTAATTTAATTACTCATGAGATTAGGGCTGCAACTAACAGTGTTTTTTTTTTAGTATCAATTATTCTGCCGATTATTTTCTGTAATCAATCAATTGTTTGATCTATAAAATGTCAGAAAAATGACGATCACAATTTCTAAAGCCCAAGGTAATGTCCTCAGGTTGTTTGTTTGTCAGACCAACAGTCTAAACCCCCAACTATTTAATTTGCTACCATCAAAGACAAAGATAAGCAGCAAAAACTCACAAATTGAAGCTGTAACGAGGGAATGTTTGAAATTATTGCCTAAAAGTAACTGAAAACACACAATAGATTATCAAAATAGTTGCTTATTCATTTTCCTATAATCAACTTATCATTTAATTTCTATGTAAAATGTGCCTTTCCTGTTTTCAGCCTGATGTTGGAAATGCATGTCAGTCTGAAATAATTGGTTGCTCATGTGGAAAAATACTGTAGTTTCTACAAGAGATGTTTCAGTCTCTGATAATGATTGTTAGCGCCTTTGAAAAGTGTTTGAAGGAAGAGTTTAAGAAACAGGAGGAACCACCTGCAGTTTGTATTGCAGTCAATGAGAGCCTGCTCCCTATCAGTTAAGGTTTAGATTGCAAAAACTGTTACTTCTATGGGAAATATATTTACATTTTGAGAGAGAGGAGGCTTGTGGCAACATTATGAGGTATGATATGTGCTTGGAGAGTTAAAACTATGGGAGTGAGATGCATTTTGAATTTGTTTTCTGGTCTAAAATACCTAATGCTCTCCCTTCTGCCTGATCATATCACACCATGATGAGATCTGAAAACTGCTGTAAAAACCCTCACTTTGGACTTAAATTGCTCAAAATGTTCAAAAGGTATCACAACACAGAGCACAACTTTGAATATTGAAAGTCTGCTGAACGTTTTAAAGTTTGAACAGGGTCTGTAGGCCAACGTACGTCCGAGCACGAGAGTTTCTAAGTTCCAAAGAGTTTCCAACTTTCCAACCGAGGTCTATCATTCCTCCCATAGACTGCCATTATAAATTTTAATCTTTTAAAAATGTATATAAAATCACTGGAATATGCTAGAAAACACACATTGTGGAAACATGCTCAACATGTTAGAATAGGAACCGTGTTTTTAGCTGTAAGCATGTCAGAAACACAACGGAATAAAATAATAAAGAGATCAAAGAACAAAGGATAGGAGTCTCTTGACGAGTATTCAGTTGTTAAGAAGAAACGTTTATCAGTCAATTTAAAATATTTTCCAATCAAACAGTCCTTTAGTCTATCTGATGAAGCATATATTCTGCTCTATATTTTAAATTAAAACGTGTAAAAGCACTAAAGCTGGGGTCACGAGGTCATGTTTATGCATTTAATCAATGCATTTAAACCTCAACTTGTATTGATTACCTCCACCAACCCCTCTGTTTGTTGATTCCAAACGACTGAAGACCACTCATTAAAACGTTAGTTATAATTGATGCTCGCCTGCGTAGCCGAGCATGCCTCAATATTCCAAGCTAATTTAGCTGTACCCTGCAGAGTGAGGAGGGCTTGAGTGGGAGGACAACTTGGCATAAGGTAAGACTTCTTTTTCCAAACCAATCTCTTTTCTCTGCATAATTATATGAATTAAATTAATTGGGAAGGCACATTTGCATATCTAGGTTATTTCTCTTACTGAGAAAAAGGCCTTTGGAGAGTATAGAAACAATTAAAAGGCTGCCAGACAGTAAAACACCTCCATTTCTCCCTTCACGTCTGCCATTTCCTCCAGTGTTTTGCTCCGGGGAGGATTTGGTCTCAGTACTCTAGAGGAAAGACGTGATAACATCACAGTGCAATATGTGCAGGAGTCACATCCATGAAGCAATTTAATGGACTTTGCAGCCACCTTTAAAACACACTACCCATGATATCTTTAAATTAGTTACTCTGAACACTTGCAGGTATTTATTTAAAAAAAAAAAAAAACGTGTTTTGCCGGGGAGGGGATAGTTGAAAATAAGTTCTAATGGAAATTTGATTGGACTTGTTCAATCTGATACTGTCTTGCAAATGGTGTGTGGGGAATCTCATTTTCTGCTCCTGACAAGTTTTCCCACCTTCATTGTAAGAATATTGGGCCCAATCTGGTGTGAAGCCATTGCTAATTTTAATCACCTAAGCTGATGCATTATGTTGTCAGGGTTGAAAGACTACTAGAATATCTTACTCAACTGGAAGTTACTTTATACCAGAGTTAGGATTACTTGTGTTGAAACCTATTCCCATAAAAGCCCAGAAAATATGTTTACTTATGATATTTCACTGTAAAAGGGCCAATGTCGCATTATGACTGTGATAATTTGAGTATGTGAGTGCAGTCTTCCGATTTATCCCTTTCCTATTTTAATCCAGTAATGTGTTCACCATTACTTCTTATATCTGGAGCAGCAATTAAAGATTATTTTCATTATCAATTAACTTATTATTAGATTATTTCAATCTACCAATTAAAATGTCAAAATGCCCATCACAGTTTCCCAGAGCCCTGGATTACCTTGAATATTTTGGGAGTTTTTTTTATTCACATTTAAAATGCTGAAAACAGTGAATGTTTGCCGTTGTTACTTAAAAATGCCTTAAAATAGTGTTTCAGCTCCAATTAAAACAAAACTTTCATATATTCTCTTATGAGCGGAAAAAGAAGTTTAAATGAAACTTCAATGGAAAATCATAATGACTGAGCCGCAACATCCTCACTGCAGGAAGATCTGTAATTCCCACATTTCCACAAGTATAATATGTCAAAATCTATGTTTTTGGAAACAGAATTACTGATTTTAGTACATACACCAAACAAAATTACAGTGATATGGTTTGTAATGAGAGATTTTCCACTCCCGTGTACTCTAGCTCTGCCTCTTTCAGTAACGACCCTGAAAGCAAATCACTTCTGCATTATGAAGTCAGAGATAATAACCTTCTGCAGAAATGTCTCCAAATGAGGCAGTCAAATAAATTGCCCATGTGAGTTTATCACAGACATCCACCTACTACAGAAGCCATTTTTTGCAATCTAATGTCTGTAAACGCCAAGATAACACTTTATCAACAGCACGGAAAAGCATTATGGTTTCCATGCAGTTTGTTGTGAATGAATCAATTATTGTCAATCTAAAAATTCAAAAAGATGTCTGAGATACTGTTTCTGCATCTTACTGTAGAAATATGTGGAAATAAGAGGAAAAAGACAATTTAGTATTCAATTTGCAGTCTGCAGATGGAAACCAATTTGCTCAGCTGTGTGGTCAACATGTCCATCCCTGGACACATTCATTGTATCCCTATTGTCTTTTTTTTCCCCCTGCTGCTTTCATCTGCGGTTTCATCAGTTCTATTCAGCTGAACGTCCTCATCAAAGGTCGTGCTGCTCTTCCCCACAGCCAACGGTTGTGTTTGATATTCCATTCTTTAAGCCACATCAAGAAAGAGGGCACTTATAAACTTGAGCATGTGTGATTATCTGTGCCTGCCGTACCACGTCATAGACACAGTGAGACACACAAAGAGGGAATGGGAGAGGGTATAGGGGGTTTAAATGAACTTTTTTTGGTCATTAATTCAGAAAATTTCATCATAACAAGTAAAAAGAAAAAAAGATTTGATGGTTTGGTTGTATTTCTGTAACCCTACTCTTGTTCAGCTTATGTTAAGGTTAAAGTGTGCATTAGGATTTGATACTTTTGAACAGAAATCAAATAACTTGGCCAAAAAAACACATAAATAGTTTGTGCCTCACTGGATAATTTTCGTTTTGTTTGTTTTGGATCACTTGGGTCTTTGTTACCAATAAAATTTGGTTTTCAATCTTGAATTCAGAGACCTTCTGTCAAAGGGCTTGAGCCACTGTGCCATCTTCTGGTAGAACAGAGCTCTTCTTGTCATTTCAGTTTATCAGTGTGGTGTGAATATATGCTGCCCTCCTTTGGTGATTAATGTAAGGTGCACATGTGCAAATGATTACTCCTCGTATATTTATGTAAGGTGTCAGTTATAGTAACAGTAAAACAAATGACCACTGCGTGATACAGACATTTATTTATTTGAGATGGTTCCCACACCTTCTCAAACATCAAATTCAAGGACTTTTTAAGGACTTTCCTGGCCCAATTCCCTCAAATTCAAGGACCCACCATGGCGTAGTTTGAGTCATAGATCAAGGTTAATTACTGTTATAACACAGAATTTTAATAATGAGAACTAGCAGGCTTTACAGAATCTCACAGACTATGTGGTCTCTGGCCTTCTCCAACACAGCCAAACAATATTCTATTATTGCACAAAATATATGAATTCAAGCACTTTCAATGACCCATGTCTATTAATGTCAACTTTCAAAAACTTTAAAGGCCTTGATTTTTTCCCCCCTCAAATTCACAAACTTTCAAGGATTTCAAGAAACTGTGGGAACCCAGATTTGATTGTTTTGCTGTTACCAGATGAACTTGAAAGCTTTCCTGATGATGTCAGTTCTGCAGTTTTTGTTGGCTCCTGCCTTCAGGTTGGCACACTGTCTGGCAGCTCTCAGATGTCACATAGGGCTCCATGGCAGGAGGTTTGTACAGACATATAGACATCAAATGGACTGAGCTCATGATGGTCATCATTAGCATAAGAAATCCTGGAGATAATAAAAACCATGGTGAGCTTTCACAAATATGACACCTAAATGTACATTTACTACTCTTGGGTAAAATCTTACCACAATAGACTGTGTTTGCAGCAAAGTCATGAATGCGATAGCTTCTGGTGAACATTGCACCCAGGCCCAGAATGAGAATGGCGTACACGGTGAATGTGTAGCGCATGTACTTGGTGAACAGGAAGCTCTGCATGATGAACCTGAGGGGAGTAGCATGCATTTTCAAACATTTCTTTCAAATAAAATCTTTCCATAAAGTTAAAAATACATAGAGGGCATTCCTTTAAATCTCCAGTCTTACCAGGTTAGAGTGCACAAGAGGACTACGGTGAGGACAATGGTGCTGACCAGTGGGTCCTGTAGACCAGCTTTGTACTTGAGCATGATGCCAAGACCCACGTCAGCTTTCAAGAGAGTCCACCAGGCAAATAGTGCCAACCCATTCTGTGTCTGCAACAAATGATAAAACATACACATCTAAAATTGACAAGAATTTGAGGAAGCTTTCTTTTTTTTTTACCTCTCATCTTTCCTGATGATTACCAAATGCAATTGAGCTTTTACTGCAGTGATTATTAGGTAAAAAAGTAGCCTCACCAGGTAACGAATCCACCCGATCTCATCAGGGTTGTTGATGGCTAGCCAGGCTTTGCACTCGTTGAGGTTGTAGTAGGACATGTAGAGCATGTAGAAGCTGAGGGCTGGTAGAAACCATGTCAGCATGACCGCTCCAAATACATTGCTATAGAAAGCCAAAACAAATTTGATCACTTGTGCACATATTTCTTTGTGTGTGTGTGTGTGTAACTATGTGTTTGCTGTAGTTGTGCATGCTACAAGAACAACTCACTGTTCATCCCACATAATGATAATGTAGGTTCTTGCAATGTTAATCATGACCCACATCAGATAAAAGACTGGAGAGTGGATTTCCGGATTGCATGACACAGGACCGAGGACATTTCTACAGATGGAACAAAGACAGAGTCAACTGTGATCACATACAGCACCTTGGGTTACCACAGAAGCTCTGGTAAAACACACTTTATTCTGGCATTGTATTACATTTTAAAGACTACATCCTTGCTACCTTTTACAAAGTCCGACCATTGCATGCGTGAGCCAAGCCATTGACCAAATGTCAGTCAAAATCCAGTTACTCTCTGACCACCAGTCCATAGTCACCTCCAGGGGGAAGGTCTCAGACACATTCCTGGATGAGGTCTTAAACAGAGCTGTAACCACAGGTAATACATCAACAATCAAGGTGTAAAGATTGTAAGAGGTGTGTGTGTGTGTGTGTGTGTGTGTCTTTTCTGTATGGCCTTAACTTCATTGGCATCCATCCAGGCCAATCTAATAGCTTGCAAAAAGTACATAATTTATAATGATTGGCAAGGCAAAGGTTGTTCAGTAAGAATTACAGTAAACAGTAAAGTTGAATCGTGCTTGCTGAAAGTAAGCTTTCAATGTAGTGACTTTTCAGGTAAAATGAAAAAAGTCATTTTATTCTTTTAAAGTATATGATCTAGATCTGTTTGTCATTCTAACACACACACAGTGATATATCACTATGAGCATAGCACCAGTTTATCAAAACCTTGAGAGCTTGAGATTCTATCATCTCCGGCTCTCAGTACAGCATCTGTTATCATTGTATGATTTAAAATTTTCAGTAGACGTCATGTCACTTACCGTTGGGCACGGTGCTGTCCTTTGCCAGACTACAGAAGACTATTGAGCACAGCTGAGTAATGACAGCCAGGGCAACGCATACAGCATGTGTCATTACATGGTCACTCTTTTTCGCTGCGAGGAGAAACATCTGGATTCTCGCCATAGTGTCTGACTACAGCTCTAAACGCTGTCAGGCACAACAACTGCCACCACAATCTAACATTTTGGACTTTGGATTGCTGCATGTACTGTTTTATGGCATCTCTGTGATTACATGTTCAATGCCCTGTAAGCCTGGTAATTATGATCCAGTGATGATATTACAAGTCATGTGAGTATATGTAATAGAGCAAGAGAAGGGTTTTACCATCCAGAATAAAGTGTTTTTGACTGTGTAAACAACATTACTTTTCACAGGGATAAATTGGAGATGTCGAGCCGATTAATGAATTAGACAATCCACAAAAAAATCAACAATTTTGACAGCTGATTTTAGTTATTAATCAAGCAAAAATGTCAAACAATATTTGTTTCTAGCTCAACAATTAATTTTGCTTATTATTCCTTCCCTTGGATGTTGAAGCTTCACTGTGCAGAATGATGTATGTGCAAAGTCTGACAATCCCCTTCATCTGCTGAAGGGGGGAAGTTTCTCTGTGCTCACCTTAAATCTCAGTTTCAGGCATGTACTTATGAGCATGATTTGTAACAACATTTATTTATCACAACTAGTTTGGAGCCTTCATGGTCCAATATGCAACTTACACAAGTGTGATGTGGAAACTTGAAGACTCCAGTGTCCAGCAGTTAAACTTTTGAAATGAACATTAGATTTTCAATGAAGGATAAGAAAGAGATTTTCGTTTTAAGAATTTTAACAACGTAAATTAACTTTTTCTGTGGAAAAATATTAGATGCAAATCATTATTCAGAGCATATATGTTTAGTCTAGAGGGGATGTCTAAGGGGATTTCTATAAGATTGTAAATTCAATATCTTTGGAGTTTGGACTTTTGGTCAGACAAAACAAGTAAATTAAACTTTTTCTGACATTTTATAGACTAAATGATTTTTGTCCTTTCAATGAATCAAAGAAATACCATAACTTTATTGTCATTTTTTTATTTATTTCTTTTTTTTAAGCTGTACATTGAATTTTTCTATCAGGTTAGTAATGCAAAGTGTTTTAGTATTTTTAAAATATAATTGCAGTATTTACACATTCATTGTAGTATATCCATAGTAAATTTCAACTCAACTAACTGACATTGCCATTCTGAAAAATACTGCTGAAAAGACAAAAAAACAAAAAAACAAAAAAAAAAACACCAGGGAAAATCTGCCCTGCACAAATACACACTTGAGTCTTACAAAATCATTTTTTACCCACCTGTAAGAATAGGCTATTTTATACTAACATTCATTCATAGAAAGATTTTTTTCTGCGTCAAGGAAATTTCTACTGGTGACATAAAGGGTCCACTGTCATTGTAAAATGGCCGTTTGTGGTGTTTCCATGTGACCAGGGCAATGCGAGCCACAAACAAAATGCAGGAAATAAGCAGGATCACAGCTGCAGAGAAAAGACAAGATCAAATATCTTTATAAATCAATAACCAGTGTACAGAGAAATTTAATCAATCACCAAGAAGTAAATTGGAAAATATGTAGGGTGCTAATTTCCCTTAGTTCAGGGTTGAAACAGTACCTGCAAAGATGTAAATGGGACTTTCAGTAGAGCCAGAATTGCTCAGGGTGCCTGTTAACCACAGGATTACCACAGGGTAGATGGTCATGATATAACGCACATGCTCATCTAAGTAGAAGTTTTCTAAGAGAAACCTGGGGAGAAAAAGAAGAAGACAAAACATTTGGGTGCGTTTGCTCAGTGTTGTCTCTTAGAAGAAGGGGAAAAAAAAGCAGTCAAACATCAAAACACAGCAGGGAGTAAGGCTCACCAGGTTAACAGCTCCATTAGAAGTAACAGCATTGACAGCATTGCACAGTCACATCTAGATGTGACTGTCTGATGCTGCAGGTATATCGTCAGGTTCAGTATAGTAGAGAGGTTCCCCCATGTTGCATACACAGCCATTCCATTTTGCACCTGATTTAACATGAGAGAAGACTTGGATAAGCACCACAGATGTCTGTTTAGGCAACATGTGATTACATGTTACATCATAAAGTCAGAAACCATATTGTACACATTGCAGAGTTAAACGATTTTTGTGCTAAAGGCAAGCAGCCAATGCGAAGCTGTACCAGCTTCTATGGTGGCTGGCAATGTCCTAATCCTGAAGCATTTGGCAGCTTCTCTGTAAGCTTCAAATACAGTTTTCTGTACAGGATGTTGGTCTGTTACATGACTTCATCTATCACTACTTCTTCAATGTCAAGTGCAAGGCAAGGAAGGACTGGAAACCAATCTTCTTTTTTTTTGCAATACCCCAGCTGGGCTGCTTCTAGCCTCCTAATCTCAAGGCACAGGCATTTCAGCAAGAATGTACTCTTTAGATATGGGTGATGAAGCAGCCCATAGCTTTGGAGTACTGGCTGACTTCTTTGCCTTACAGAGTGTCAGCAGTGTACAGTGGGACTTAACAAATGGAATGCTATTGACTGATTAATACAATGTGGCTTTAAATACAATACACAGTGGATGAAAAGCTCTGGAGTAGAAGAATTTGAAAAAACAGACTCAAGACTGTCGTACCACATGGAATATCTTGGATTCTAAACTAGCAGTACAATAATATATCTTTGCTTTCCTGTGAAAATCATGCTCCGAAGCTCAAAAATGTAAACTTTTAATGAGCTAAGAACAAGACTTAAGAGTCTACAGCTATGATAATGTCTCTGCTAGGCTGTACTTGCCTTGTACTTAAAGGTGCAGTGTGTAGAATTTAGAGGTTATACAGTTTGTTGCAATCTGCTACCTCACCACTAGATGTCACTAAATCCTACACATGGCACCTTTCAATGCCAATATCAACATGCTAACATGCTCACACTGACAATGCTAGCATGCTGATGTTCAGCAGGTATGTTTACTATGTTCATCTTGTAATTAGCACTAAACACAAAGTACAGCTGAGGGTGATGGAGATGTCAATAGGTTTGCAAGCATTTGGTCGTAAACCAATGTACCGGACAAACTGAAATTTCAATCTGATGATTGCTGTTGCTGAAAAGTTAATGATTCACAGGTTATTACATTTCAACATGAGCAGTGCAGGAATGTTTGTAGCAAATCTCATGGCAATCCACCTTATAGTCATTGAGATATTAAACTGAAAGCCCCAATGTTAACCTTACGGCGGTGCTAGGGGTAAATTTATTGGATACGCTTCATTTTCTTGGAGCCATGAATGGCTGTACAAAATTTTGTGTCAATCCATCAAATAAATGTTGAGATATTTCACTTGACTGTTAGCTTGACTGTTTGCTGTTAAAGCCTACATTTTATAATTACAGGTTTCTGGGAATGGCTTTATAATCTTATACTGTACTCAAACTGTGAGTACTTTGGATTGCCATCTTTTAATGTGCCTGTAGCCCTTCACTCCAAAGAACACCTTTGTTTGCAGAATGTGTGAATTTATTTCTGTTTTTACAAGCTTTTTACTCAGTGTCTGTAAATCAAAGATACTTTCCTTTTTACACCCAAGTGGAGATCTCAAAAAACTAGTATATGATAGGCTGTGATATAGTTTTACCAATATTCTGAAGAGCCAAAGGTCTATGTTGTGATATTTGTTCAGCCAAGCTCCATAGATCTTCAGTCCATGACAGGAGAAAAATATGATCATGTAATTGGTGACTGTCATCAGTGCTGAGGTTATCAGCGCTGGCAGCAACAACCTACACACACACAGAAAATTAGACAATTAAACTGTCATGAATTACAGAGAAACATGTTTGGGCTTCCAACCTGAACTTGCACACTTACTCTCTGTCAAACAGCAGCAACCATGCAACGTTCAAGCAAATATTAATGATAATAGAGACATGAAATCCATAGGGTAGCACTGCAGGAGTGGTATACAGCCAGTCATAAGCGCTCCTGCAGGGAGCAAGGATAATATTATTAAATTCGGGAGGGAAAACACACTGCAACAAACAAATTGTGCCTGTGGGGAAATAATCAGACTCTTTCATACAATGTCAGAGCAATCTGCAAAATGTAAAGAGAATATGACTAAATTGCCTCTGGACTAGGTGGAATGATCTGCTGCATGCAATAATGCGAGAAAATGATATAAAAGCATGAAGAAATAGATACAGTTCTGCTATATGATGCAGCAATTAAGCATTATCTACTTTTTAGAATTATGAATGAATTATGACAAATGGTGCAAGAGCCTACCTTCTACAGAGTCCCACTAAAAAGTATATAAACATGGCAAAAATCCAAACGTACATGAAGTCCCACACAAACAGAGACCACTGAGCAGGAGTTATGGGTGTTTTATACTTGAGTGTCACATCCTCTGTTTTCTGATGGAAAAGACCTGGATTGAGATAAGAACAGTTTGTTATCTATTCAGTTACAATGTTTTACATAAGCTTCAGCTGATTAGAACTATCTGACCAATACTCACCTGATTTATCACCAAATCCTGATAGAGAGTTGAATGTTATTGCAACTAAAAAGACAATCAATCCAAGAAACATGAGCACAACACGGACTGGGTTGTGGTTTACCATGGTGAGGGTCTCAGGGTGAAAGTCCACGAGAGGATACAACAGTCACTTCACACAGCAAAAGAAAGCAACAACAAAAACATTATCCTCTTGATAAAGTAAAAACTGAATCGACATTGAGAATCTTATAAGCAACCTCTTTACATATTTACATACATACGCTCTCAGGCTTTGCTGGTTTTACCACAACAAATGTATTCCAATATCTGCATATGAGAAAAAAGAAATGACAGTACCGTCCCTGTCATAACCTGTCTTGGCATAATATGGCGAGTAATCTCTTTTTATGGACCTTCAGTGAGAATATGTTGACTCCGCCCGCCATAAACAATCTTAGTTGTTAAAAGCAGGGTAAAGAGTAACAACCAGGTTGTGAAAAGAAAATCAGGAAACAATTGTAAGAATGTGACACATAAAGGCAAAACAGAAAGTTTGCTAAATCAGCAAAGTGACATGGAAATAAAAGGTTACAGCTTCAAACAGCCTAATATGTGCATCTTTCGAGTCAGGAAAGCTGGAAACCTCCCTTTCTTTTTGATATTTAGTCAAAGCTATTGTCAAGGCCACAAGTCTCTATCAATCTGTTAATCATTACTCAAATTTACAATATTTATACAAGTTACATGATTTGTCATGAGCATTATTTATCACATTTTCCCAGAAGCTTCACTTCCATATACAGTGCTGCTTGAAAGTTTGTGAACCCTTTAGAATTTGCTCTATTTCTGCATAAATATGACCTAAAACATGATCAGATTTCCATTCAAGTCCTAAAACTAGATAAAGAGACATCAGTTAAACAAATGAGACAAAAACCTTACACTTGTTAATTTATTTATTGTGGAAAATGATCCAATGTTCCCCTAGGATTATCAATTCATTTGGGGAAATTACAGTAAGTTGTTTTAATCAATGGGCCCTACCTTATTTAAGGAAGGAAAATCTGGGTCTTCACTGTCAAACTCTGAGCTTCACAACACAGGTTTGTGGAAGTGTATCATTGCTTAAACAAAGGATATTTCTGAGGATCTTAGAAGACGAGTTGCTGATACTCACCGGGCTGGAAAGCGTAACAAAACCATTTAGAAAGAGTTTGGACTCCACCAGTCGACTGTCAGGTAGATTGTCTACAAATGGAGGATATTCAACACCATTGTTACCCTCCCCAGGAGTGGTCGAACGACAAAGACCACACCAAGAGTAGGCGTGTAATAGTCCGGGAGGCCACAGCGGACCCCAGGGTAACGTCTAGGAAACTAAAGGTCTCTCTTGCAGTGGCTACAGTCAATGGTAATGAGTCCACCATCAGGAGAACATTGAACAATGGTGTGCATGGCAGAGTTGCAAGGAGAAACCATTGATGGAGCTATGAGTTCTGAGTCATACCAGCCAATTCTACAGGAAAATGTCAAGGTATCTGTCTGTGAACTGAAGTTCAACAGAAAGTAGGTCATGCAGTAAGACAACGACCCTAAACACACAAGTCATTCTACCAAAGAATGGTTAAGGCAGAAGAAAGATAATGTTTTTGAGTGGCCGAGTCAAAGTCCTGACCTTAATCCTAAAGAAATGCTGTGGAAGGACCTGAAGCATGTAGTTCATGTTGAGAAGCCCACCAACATACCTGAGTTGAGACTGTTCTATAAGGAGGAATGGGCTAAAAATCCTCCAAGCTGATGTGCAGGGCTGATAAACAGTTACCATAAACATTTAGTTGAAGTTATTGCTGCAAAGGGGGGTCACACCAGTTACTGAAAGCAACTTGTGTCCCACAAATGTGTAAGATTGGATAATTTTCCTCAATAAATAAATGAAAAAAAAAAAGTCTCATTTGTTTAACTGCGTTCCCTTTCTCTAGTTTTAGGACTTTTTTAGGTCACGTTTTAGGTCATATTTATGCAGAAATACAGACAATTCTAAAGGGTTCACAAACTTCCAAGCAGCACTGTATTTCTTTTGTTTTTTGGATTGCAGAAAAAGCAGAAACTGATTTATATATTGATGTATTAATATCGTGTTGACATTAGCCTTGGAAGCCATCTATTGCCCTCTTCTGCTGATTGTGGCTATGCGACTCTTTTCTGTGCAATAATACTGATGGAACTGGACTATTATACACTGTACCTGAATCAAATTCCACCAACTTAACTGTGTAGTCATTGTGATTTGAGTTGAATTATTTAGGAGTTTTACATTTTCTTTTACCCTGTATGTTTGAAAGTGTATGGCTGAAACCGTACTGTTTTTGTCCTGACTGTGACTGAATGTAATGTACTTGCATTATGTAAAGTGGTCACTGAGTGAGTTGTGTGTGCAGTTTTTTTCCACACAGTGGCACTATTGCATGACAGTGTGGTATTATGTGAGTACATGGTTTCAGCTCACTGTACTTTTAATTCACATGTAAATGCAGCATGGATGCAAAGGAAAATAGGCTTACTGAAGATCTGCCTCTGTTTTGAGACATTTTTCATACACTATTGCATCTTTGGGATGCACCATCTCATGTATTTGAACTATTGGGTGAAATCAGTTTACTGTGGTAAAGCAGTCTTTTCCACCTCCGTTATGAAAGTTTCTTCTCTGACTACTATAGTCCAAATTTGATTTCTTTTTATGATTTGTCCAACAGATTTTGTTATTGCCACTGGTATTGGCATCTGTGTTTTATGGAGCTGGTAACATCAAGGAATTTCATTACTTATTTCTACAGATCTTATACACTGTCAGGGGAGTGAGCAGTAAACAGTGAGACTGAACCAGTGAGATAAAATAACAAACTGTATTGCTGGATTACATGCAAACCTCCTTTCTTGTGAAAGTAGTGTGTGGGTCGTTAGAAACAATCATGGGAATGGCAAAACCTCCCACTAACAATTAAAGTTACTATATAGACATGTAATTACAGAATTGAATGGCTATTTCAGAAAGATTGCTGACCATAAATAATATCAAAAATGGTTTGATTTCATGAAAATCTTTATAAAAACATTATAAATTTAGTGTAGAGTTTTAGTGTCATTTGTTAAACAATATGCTTTATATAATTTGTGTAATAGTACAAAACATCAATTAGTAACAGCTTCATATTGCATGAATTTTAGCTGACACTTGGATACAATAAGAACACTCAAACAGCTAAAGTCACTTAAAACAAGTATATTGTGTCCATGTGCGTCATTATCCATATGATCCAATTATTCTGCTTCTGAGGACTGAGTATGTGGGCAGGCAGGCTGTGACACGGCAGCACAGCTGAGGTTCAACCTTTCTAAAGGGAGCACTCGACCCAGGAACTCTCCCCTGCCAGTTTCCTCACCTGGCACCAGATGTTGCCTTGTGGTGTATTGTACTAAATGCTTGGCAATAATTAATGCAGAGCTCCTCCAGGAGGGTTTGGATTAAAGGCTTCAAGGGGTCTTACACACAAATACTCATATGCAGTCATATACACAAGTATGCACTCACTTACACACACTCAAAAAGCACGAACACACACATAGTATATGCTGGAGGTGAGTCATAACGCCTGATACATGTGGGAGAAAATAAAAGCTCTGTATTAATGCTTACTGTATGAACACTGGCAATTCTTCATGGCCATCAAGTCAACAAGCTCTTGCCAGTGTACAAAGCTAAATTTACCAAAAGAACACTTAACATTGCTGTTGACTTTATATCAACATACTGTACAGAACAGTATTTGGCTTCATTTCTGGTGTTGTAATCCCACATTGTGTCTGGATGTCTCTTTCAAGTTGACTGACTGATTGCTGTGACCCGTACTGCTGGCAGAGGACAAGGCCCATTTTGTCGACTGCTCATCATCTAATGAATGAAATCATATCCAATTACACGCCCGCCATCTTTGATCACTTACATTATGAGAGATATGTGCATGATGGGTATTATAAAAGATCACTGTCACTTTGATAATAAATTATGATTCACTTTATGACTCATGTAGGTCTTTGCAACAGAGAATTTTTTTATTGGCTTCCTGCATCACACAGCGATTACATCCAAACACTGTTAAATATTAAAATATTATCAACATTTTTTTTTCGATGCAGGCAAGAAAAGCAATTACCTTGAACTGACAAGGACCCAGATAAACAGAAAAACTGGCTAGAAATCTTGATCAATCGCAGAAGAAAAAGGATCTTAAATTCAAATAGTAATGCAAGCCATCAGCTTCCTTGGCATAGTTTCAGTGCAGACTAGATTGGACAGTTGGGACATTCCTACATGAATCGTTTCGTGATTAGGGACCCTGACTAACGAGCTCTGTGTATTTGGACTGTTTATCACCTCGCCGGCAAGGCTATGTGACTTTCACGCCATATTTGTGGACGACATTTTCGGATCCCCCTGGAACCAAGTCGCCTTCTAATGTCACAATTACACTGCCATGACCAATAGTGGTGGCTGTGCCAACTAGATTACAAATGAGGATGGCAAAGGACAACAAAGGTGAAACTGGAGGATATATTCTCTAAATGCAATCAAGACTTACTTGAAGTACCAGTACTATAATTTAGACATTATTACAAAAAAGTTTTAAGTTCCAAAAATGTTCTTGCTCTAACATGGCTGAACAAAAATAGTTTGAGTTACAGTTTGGCTTTGTTAAGAAAATAAGAAATAATTCACCTCTTTTGACTAGCAGTAGACACCATATTTTCAGCTTTGATGGAAGTTTCACAGGGATCACATCCAATCTTATTCCCTTCCATCCCTACCTCTCTGCCTGAGACAAGCTATCAGAAGAGATAAATCTCCACATATGAAACCACTTTGGTCTGTAAGAGGCTGTCAAAATAATATTTTCATCCCTCCGAAGGACCCTGGTAACCACTGCTGTCTACTGCTGTGCTGTATTATCGCTGAGGGTTAACGTCGAGTTTGGACTTTTTTTTTTTTGTTTGTTTACAACTCAGGATGTACTGTATAGACTGTACAATTTTTCTCAATGCCACTGCTTTCCTGTCACTCACACCAGTGCTTAAAGTGGATTGTGAATGGTGGAGGTGGGGGGATCACAGGACCATTCAGACAAGCCAGGTGATCAGATATTTGGACCTAAAGTCACATCTTGTCAGCGGGGCCTAATTCCTATGAGCACTCCTGCTCAAACTAAATAACAGATCGCTCTTAGACAAATCAGCTAGTATAAAATATGAAAAGCCTTTTATTGCTGTGTTGACAGTTCATTTCTTTGTTTTGCTGAAAAGCATTTGAAGGTTTACAGAGACATTTATTTACTTCTGGTGTCATCAGAATCATGCCTTTAGTGAAGAATAGTTATTGTTAACTGATATTTAATTATTCATAGTGACTCAGGCAAGTAAAACAAAATGGTAGAGTGGTTGGGTATGAGTGAGACCCAAAAATTATCATTGTCACTTAAAGATTGTCATTATAAATCTTTAAGTAGTACCTTTCTAATGCCCTTCAAAATACTCTCCTTGAGATGCAATACACTTGTCCCAGCGCTTCTCCAATTCTTGGAAACATTTTCTGTAGTTATCTTTTGTGACTGTGTCCAGACCCTTCAGCGATTCTTCCTGGATATCTTCCACAGTGACGAATCTTCTCCTTTTCAGTCCCAATTTTAGTGTCACCAAGCTGTAGGCATACGCTACCCTGTGAATACACACTACTCCTGTGCTATCGATGGCTTCCAGGAATTGTTAAAAAATATAAAAACCCACTACACCCACAGACAGGTGACCGGAATAATGAACGGAGAAACAAAACAATGACGTTTCCATAAAATGAGGTTTCCCACTGAATGGAGGGGTGAGACTGAAAATGATGTGAATCATATGCTATCTCATTGGATTGCAACCCAACTGAACATCCAGGCAGATTTTGGACAGACTTTTTAGCAAGCAGGTCCCAACTTTGGAGTCAGCACCAGAGGTCTTCACATGTCCACTAGATTATGAGAAACAAAGACCTGACCCAGGTCCTGTGTCTAAGTACAACCTCACAGAGCCAGCTAGCATGGCTGTAGACTCAATACTTGATCCTTTTTCTTAAGCAACAGCAGAAAACAAGACTCCTCTCCATACCATTTATCATTTTATTGTAATTTACTGGCTATTTACTTCTATTACAACTTGAACTGGTCACAACCAGTAGACAAGCAACCAGTGATGAGGGGTTGCAAGCAGAGATTCATTTTAAGGGGTATTACACAGCACTGTCCACCATGCCAAGGAGCATTGAAGCTGTTCTGATGGCTCATGGTGGCCCAACACCTTACACTTCTTAAGACATTTTGTGTTGGTTTTCCTTTATTATTTCACTGATTGGTATGTGTGCAATCATTTGTATTTGTGTAGACAGATGCATGATATCCCAGCTGATTTTAAAATTCCTTTGCTGTCATGCAGCTCCTCTCTGAGCTCTCACATGTTGTCAATTTTAAACTCTCATCAAATCATCCGTCATGTCCAGTTTGGTATGGGCAGCACAAACTGCATATCCTTTAATTATCCAGGCTGCTCTACAGAGGATGCAAATTTGAACAAAATCAAAACCTAAATAGAAGTAAATTGAAGTAAATTGAATGTTTAATATGCATAGTATCAAAATGGTGGCTTCACAAAGATGACAAGCATATGATAGCAGTTGCTGCAGGGAGATGTACAGTATGTCAAGAGAAATAAGGGCAGAAGCTTGGCCCCCCTGGTCTGTGTTATGATTAGTTATACCATTACAAGAGGATGTATCTCATTAAAGTATACATACTGTAACTGTGGTTACTGTTGATGGTAGATGTAGAGTAATGATCCGTTCCCGACACCCCAGCTTGTGTGTCAAAGCTTTCAGCAAACTAACATTTAACAGCGCATGTCTGCCTGCAGTGGCATGTCTCTCATTCACCAGTGTTCTTTCTTTCCATTCCCCGTGATTTACTTTCATATCCCCCACACCCCCGCTCTTTCATCTCTGAATCCAATACTGTCAGTGCTATAAATTCCCAGCAGCAGAATACACTGTGGTTTAGTGGCATTGTTAGGATGTCTCAAATGTGGAATTGCTTGATTCCAGGGAAGGTTTGCATGGTTTTGTTTCTTTTTCCTGAAACTGCCTTTAGGACAATTCCATTCTTAAATGCTCTTACGTTGTATCATCAGTTTGTATTATTTTGTAATGAAATGCTGTAATAGCCATGCCATGTCGAATTCTACTGGAGCTAGTGATTTTTCCTAGAATCTCTTTTTACATCCATCTGTGAACTCATCTGCACTTGTTGCATTTGGCTGTTGCAGAAAGCTAGAATGATAATATTGGTAATCACAGGAAACCAAACTTTTTCGGTCAAGAAAAATGGACCCTGCTCTTTAAAACACATTTCTTGTGGCTTCATTGCATTGTGGTGAATTGAAGTCACTGTCAGCAGAAAAATTGACATTTTTCTCTGTGCACCAAGGTTTCCAGTGGATATTTTTCTTTCATTTAATCCGCTTTTTTGAAATGAATTGAAACTGACTGAGTTCGAACAGCGTGACAGCCTTTTGTAACCAAATTACTTTATTATTTCTTTATCATGAACCTGAAAAAGTGACAAAATGTATAGTCTATTCGACCTCCTATATTTTTTTACAGCGACACATGCATTTAAATTTTAATGACTCCCCTTTCTGCTTTTTGACTCGTTTGGATAGTATAGAGATGTCATCATGAATGTGACACAAAGTGACTCTTTCCCAAGGTCCCAATCTTTAGCCAATAATGCAAGAAGCCCTTATGACACCCTGTCACTTCAGTAGGGACAACCCCAATTAAGGGTCCAGAGAAAGAGTCAGAGTCAGAGAAAAGGGAAAGAGAGAGGTCAAAGAGCAAGAAATGCGTGGAGAAAGCAGTGCAGTGAAGCAAAGATAATGTAGTCACTGTTCCCTCAGCACCTACTACCTGTCAGTGAACAGTTCAAGCAGGAATTGCTCCTGCCTGTCTCTACCAAGAGGACATGGCAGCTACAGAATGACAACACAATGAAAGAAAGTAACAACACAAAGCTGTAGTTCCAATATATATACAGCTCTTTCCCAAGGGCAAGAGTTCTCACACAGAAATCTGAGGATCAGCTGCAGTAAACGCCTACTGGAATGTATAAAACATACAGTCTCAAGGTTGTACATTAATAGAGAGACTATCCCAAGTCTTCCCCGTAACTGGAGGGTCAATGCTTCAATTTGACAGATCAAATAATAATTAAAACGATAATCAACTGCAGCCCTATTATGTCTCAATTAAGGAAAATAAAGGACATCAGATGATCTGTGGAGCATCCTAACATGCAGCACTCCATGTTAGTGTCATTAAACTGAAGTGATGTCAATATAAAGCTCCTTACAGTATATTACAGCTGGTGTAGGATTCTTACTTACTTTTGCTTTAATCTATAAATCTTGTTCCACCTTGTTCACCCACTGTACTGACAGACAACCACTGTAACGTACTCACATCGTGCTGTTCAATATTTAATACTTCCCCATGAATTTCTTTTGTAATGTTTAGGGAAGTGTGAAAAGCACAAGTCCCATAGAGGGAAATGGGGGGTTAAGGAGGGATGAAGCCAAGGGGGCAGTCGCATGAATGTGGGGAAAATAAAAAGTGTGAGTGCTGCCTGTTCTGCTCATGGCGATGAAGAGTTTAGATTTCCAAAACCCCCAATGGGATCTGTTGGCTGTGCATAGGGACCCCCAGCCAACACTGGGGGGGTTTACTGATGTATAATGACTATTTGCTCATCAGTTATTCTTCTATAAGTCCTATAAAACATCTATAAAAATGCATTTGAATGAACACAATCTATGGAAGATGTCGATATGAGTTCATCCTTGTGTAAAGTGTCCCTTGGCTCTTTTACAACCAGCAAATGACAGTAAAGACACACACACTCAACAGAGTATGTCCACATAAAAACACACATCTTTACTGGGGGCAGTATGCTGTTGAGATATAAGCGTTTCTACGCTGCGTTTGTTTTGTTTTTTTTACTCTAAGCCTTATGGAGAAAAAAACTCGTTGTGTATTCCACCCCCTTGTGTCTGAATTATTCAGCATCAATGCCATTTCTATTCTTAGTGCTTCTACTTGTGTTTGGATGGGCTGCAGAAAAAAACCTAAGTACAAACATCATAAGTAGCATATATGTTCCAGATTCCCTACAGCATATAAAATAATCTCTGTTCATTAGCTTGGCTCTTTTAATAATAATACTGTGGTTAAGAAGGTTCGGAGATGTGCATGAGCAATAGTAATGAGTTATGATTTTCTGGAGTAAAAGATATGTAGCAGTAATTGAGCAATTACAATTAGAAAATGCATACATGAGAAAGACATGTTAAAACCCGTATGGAGATGATGAGAAATTAGATGTTTACATGTCACTTGTCAGGCCTGAAATTAATTTGCTTCAAGACAAAGAGGCCTGAATTAAATCAAGTCAAAAAGCAATAGAGTCTTCAAGGGAACATCAAAGGTTTGCAGATATCCCTCTGGGCTGCTTGAAGAGCATCGATCGAAAAATGCTGGGTGGGAACGTGCTTACGCTCTCCCATCCAGTGAAACTGATTTCATCCAGCCAAACCTCGTAGCTGAGATCTGCTAATCTCTCAAGTCTGAAATTGTTCTGAGAAAAGCAGCAGAAGAAGGTTGACTGGTAGTAGAGGAGTAGACGGGAGGGTAAATCTGAAACTGGGCGACATCTGCTGCATACTGCTGCTGCTGCAATCAATATGCTACTACAAATAAAAATAGAATTTTGTTTTTCTATGACATGTTATGCAATTCACATTTTACATGCAATATTCATCCCCACAAGCAAAGAAGTCTTTCTAGTGTTGTTTGATGTTATGGTCGAATTTTTAAACATAAAGCATTGCACTGTTACAAGGCTATCACTGCTGTGGCAGCATCAGCAGAATTTTTAATGATGTAGAATGATTAATAATTTACAGTAATATGGCTTGTGCTTCATCCACCAGCACCATGAATTTGATTAATGAAATAAATCACAATGTAATCATAAACCACAAGATTACTTTGTTGACAGAGTCAACACATTCATACCACAGTGCAAAAATATGTCAGTGCTGACACTGACTTGTAAAAATGTGATATATAACAAGCAATAAATACAACTGCTTTTTCTTGGAGTTTTTTGTAACAGACATATGAACAGTTTGAGGCTCTGACACACTCTGAGAGTGTGATTTCAAGGTAACTGTGACAAAAAAGTAATCTAACAGTTACTTTGCACTTTCTGTGTCATCTTTCATATGTTTGCAACTACCTCCTTTTGTATGAATTATTGATAAATAGCTGGCTGTTGCATGCTGAGCCAGAGAGAGAAGTAAAACATGGACTGGATTAGGCTACATCCATCCCTAAATGTCTTTAAAATATGCATACAGTACCAGCCACATTTTATCTGACATATAAATTGTGTTCAAATGCTGCTGTGCTCATGGATTTGAAATGTATAAGTCATCCATCTTTTCAATTTCACTTTCAAAGAAATACATATGAAGCATGCAATTTCAATCTTGTTGAAATGCTTTGTTGTCAAGCACCAGGGATGTCAAGATTTTATTTATTTTTAACAAGCACATCTGTGTATTTTTCTGTTTCTCAGCCCCCAGACAAAATTTTGAGAGGGGTAAACTATGTAACACACTTTGATGTGCAGGCTAGCATCATGGATCCACTGTACTTGCAAGATGCTGTGACGCAAATAAGATCACACATGCCTCCTGAGGGAATCACCGCACCAGCACAAGTTCTGTTAAAGACACCACTACATGGAAAAAAAATCTTGTATTTGGATATATTGTAAGAAACCCTAAAGACACAGTAAGGGGACACCTGTGTTTGTTGTTCTTTAAGGACAGCTCTCACAGATTTACTGCAGCAAGCTTCAGATGACAATTTAATACCCCTGGGATAAGGCCGTATCCATTATGTTGAAAATGAGAGTTAAAGGGAGAAAACGTGCCAGGTTAGTTGAAATTAGCACAGTAGTGAGTTTTACAAATACATTTCACCTCAGTCCATTCATAATGCTCCACTGGCAACACAGATAATCCATCTTATTTGCATACAGTGCAAGTGTGGCCACTCATTACAGCTTAGTTTATTTTCCTCTCTCTCTCTCTGTTGTGTGTTGTGTCAGAGGGGGAATATTGATTTCACCGACACTTCCAGGGAACGCCTTTATTGACAGACTGCCTCCAATAAATTGTTGATTGCTGGTTGATGAAAAGGCTTCAGGCTACAATAAATCCCCCCGATAATGTCTTAATGCAGACATCTCCTTATGCAGCGTCACATCCAAACCAAATCCATGTATTCTATTCTAAATGATATTGTTAAACCCTGATCACCCAAAGTCACCATTACACTTACAAACACCATTAGCCCACAGCGGGTTCAGTCTTTGCTGCTGCTGCTGTTGCCAGGGTTATGCCATTGAAGTATGCACCCTTGTTATTAGATCTAGGCTGCCTGGCAGGCACAGAGCAGAGGCTAGGCTGGTTTGCTGCTACTTGCTCTCTCCCAGCAGAGTAGCCTCCAGTCATTCATCAGTATCACTGCTAGAGAGAGACACAGAGTGATGGGAGAAGTCTGTGTGATGTGCACTGTGTTGCACAACTGTCTCTGTTTGTGTGTGTGTGTGTATAACTGAGTACAAAAATGTGGGATTCAGGTGATAAAAATTGCTCTGAAAAATCTGTTCAGCAGCTCTTGCTGTTTAACATGCACTAAGGATTTCATTTTCCATAACACAGATGTCAGAATTTAACATTACATATTATATATATATGTTTCTTTTTTGATTCCAACAACACAATGGAACTGAGCCTCACAGATGTTAAAAACTGGCTATCACAAAGCTTTCCTCACCTAAATCAGAAGCTATTGGTCCTGACTCTTCCATTAATCACATTTCCCTCTACTTAGGTTCTCTGTCCACATGCATTAACCCCCATTGTAGAAATATGTGTTATCTTTGACAACAAGCGATGTCCAATCATGCTTCCTGCACCTTCACACATTTCAAAAATTCGAGTCTGTAAAACTATGTGTAACCTGTTTTGAAATAGAAAAAATATAAATATAGTTATTATTATAATAATTATATATTTTGCAGCCCAGTTGGTTACAAACATAAGACATGAGCATTCGCCCTAACCTGAAGACAAAATAAGATAACAAATGAAATTAAACAACACCTAAAGGTATGATATGTTTATGCAATTCGCAACTGAGGCCTGCATTATTACATAATCTTGCACCCCTATCTTTTGCAGGGGCCCTTAACAAAATATAGGTATTATTATTTTAGTTTATATTGTGCTCACATGGTGCATTTTTCTAAATAAAGTTGTGTTTCATCAAATTATTGTAAACTAACTGACATACAGAAAACCTGGGAGTGAGAATGTGTTGGACAGGTGCAGTATTATTCCACTGTAGCCTACTGGTTGGTTTCTGGTTATATGTGCAAAATATAATGAAGTTGGCCTCCATAGTACCTGAATGGAACTTGGAGGCAACCATGCTCATGTCAACACCTTGCTGCTGGTTTAGGCGCTGAATGTTGGAAATTACCTAAGATTAGTCTTATCAACATTAGCCAACACAGCCTCTAAATTAGTAAACCTAATCAGCCACTAAATTAACTACACCTGGGATCCTTTCCCTCTTTTCCTGTGATAATCCGCACTAACATTCCCATTAAAAATAATAACGTCGTGCTGAAGTAGTGCTGTTGCTTTAGACTACCTCTAAATTGTCTTGTAGAATTGCATAAGGTCTCTAACTGGTTAGCTGAATCCAAACACAGACTCCACGTCAGACTTTTCCTCTCGCCGTTCATGTGAAGCGCTGTTTCATGCGTTCAGTGATGCCTCTGCAGCCCACAGACGGAGCGATACAGGGAGATACTACAGTGTATGGGACCTTACCATCTCGAGTGACGTCCTATATGATGAATTCCGATTCATAATAATCTGAAGGCAAAGAAAACATTTCAGCCAAATTCAGAGGATTACTCTCGAGGCTTTTCTTGTGCGGCCAGTCTACTGTGTTGACAAGGTAGGGGGGCAAATGCGCAAATTGTTTTCTCGTTTCATTCATTCTACAGTGAGAATTTGTTAGCGTTATAATCGATGCATATGTTTTGTGAAAACATGTTTCGACTTTATCCTGGATATGCAATCTTCGCTGCTTTTCTCATGTTATCAAATTGTGCATGATGGACTGCATTGACTCTATAAATTTCCATAACTTTCTCGTAAACCCGGACCCTAAAAGAAATTTCTTTTGACAAAGTTGTTAGACTGCATTTTCCCCTGTGGTACGTTGACAGCCCTCCCTACCACTTACCGTAAGTGATAAAGAGGCAAGAATAAAATATCCAATCAACCTATCCGTGCGCCTTGACTGAGCAACGGCGTCTGCAGTTGCGTCTTTGGCATTATATGAGGACGTGGCGCACAATTTTTCCACTTTTACAGTATAAAAATAGCTTGTTTTTCTTTTTAAACACTCAATGCAAAAAAAAACAAAAAAACACTGGCTGCTACCACTTGTGGGACGAGGATGCAGTAATGGTCAGCATAGCATGTGCCATCATATTACTCTTCCTGTCCAAGGCTTTGAGGTGTTAATCTGGCCGCATCTTTCTTCCATTATAGGCTGAAGCTTTATAGGCTGCTCCGCTGATGCATATTAGGGGCCACATGCCTTATTCCCAGTGTCAATGGCTCTATGGGTTCATTCAGGCTTTTTGGTCCAATCGGTCTCCTTGCAAATTGTCTTGGAGTCGCATGTGCTTTTGCACCGACAAGCAGCAGCTCCAGAGTGAAAGTGTGATTCCAGTCATTAAAACACTGCCAGAAGTAGTAGCCCATGAAATCCATCCGGCATAAACGAACAACATTACATCTGTAAATGACTCTCTAGACTAACTCCAGCTGCGATATGAATGGATCACTTGTCTGATGTATGTGCACAACCAGTTCATCTACCAGAATAAAGCAGTGTTAATGGCTCCTGGTGTAGATGGAAATTATATGCTATTAGAACAGACTGTGTAATTATTGTTGTGTGTTTGCGTATGTGTGTGTGTGTGTGTGTGTGTGCAGGGGCACTGAGCCAAATGGAAGTGGGGGTTTGGGGGTTGGGTGGGGGGGGCGATGCAATTGTTATTCTGATTCCAGCAGAGGTAGAGGAAGATTCAAGGACAACAGGAAGGATCAAGGCTAAGAGGTCAATGAAGTATGAAGAAGTCATTAGTAGGTTACTAAGAGGAATTAAGCATTGAGATGATACAGGAAAGGGAATATTAAGGTGCAGCTGCTCTCATAGATCCTCTAGATTTGAGGTAATGGGCTACAGAACAAGAGGCATTTTTTAATGATTTTCCTCCTCTCTTAATCTTCTTTTTTTGCCTACTCTAAGTGAAAAGCATTGCAAAGCTGACATTTTTTGCAAGCGCATTCTCTTATCTCAAAGAAGCAGCGAACAATCCCACAATCTGTTGATCTTCCCTCGGCGCCCGTGTCACTTCCTTAAACCATAAACGTGCATGCTTTCCTTGTAAAACCCAAGGCCCCGCATCTGCTCCCCTTCCCATCCCCCCCATTAGGGACCTTCTGCATCTCGCTCATATGGCTGACTGCAGTGGCTTCATACAACTGTGGAGAGGGAGTGTTGGAGTGATCATTAGCTGCCTTCCCTCTTTGCCTGTCAGATAATGACGGACTCTGCGCTGAACTCTGGACCCTGTACCTGTGCTTCATTAGCTTCCCTTTTGTCCTGATACTGTTATCAGCTGTAGTCAAATCCCTCCTGTATCATTTCCATATATCCAAGCCACCTCACAGATGATGAGAATATAAGACTTTGTGACTGCCTCTTTTTATTCCCGTGTCAATTAGCAGAGGGCTTATCCTGCTCCTCTTTGTGTTGTGCTCTTGTTGAACTAAGCAGCGCTGCTTTAGTTAAAACACGATGAGATCTGCTCTGCTACAAAATACCTGTAAACACTGCCTCAGCCACTGCTTTCCACATGCTGCCTGTAGAATATTAAGGATGCTTTCGAGGGGAGATAAGGGCCGTTGCATATTTTAAAATCTCTGTATATTTTTCACACTTCCTCCGTACCCAGAAACTCTCAGCTCGCCGTGTAATTATGCAGATAATGTTGTCTGGACATAAATGTGTCATTGCAGACAGTCCAAATGGCCGTGTTTGCGTGTTTGCTGTTCTGTTTTGAGCTCGTCTTTGAAGCCATACAACCCTGAAATTAAAATGAAATTATAAAAGGGGCATCAGATTTGAGCATCCCGAAGGGCAGAAGGAGGCTAAGACTAGTAGTGGCACAAATATTGCTTTCTAACACCCCAAGGGTTTACAATAAAAATAAGGGATGATGACGACAAAGAAGATTTCACAATGCACAGTGATGACATAGCTGTTACTCAGAACTTGTCCCCCTCAGGTTTTATTATTTAAGGCCAGAAGTCATAATCGTGTTGTAATGACGGCTGTGGATGATGAGTCAGCTATAGTAGTATTCTCTGACGTGCTGTAGTTTCAGGCTGTGTTCTTCTCTTTGCTGAATTTTAATTACGCTGCACTGTTCCACCGAGCAGAGCCCCGTCAGGTCCCACTACGTCTTGTTACTTTTCAATGTCTCAGTTATGAGAACAGGACATCTTCTGTTTCGGAGGCTTCTCTCTAGCAGCAATAAGACTTACTAGTTTGGCTTGAGGGGACTCTTCAGTGCCCCTGCACTATTCCTGTAATCTCTGCCTGCGCACTCTCCTGCACACTTAGCTGCTCAGATAGGTCGTATGGGAGCTGTCAGCAGGCCGGTTTAATTTCTTCAGCTCTCCTCCTGTGGATTGTTTTTTCAAAAAGCATGGAGAACAAGCTGCGTGCAACCCCCGGGAAACCAGTGGAGAACCGTATGTTTTTGTGCTCCAAACTGTGAGGCTTTGAGAAGGCTCAACTTCTCTATAAAGCCTGTATTCACCGAAGACCACGCACAGGCCCTCAGGAGGAGTGTGTGCACCACTGCCTATGAAGCAGGCCTCACTGTACCCAGGCAGATTGTTACCCACACTGAATGAACATAGACTCAGTGCTCGGCTAAATTTACTAATCCTCTCCTATGAGATTATCTGTCTTTTGAGGAGTTTTAGGATGAAAAAAATTCACTTTCTGCTTCCTAGGATTTTTAATAACTCATCTGGTATTTTAAAATGTTTTACATACCCTTGGATGTCAGCAAGTGCCACAACATGTTCATTTAGCTGTCACATACTGAACTGACAAATTTGAAAGTGTGATATATTGTAATGTAGAGCTGCAATGATTAGTCAATTAATCAAATAGATTAGACAGAAAATGAATTGGCAACTATTTTGATAATCGAATAATCTTTTTTGTCTTTTTTAATGCAAAAATGCCAAATATTTGCTGTTTTCAGCCTCTAAAATGTGAGGAATTGATGCTTTTTTTTTGGTGCATGATAGTAAACTGAGTATCTTCGTGTTTTTTTGGCTGCTGATCAGACAAAACAAGACATTTTAAGACGTTACCTTCAACTCTGAAAAATTAAAACCATAATTTTTCACAAACTTCTGGCATTTTATACAAATAACAATTAATCGAGAAAATAATTGGCAGATTAATCTATAATGATAATCATTAGTTGCAGCCCTATTGTAATTCATTTGGGAGTCAATTCTTCTGCCCTAATAATGGGCTGCAACTGAAGCATGAGCCAAAGTACATTACAGTTACTGATGATGTCACTGTGCTGTATATATTCTGGTGAAGAAATTTCTGTGTGTGCAGCAGCTTTTAAGTCACTGCTACTGAATGTCTGATGAAGAGCGTTATTTACCATTACAGCTTCCCTTCATGCCTGCAGGTCTTACTTCAGTCTATGCCTCAGGCTGTCTCGGTGTGTTCATAGTGTGTGTTTATACTCACATCATCTCTCCACAGTTCTATCAAGCCTTCTGTCTCGTCCATCTTTTATTATTAAGGGGATGCTAACAGCCAAAGCGGTCTCACCTTTGTTGTCCTCACAAACATGCAGCAACACTGGGTCCCGTTCCATGTGCGATGCCATTCATGCCACAGCATGCTCTGTTGACATGCTCTGGTGTGACAGCCTTCTTCTTTATTTGCTTTTCACCAGAAACTAGGGCACTCATTTGTTGATATAAAGACATACTGTAGACCTGTATTTGCCAGGGGACAATGTCAATTCTGGTGCATGAACGAGGGAAAAGGGAAGAGAGGCATGTTTGTATGCCTTCCAGCTATTGGAGCATGCTCCGACTGTGAAAGGCCACTGCCATTGTTGGGTAACATAATCCACCAGGGAGGCCTTTGGCCAGACACTGGGGAGGACTGCCTGTACACACTCTTCCTCTCTTTCTCAGTATAGATGCATATCCCTTTCTGTGCTGGAATTAGCTGCTGAATGCTAAGCAATTTTCAAGTGCTACTAAACCTGCGTGAGGAGTGAAAGCGCACACATCTCATTATTGTTGTCATTCTAAACACAAACTCTCTACAAGACGACTGGCTTGTTTAATAAACAGTCTTATTGATAGCAGTATATTCTAATACTCTCACTGATGGCGAGGCGAGTGGCTCAATGGAGAAATATAGACACACATACTTCCTCTGGGAAAAAAGTCATCCCAGAGATAACGCTCTCTGGATTGTTTTAATGAAGTATTGTGGTGTGTAACGTCACCTGCAGAAGTGATACGGACAATAATGCATCTGTGAGCGGTAGATATGTGGTTTAGTGGTGGAATCAGTGGCTCATAATGGATTATAGACAGACTCACGCTTCAGTGTCAGATCGCTTGCAATCTAATAAAAGTGGACATCATTTCCCATCATTGAGACAGATATAATCAGCTACGTACATGAACGTACTGTGGGTATATGCACTCCGGCTGTTTTTGCGCATACACAAAAAAACACATGTACACATACAGTACATATAGTAGATATGCACTTGAGTGACGATCTACATGCTTGTTACTGCCTGATCAGTTGTGCAAACATGCTGTATGTTTCCTTCACTTCAGGTTTTATTGCAGTGCGTAGTTTTAAAGGTGCAGTGTGTAGGATTTAGTGGCATCTAGCGGAACAGACTTGGCAGAAATGGAATATAATATTCATAAGTATGTTTGAATTAGTGTGTAATTACCGGAAAATAAGAATTGCTGTGTTTTTGTTACCTTAGAATGAGCCCTTCATATCTACATAGGGAGTGGGTCCCCTTCCACAGAGCCCACCATGTTTCTACAGTAGCCCAGAATGGACAAACTAAACACTGGCTCTAGAGAGGGCCTTTTGCGTTTTTGACGAGTTTCACGGCCACCATAGGTTCTCCTGCATGCTTGGAAGGGGACGGGGTATTCATTTGGTTGCAATCTGCAACCTCACTGCTAGATGCCACTAAATCTTACATACTGCACCTTTAAAGCCTGGTGTAATTATATGGAAAACATAATTTAATAAAGACATTAATGTAACTATTTTAATTGCTTCTTAATTTAATTCTGACTAAATTCTGAATTAAAAATTCTGTTTATTGGCCCATCGTGCTGCATAAGGAGATTAACTCAGATTGTCAGTATGTGTCCATGCAGTGCCAAACCAAAGGTACAGAAAGATCAACAAGCATACAGCTATTGTGTGCAAGACAAATAGATGAAAATTAAAATACATACAGATAAACAGCTGAACAAACAAACATGATTGTTTATTTTTGTTAGGGTACTAGTCTGATTGGTAACTTTATGTATAAGGATTGCAGATGCACCATATAATTAGTGTCTATTCTTTTTGCAAATTGCTCCACTTCACATTTCACATTTATTTTCTATATTTTAGTTTCTATTTATTTTAAAGAGAATGAGCGAGTATGTGACAACAGGTAGATCTTTACCTGATTTCAGGATCATAAAGTAGATGTTACTGAAAGGCACAGTGTAGAAAATAAATAAAAAGGTAAATTAACACATAAAAGGAACACTCACAAAGATGGGAGACATAGCGAACAACAGAATTAAATTAAAAGGAAAACAATTTGATGTACAGAAGCTACATAATCATGAATGAAATCTACAGTAAATAGGCATTTAGTTTTTAAATGTAAGTCCAAAAAACGATGCAATTAAGGGATTTCATCTTCCAAACTACCTTTTAATCTACCAAGCAAATACTCAAAAGATGCTATTTGCATTCATCCAATATTTTAAATCCAGACATTTATCCATTTCCCAGTGCCTTGAATAACTCTGATCGCTGTAATTATAGTGGAAAGGGGTTTTCTGCACATCTTCCAGCAATATGCAGCTGACCGAGGTGCTTCCCAGGTCAGGGACAGCAAATTTCAAATGAGCAAAGACTGAAGCACACTGATTGATTTGCAGCCTTTAATAGTGCAAACAGACCAATGTTTCGGCACTACTGTGTCTTCATCAGAGTCAAAGAGGACAAAGGCATAATGCAAACACAATTTGGTTGGTCTGTTTGTACTGTTAAATGCTGCAAATCAATCAATATGCTCCAGTCTTTTCTCATCTAAAAATTAGCTGTAATCATGCCCTCTATAAATAACTTAAAATTTACATTTGTATTTATTTGGTAGATGAGATATGTCCCCTAGTAATCATGAATCCAGAATGAAATGAATAGCTGGACCAAACCAACCAACAGTTCAATGAATATACAGTACCAGTCAAAAGTTTGGACACACCTTCCCATTCTCTTGAATGAAAAAATATGTCCAAATTTTTGACTGATACTGTAAGTTCCTCCATTTCTAAACTTATCAGAATTTTCAAATACCATCAACAGTCAAATAGCAGTCATACTGTTAAAAGGTTTTCAGTGAAAGGTCTGCATGTTCATTTTCCTAACTTACAATTTAATATTCTTTGTGTGTGAACAGCTAAATGACCCCCCTCATTGCTTTCATTGTGAGGGCTCTGCATGTGAGTGGGTTGTAGACTTTTTTTTTTTTGTGGAAATAGCTTTTGTATGAAACAACATTGCATTCATACCATACACATATATGAAAGGCATATATCCATTATAAAGCAATCATGCTTCAGGAATGTCAGAAATGGTATGCTTGTATGTTAATGTTTTTACAAACATTTCTAATCAGGGTTTTCCCCATAACTCAAAACATCATTTATGGCCTAATATAATGTCTGGAAAGCCAGTTGCAATCTTGATGCTTATTTCTTTATACCTCAGTCTGTTAGCATGTGTATATGGTAAAGCTGGAGTCTCATTTCCATGCAGACTGAAGCTTTAGGAACGTCTAGATGGCTCGTCTACTAACCTGACAGTGATTAGAGAAGATGGCTGATGCCTCTTTTGAGAAGATTTTGACAAGATCTAACTGTTTTGGCAGGAGGCGCTAAAGATTATAGTATCGGTGGAAAAGTGTGAGGTAATCCTGAGTTGTGCATGTGGTGGCTTTTGCAAAAGACAGACGACAAAAGACCGATATCTACTGCAATTGATATCTCAGTATATAGTCTGTTTTCATGCATTTGGGGTCAAGTAATGCACTGGCATCAATAAAAAGCTACTGTACTATATGTCAGAGTGTATGTCAGTAAGAGAATAATGATACTCTCTTACTGTAAAATGCAATACAAGATAAAGCTAAATTAGCTGTCAAGTTTCAAATTAATTGTATCATTAGCACAGCACATAGCCCATTTGAAACCAAATTTGCCAGGGTTTTTGACCACACAATATTCTATGTTGTATATTCAGAGTACCAGACAAAAGCATTGTATAACATGAATTGCTTGTTAGTGAATAGAGACACTCATGACATTTGTAGTCTGACAGTTGTCTAGACAGGGTAATAGCTTCTGTTATCATCCCAACATTTTAAAATGTGTCTTTTTTTAATGTGTGTCTTATTCCTGAGGCATCTAGATGAATTATTTCATCGGGGATAATAGTTTGGCATTGATCATCAAACCTTAGCCGTCTAGATGGGATGATCGGAGGAACAGGAAAGAGCTACAATCAGTGTCTCATCAATCTGTTTAACCTCCACACAGCACAGGTGTCACATCTTGTAATGACAAATTAATGTGACATTTTCACCGTTCCCTGACACTGATGAGGGATTTTGCAATCTGACCCAGATGCAAGTGAAGTCTCTTTTATTGTATTTCAGTTTGAGCTAATTTTGGAATTAATGAAACAGAATAGCCACTTTCAGTTAGAGACAGAGACATCCAAAACAGTTTAGATGTGTTATTGTCACCAGAGTGTCATTGGTTTTGAATCACTACATCATTTGGGAAAGGGTGATTGGAATATGGTGTCTTTGAGCATTACAAACTGGAGATGCAGGATTTGAAAGAACAGGGCATTTACAGTAGCAGGCAGAGAGCATCTAATACAAGATGCTAATGTGTTGCATTATGGGAAATGTAAGATCCAGTGTTTATGGAGTTTGACCTGTGTTAGGGATTAAAAGTCAGGATGAATCAAACTCTGCTGCTGCAGTTCTGAGCTCTCATCTTTTGATCTGTCTCTCACAGGTCTCCTAATTTTATGGCAGGTCAGTTTTAAATTGCTGGAGTAACCCTTTAATCAACTCCAGTGGAGATGCTCAGTGACTGTATGAGATGTAATAATTGAGAGAATGTAGTACTGTTAGAGAAACAGTTGTTAGACAAGTTATTATGTGGTGCAAATACTATATCTTTAAAGGAAGATATTGGTTTTCTCTATAAGGTGTATCTTTTTTCATAGTTTTATGTGAAATCAGTGAATCGAATATTAATCAGCATTTTTTGCAGCAAGTCATCTCAAGCTCAGCAAGTCATTTCAAGCATAAGATAGAAATACTAGCTACTTCCAACTTCTTAGTTGTAAAGATATATTACTTTTCTCTGCTTTTATTGTAAGTAAGATATATTTGGGTTTCATCTGTTGGTTGGACAAAACAAGCACTTTGAAGACGGCACTTTGGGCTTTGTGAAATAGTGATGGGACCGTTTTCTGACGTTTTTTTTCAACAAAACACTTAATCGTTTAATTGAGAAAATAATTGGCAGATTAATCGATTATTAAAGTTATTGTTAATTGTTGGTTGCAGCCATTTCTCTTTTATTTAACCAGGTTAATAACTGTTATTTGTTTGATAAATTGACAAAGCTTAACTCACTGCTGTCATTGCTGAGATCTGGAGATAATGATACACTCAACAGAGTCAAGGGCTGCAACTAGCAGCAGCCCTTATTTCTGTTATTGTTTTATCTGTTAAATATTTTTGTGATTAATTATTTAGTCTTAGGGGATGTTAGAAAAAAGTGAGAAATGTTATCACAGTTTCACAGAGCCCAAGGTAACGTCTTCAGTTAGCTGTTTTGTCAGCTAACTGAAGAAGATATTCAATTCACAATGACATAAACTAAAAAAGCAGTTTGAAAAATGACTTAAAGAATTATTCAGTAATCAAAATTTTTATGTATAATTTTATGCCAGTTATATAATTGATTAATAAACTAATCATACAAGTACTAAAGGAGTCCATTAGGAAGCAACACAAACAGATTTTAAACACAAACTCAGTTTTCAGGATCCAGTTTTAATCAAATCCAATTTTATTGACTCCATTTTATCGAGGTATTATTTCCCCAGACACAGCAGCTTAACGCTCACATTGTCAGTTTGGTGAGGATTGGCTTGGTGGAGCAGTGAGAAGGCTTGTCTTGACCTGCCAGCATCCCTCCATACCAGAGCTTCTGCAGTGCCTCCTCTCAGTAGCTGTGACAGGAGAAGGAGGATGGCAATGAATCAGGGGCATGACGAAGATCTTCCCAGAACTGACTCCTCTCTGAGTCGCTGGACACTGTCACGCAGCGAGAAAGAGTGTGATCACACTTACATTCAGCCATTTTAAAGCTCATAGGCAAGTGTGGTTCTGCAAGGCTGGCGCACATTACTGATCCACAGGGCCTTGGTTTGATATGTCTCTTATTTGGTTGTGTGGTAATAATATTGTTTTATTTAAAGTCCTCAAAATTCAGTTAAATCCCTTTTCTTTATTAAATGTATTAAATATCATAAAACAACCTCACTCTCCAGTGCAAAATACACTGTTGTTGGCATTTAGCATGTCATGTGCCTGTCAGTGTCTCCATGGGAGGCCCAGAGTGTCATGTGACCGAACATCAAGGAAAGCCTTCGTGAGCACTGCTCCCGTTTATTTAAAGCAAGGAGATTTATTTAAGAGCCCGTTGCACAAGATAAGCTGCAAAGGTACAGCTCTAAATGGAATAGAAGAGCCTATTTGTAAATGTCCGCAAGTGCCTGGCTTTAAGTGCCTGGCTGAGAGATGAATAGAGGCGATAAGCAAGAGAGGGTAATTTCAACAATGGGTATTTTAAAAGGTAGATATTTTGCGATGACAGCCTTTAATTGATCTCATGACTTTTAAATAGAGTATAATATGGGGTTTTTATTGAGCTCGTCTAAACGCTGACACCACTCTGTCAGTTCAGGGAGTGTAATAGTTAGAAGGATGGCTTGTGTGGCCTGAATGTCAGAGCAAAAATTCTGAGGCAGCAACTGCAGATTTTTTTTTTCCTACCTCAAGCCTTACATGCACACAACATGGATTTACTTTGATCCCATCCTTGACAATAAGTGCCTGCAAGAGATGGTCTGCGGCAAAACTGCCTGAGCAGGGATGTTTGACACAGTTGTTTTGGATCTAAAATGGCGTCAGCAAAAGCTGAAAGCCCCTCCATGTTCTTGACTTTAATTGAGAGAGAGCCCCTCAAGCGTACTGCCAATCTTCCCAGTAGAGGAAACCCTACAGGGAACTTTTCCTGCAGTGAAATGTCGAACTACTCATTCTGTGCCAGCGTATAGCGCTTACAGCTCTCTGCCTCGCTTTATTGTGAGATAGTGTTGGCTATTATACATTTAAAAGCATAAATCATATGACTGACATTTGAGTGGTTAGATATGAAGGTTATATATGTCCCTGGCTGCTTATATATAAACCGTACATTCTTCAGTACATGCATACAACATACAGTAATCTTGATATGGTTGCATGATCCACAGGATTAGTTTGGATTGGCAAAGCTAACCACTTTCACATGACAGAAATAATAATCTGTTTTTGAACTAATAACATTAATCGTGTTGGGGAAATATTTATTCTTGCATGGAAGTGACAGGAACACTTTTAAGCTGTCACTTAAATAATTGATAAAGAAACGGGGAGGGGAAGGGGAGGGGGTGGGTGTCCAGATGATGCACTGGAGTTTCACATAGGGCCCATGTACTGTGGAATGTTCATGTAAGGAAAGGCAGGGCCCTAAAACTCTGCCAGATTTCATTTCACGCTCCGCAGAGCACAGCCTCTGAGACGGTGACATTTACATGGCCCTCTATACCAGCGCCAGTTGCTGCAGGCCCAAGGCACTGGCTAAATCAGGCACAAGGGCCAATGAATGAGGAGGCATCGCAAGCAGGAGAACAAGGAAGAGATGGCTAATGTGCTGTGCAGAAGGAGCACACATAGCACATGAGTTTATGTTAGAAAGACTGTGTGACATCAGTCATCTTCAGTAAAAAAGACCTTTCTGTGGAGGAGCTTGCATTATGTGAATTATATATAAATTATTCAGTGATAATGTGTCTTCTTTGTCCTTGTATTATCACCATACTACATAGATGCTACATGATATTCTGGAGCAGCTCAGCAGCCAAGACCTTTGTAAATGATTATGGCTGCTTTGTGCGGCATATGAAAAGCCATGAACTGCCACAAACATATTAAAACAGGTCAGTAAGGCAAAACCTATTATACAAACAAATTCTACTATATGCGCAGCAGTAGTGTTGATTGTTTCTGTGTATGTGTGAGTGGGGGAGGAGACCATTCTGTAAGACCAGCTTTTCCAGGGATTATCTGCTCCAAAGACCAACTGGTCATCTCCTAACAAAAAGGTAATCGGGCTAGTTTGAATGCTAGTTAACCCCTCCTGCCCGATTTCAATATACTCATTCTATCCGTCACTAATCTGATTGGGTCTCCACCTCTAGTAGTTTACTGTGTCACCAGTGTCACCAGCATGAGTAGTTCAGTCCTGATTGAGCTCTATATTGGTTCTTGCTTTTAAAGGCGTTCCCACTGAGAGGTTTCCCAGTAGGTTGAAATAAACATGCAGAGCAGCTACGGATGCTGAAATCTTTTTGGCTGCATTGAAAGGAAGCCCTTTGGCAATAGGTGAAAGCTTCCTCCACTTGAAGCATTATAGACTGCTTCTCACTTCTTCCAGTAAGCTTCTGAAATTGTTTAAAGACAATGCACATTTGCCTTATATAATAACTGCACAGGGCAACTTGAGCATCATCTCCACACACTGTATCCTCTGAGAGTGTTTAGCTGTTGAACCAGTCTGGCGCAAATTCTCTTCTCGTTTCTGGTCTTTAAATCCTGGCTTTTTCTTTTGTTTTTGTTTCCTGGCAAGTCATTTTGCTATGATATTTTTTCCCAGGTGGTGTGAAACTGTGGAGCTGTGTGTGTAAACACATATTGGAGCCTGTTCAACTCAGAAAGCTGTAGAGTTGTACATATCTGCCCTTCATTGTCCACTGAAATGTATTATTAAAGTTATAACATATTTCACGAAAGTGTTGAGCCATAACCGTCACTGCAATATAATCAGATGTAGAAGGGGAAGAGGCAGATGGGCGTGATGACGGCAGTCGCTCAAGAGCAGGTGGAGGTCAGCGTTTGCTACCATGCAGTCTCAACTGGTCCGTTCGTCACGGTGCACTGAATCAATACTGCTGTCAAGCAGATGAGTGTGCACCGCTAGTCCATTACAAAGTGGTAAATCTAGCTATGGCGCTTACTAACTGCCATAATGAGGTGGTAACAAAGTTATGGAATCATTAGTGAGCATGTGTCCCAGCAGGACGGCAAGGGAAAGCGAGCTTTGGGAGGTTACAGAATGACAGATGGTGGCTGTATGTGTGTGTCAGTGTGTGAATGAGTGAATGCTTGGTGGTGCTCAGGGTTGTTTTTGCACAAAAACAAGTGCACGGAGAGCAAAATATGATATTTAACTCTGATGTAGCAAGGTTTTACTGATTTGTCTACTGTGATAATGATTAAGATTTTTAATTACTCATAGTTTTGGTTTCATTCCAGTTTAATCCAAGAGAAGGTTTGGCTTTGGCAGATTTTAGTTTCAATGTGATTTCAATATTGTTTACAGAGCAGAATATTCTTTCTATTCCCCTTTGCCAACTTGCCACAATACTGTTTACAGTTTTTTTGTAGAAGTAATGTTTATATTTACCATTTTATTTCAAAATGAATACTATCCGTCAAATATCCTTCCATTATTGTATCTACTCTTATTCAATTCCTCTACATGTAATACTTCCTAATCAGTCACATTTTATGAGTAATAATTCATCTGAAACAATCACTTAAATGGAACTAAACCAAACGTCATGTTTGCATTAATTCCTGGATTATCTCTTGGTTTATAGAAACAATCATTTGTCAAATTATGGATTACAGAAGCCTGCAGGCAAATTGACTGTTATGAGCATTGTTTTAGTATCTCATGATTTCACACAAGGCCAAGAACAAGAGCCCTTAAAATGTGTCAATGAAGTGGTGTAAAGTAAATGCAGCTCCTTGTGTGGTGTTTATTTAAGTTCAGCCATAAATCACCATGTTGCGTTTTGGCTGCAGAGAGAGAAAAGGGGAGAGTGGAGGCGGAGGGAGGGAGGGAGGGACTGAAACTGTGGTCCAAAGCCAAAACACGACTAATGCCAAGGTGGCAGGCATGGAAGAGGTGGGAGGGAAAGAGAAGATGAGAGGGAAAAACCTTCTTCTCAATCTGATAACCAGCATGGATGGATGGACAGTGATGGGCAAAGCCCTGTTTATGGCCAATCATCTAGATTTCCCCTGTATTTAATGGGTTCTTTTCATACAGCTAGCACAATCAGAGTTATTAGGGCCTATTTTTATACTTTCTGAAGAGGCCATTTTCTGCCATTTATTTTTGTGCAGTATGAAATATAAGTTCCATACAAACTTGAAAATGGCCTAAACCAGATAACAGACCACAGTAAGTACGTTGCAGTAATTTTGGTGTGTTTGTGTCATGCAGACAGGTTCGCCATTATTCAACAGCCACAGGAAGAAGACAAAATTTGTCACAACCATGTTTTCTTAGTAGTAAATGTAAAAAATAAAAAAAAAGAAAACTAAAACTGAGTCCATCTTGCACTTGTTTTTGCTGACCAGCCTTGGCAGAGCTCAATATGTTGTCTTTTCACTCCACAAATGGACTTTTTTTTAAAATAATTGTAACCTCAAAGTGCACCTGCTACTTTTTCTAGAGTGGCCCTTTTTTGAAATTCTTTTGTGACTCTTTACCAGCTCAAATTGTCCTGGCAACTGAGTGAGAGTGAATATCACCCTGCTCCCAATTTTCTACCGGCAGAAGGGCCAGGAGGGGAATGAATCAGCAGACCCCTCCATCGATGTCGCCTTGACTCTGGCTCTTCTCTTCTCTTGACCTCCACACCCACTCTTTTGTGACAGAGAAATTTAGCGTATAGATTTATTAGTAAATTAATTAGTGAAGAAGAAAAAGGTCACAAGCGCTGAGATCTTTGCACATGTGCGACAGGGAGAGTTCTTTGCTAATTGAGCACAAAATGGACAGACAGCTGGAGGTCAGGCATCAGTCTGGCCCTGTGGGCTGAGTGATGGCGCTGCTGTGGAATTAGCTGGCTTCTCATCCTGTTATTGGTCCACATTTTTTCAGGTCACCACTCACGCCTATATTCGCGCTGAGCCTTTTCAGGGACATGCCATTTTTAGTATAGATAATCTAGATATACGTAATAAAAGTTGTTTTGGATTGAATTTAGGACAGCAGATTTGCAGGGAGATCAAAATATGTTTTTGGCTGAAACTAAGTGATGGTGTATGTGTGTGTTTGTGTGTATGTGTGCGTGCGTGTGCGTGGGTGTGTATGTCACAGAGAGAGACAGAGAGAAAGATGAATGAATGTCCCTGACTGAGAGCAAATTAGTGCAGTTTGGAAAATGGCTTCAGCACCATGGACAGCGTCTCATGCTCCATGCATATCACAATGCTCTTTTATCTGTATCGCTACACTCCATCTGTTCCCACACAAACACGCACACATACACGCACGCACAGATTCAAAAGCCAATGTACGTTTATAGATTAATGACTGTGGCAGTGCAGCAAAGATCTGAGGAGCAACTTTCCATGACAAGCTCAGCAAACACAAGTTTGCAGCCTGAAAAGGAGGCTTAATATAGCATTGCCTGTTATTTTATCTGCTTAATTCCATAGATGGCTTTGACATCTTACAAATTTACAGGAGGTATTAGGGCCAAGCACTGACACAAGCACTCAGTATAAAAGTTTTACAGATAACTTGTTCTTACATTTATTTATAGCATGCCATATAGAATAGAGACAATTTATTTAGTTTAGTTAATTAACTTTTCATATTGGGACAACACTAATAGTTTACAGCCATGTTAGAGTCTCTGTGAGGCTGTATTTAGGGACAGCTGTGTTTTGAGCTAAATGCTAACTTTAGCATGCTAACATGTTCTTAATGACAATGCTAACATTTGATGTTTAGCAGGTATTTTTGCTGTGTTCATCTTAGCATGTTAGCATGTGAACATTTATAAATTAGCACTAAACACAAAGGAGCTGGTGGGAATGTCATTGGTTTTGCATGTAAATAAACAAAAAAATTGAAATTTGACCCAATGGTAGCTCTTGATGAAAAGTAAAGGGGTCACCAAATTTATTAGAAATAATTCTGAGGGCGACATGAATGTCTGTATCAAATGTTGTGCCAATATCGATATCTTTACCAAATTTCATGGTAGTCAACCCAATAGTTGTTGAGACATTTCACCAAAAAACAAACATGTCAACCTCATGGTGGTACTGCCAATGTCTGTTGGAATTGTCTTTTGGTAAACATCAATTCCTGCACAAAAGCCATCCAGCAATCCATCCAATAGTTGTTTAGATGTTTCAGTCTGGACCAAAATGGTAGACCGATGGACTGACAGACCAGCATTGCCATCCATAAACTCATGCTGTTTGCGTGGCAAAAAAATACTTACACATTCTAAAGTGAATGTTTCCACTGTACTATAGATATTATCTGAAGTAACTATTTGAAAATGATTCAGCCTGCTACATCTACAGCGTCATATCCCTCAATATGATGTTTGTCTCATTTAAATCTGTAGTGTATCTTGGCTGACACACAACACATTGGTCCAAAGGACGCCTGGCTCAGTGAGTGTGATGTTCACCATCAGCTCATATGTAGGTATTGTCCAACATAGATGCATAGATGTAAATGATCAAAACACTCACACACCTGTCAGTGTTGAGAGGATCTGAGTACTCATCTTCAAGTTGTTTTATCTCCATCATAACTGCATGTTAATTTCCATCTCACTTACTTCCTTTACTCCATTCAGACAGGCATTTCATTGAACTTTAAAGTTTGGATAAGATACTTCTTGCCTGGATTATACTTTCAAAGGTTCTGGTCTCTTTCTTAGAAATTCTTGTCTCGTTTTTGTATTTGCCGCATCAAAAAGAAGAACGAGTGGAAAATGCAAACAGGCACCTATTTACTCACTAATTTGAGATCAGAAAGCAAATCAATTAATGGCATTGTCCCTTTTGGAATGCGATGTATCCAATGCATTATGGACGGCAAGCAACCCTTTATAGCGTAATTAGCAAGTTGTCGAGAAGAGGATGCTGGATTTTTTTTTTCCTCCCTCTAAATGCTTTCCACGCTGCCAGGCATGCAGACAGTGAAAGCCTGCGTGTCGAAAGCATGAAAAACTGGCATCTGTGAGGACACCCAAATCTCCTTGGCGGTTCTGGCAGAGAGAGAGACGAATGCACAGGCAGCAGAAAATGGCTTAGTCAGGGTCATCACTAGCCAATAGCTTTGGATAACTGTGACAAGCCAGGGCATTTTCTCAGGCTCCAATAAGATAAGTGAGAAAATATCCTCTAACACTTTTCTCACGGTCTTTATCAGCCATAATTATCATACATATATTTTATGGACTGGTTAAGATTGTAGTGTTTATATGACACCTACAGTACAGAATCTTCCAGAGCTGATGCTGCAGGGAGTTTTAGGTCCAGCTGAAATTAAATTGCATGTTTTTTTCTGCTAAAGCATACAGATCTGCTTTTTAAACCATATGGCCTGTGTCAACCCTTTGAGAAAAAATTGGTGCACAAAAGGGCAAAATTTTATAGTTCAGATTTTTTGGTTCCATTGTGGTGTCTGTGCATGCACAGTACCATAATGTCATTGTTTTGACATAGATAGAGAAATGCTTTCCAAATAGCAGAAAATGTCACCATTCTATCACTGGCTGACAGTGACACCGATTAACAGCCAAACACAGACTTTGAACTGCAGCGCATATTAGCTTTCTAGCTAATGTCTCCTTCATATGTGCAAGCATGGACACAAAGATTGACATCTTTGCTTGCTGAACGAGCACACTGCTGATTTGCAGACCAGGGAGCTTATTAGCAAGTTAGCTCAAAAACCTACAGTACCTGCAAATGTCAAGATCTTTCATTTTAGGTGCTGTGTTACGTGATCTTTATTCTTCAATACCACACTGTCTGTCAATGACTTACAAGGTACCAGCAGCAGTTTGTTTACATTGTGGCCCTGCTAGCTCAGCTGTCAATTAAACACATACACCAGCCTGCCTACTCAGAGACTTGGAGGCAAAGGAGCATTTCTGATGTATGTCCAAAGACCTTATAAAAAAAAAGACAACACATTTATTAAATTTCTTTGACATAACATTAGACTGTAAAAATAGAAAACTTATTATTATTTCACTTGGATTTTATGAGCATTTCCCCATTGGGTTTTTTTAATAGAATAATACAGTTGCCAAACACAGATCATCTTTAATTCATTGTACTGTATCCCACAGAGGCACTGCAGTCCATATACTGTGTGTATATCCTGCAACCCACTAAAACGTAATCTTAAATCCTGATTGAATGTTGTTTTCTGTTATACGTGAATAACCACAGTAGGGGGGACTTACCTCAGTATGGCAGAAGTCAAATTGAGTCACGATACCTCAGTTTGCTGCTGCATAGTGGGATTATTCTTTGCATGTGAAAGTGCCTGGATGCTCTCTTTTAAATGATTCTTTTCACTGGGGATACATATAAGCATATATGGCTGTTGAAGTTCAGTGGACTGCAGAATTGCAGATGTACTTCCTACATTGACAGGCATGCGAGACGTGTCTCTAAAGCTACTGTTCATTTGTTTAGTGTGATGAAACTCAGTGAAATGGCGAAGGTTGGTTATGTTCAATAGAGTTTTGTTTGTTTGTTATATGATGATGCTTGTATAATATTAGGATTTTTTTTGAGAGCTTTGAAATGCGCAAACACGCACAAATGCATATATGGCACACAGAGCCATAGATACTGTGCTGACAAAATACAACCATGCATGCACACGCTCAAAAACAAACACTCTTGATGATGTCATTTGTATAATCTGATGGAATCTGGGCCAGCGTTGACGAGGAGGCAGCCGGCGGGATGAGCAGTCACTGTCATAATGATTTGGTGTGTAGGAGGGGGAAAGAGGAGTGTGTGTGTTATTGTGTGTGTGCCTGTGTATTGGGGAGTGGTGTCACCTAACAGATGCATTTCTCTTGCTCATTCAGTGCTATTTTTTGCTTTATATGCAGTTTCAAACAAACAAAATGTACTGATGCATGAGTCATTTTACCTTGTACTATTTTAATTTATGCAGTCATTTAAATTAAAACAAAGTGGTTCTGCTCCATGTGCGCCATTAAGCTATTAGTCATTTATGTTTGGCTGATCTGAGCAGGTAAAGTGAGGAGAACGTGTGAAAGAAAAGATAAGAAAAAGGAAGATTATTCTTACTCCAGTTGATATTTTGAAGCACCATTCATGCGCAGTTGTGGTTGGTAAACGCTGTAATTAACTTGTCACTGTGATAAATGGCAGCTTTCCTTCGGGCCTAAACTCAGTCATTCAGCAATTTTGGCTGTACTCGCCCTTTAAACATTGGCATTACGTTCGGAATTTGTCATGTTTCCAAATGCCAAACAATTTAAAGCATCATCACTGAACAGTTTGTTGGGAAAAAAAATGGTGCATTTGGTCACAAGCCACACAATAAATTCTTGGAACAAATCCTGTCAAAATTACACCAGCCATTTAGATATCTAATTAAGCTTTTGCTCACTGCCAACTCATGATAGACAAATATTAATAAAGTAGTTGAATGTTTACACAGCAAATGAAGACACCGATGTGTGTAAATGATGAACACAGTTTTGTGATTTATAGTATTAAGACTCAAAAGCATAATCATCCGAAAATTAACCATATCCAACTTTTTTTTTATTTTTTATGATGACCTGTGAGAACCATGCCTGCAGCCATACAGCTAGGGTAATAGGATAGCCAACAATCAATGTGTGTTTATTGATTCACACATAGCCCCAATACAAACTAGACCACATCGTAGTGATGCGTCAACATCCTCTGATTGCCCCAAAGCAAACATCAATAGGAATGATTAACTGACTGCTGTGCATGAGTATAAGAAAGAGGGTTCATGTAGATGTGTTGCAGATTGTGTTGTTACCGTTTCTACATCTAGTTATATCTCAGGGTAACATTTTCACTCATCTGTGACATCTTCAAGCTCTGAGATTATTGGCTGTTTCAGAGAGCAGCGGGTGGTGAAGTTATTTTGTTGACTCTAGTGAATTATTGAATGTAAGTTTTGTGTATTTTGTGCCAGTTTCTCCCAGGGAGAACAGTACCGTGGATATTATTTTGACACAAGAGTGAGACAAGTGAAGTGATATTGGCTCACAATACGTTACTAGATAGAACTGGTGATCTCTGTGTTTGATTTGGAGGAAAGGAGAACCTTCATCTCTCTCTGCATCCATTACAGGTAATATTTTCTTTATTGTAAGCGTCCTTCATGGTTATTCACAGGACTACATCCGTGTGGGCTGCAGTGACAACACAGTTCAATCCAGTATTTGTCTACTTTCTTTTCTGTTTGTGAAAATATGAATCGCTGAAGGTCATATTCTGTGTTTTGTTTTGTGTTTTTGTACCTGTAGTCAGTATTTACGTGTATGTTTAATCATTTACATAAGTGTTAGCGTGGCTCTGTTTTTCTGTACACACATGAATGTGTTTTAAGCCAGTGTTTACATTAATCCTGTGCACATATGCTTGCATGGCTGTGTGTTCATGTGTATTTATGGTGCTGGATGCATGTGAGTGGTTGCACAGGTGTGTTTTGTGGATGATTTACATCGACATGCAATATAGCAAGGCAGCTGTAGTGGGTGGAGTTACTCCTGGCTCTCAGCATTGATTCTGCTGGCCTCCAGACACCAGATTCTCCTCAGGTGATGACGATTACTGTTGGTCCTAGCCGATGATGTAACCACCTGCGCTTGCTGCCAACTCTTACCTGCACGCACTCGATTCATTTAAACTCCTCTCCCAGATACTCTGGCACAGGTGGGCAGAAAGAATTGTCTAGAGCAGACTTGGACATTGACTCATTAAAATTTATGGCAGTCAAACAAATTTATATTGGAATTCCATAAAAAGGTACTTCAGGACTGCACAAATGTAGTCTTTAAAACTTTACTAGCAGGGAATTGTTGAACTCAACTGGGGATCTAAATTGCACATTGTCAGAGTTACAAATATAAATGTTAAATTACACATTCATTAGGTGACACAGTATGCTTAAAAAAAACGAAGCATAGCTCAGTTTTGTCAAAATCAAAACAGTGGGAAGAGACATCATACATCACACTTGACAAAGAGACACACATTGACTCAGCCCTTTACGGACACCATTATGTTGCATGTAGGTGTGTGCGTTTGTTCACACACAGCAAGGTTATGTGTGCACGCACCAGGTTGTGTAGTATTCCGTCTAAGCCTTATTTTGTTCAGCATGTGTAATCCCTTTAAATTCCCCACTGATAGCCTGACTACCTTCACTTCAGATTAGCCGAGGTGGAGATCAAGGAGTGCTCCTCTCATCAGTATGTAGGACAACACAGAGGGGACACATGGCTCATGATAATTTTGTTTCGTGAAAGATTCTGCAAACCGTGGATTTGGATATTTCAAGAGATCAGCACAAAGTCTGCACTGAAAATAAAGTACATATGGTGTGTGATGTAATGCGCATAATCCTCCTTTGCAGTCGCTTCCTGTACACATTTGTGTTCACTAATGCACTTGTGCTTATAATTCTAACCGTATGTATCTGTTTTGCATGAATACACGCAAACACACCCATATAATACCCATATAACATAATATACTTGATTTACAGCCTCATAGAGATATCAACTACATATCACATAAATATCTGAATGTCATATAGGCCCCCTAAACAAGTATCCATCTCTTTAAGAGGCCCGAGCGTCATTCCTTCTGATGAGTTATGCTTTTTTTTTTCAATAGACTCTCTTCTTATGTAACTGCGATCCCACGCTGCATTAATCGTATAACCCACAGACTGTTGTGAACAATTACACACTGGGTAATAAGTTAATGGGAGATAGGATATAGTGTGTACACACTGATTTAATGACTTTATATGTTCCTTATGGGAGAGCTTGCTTGTGTAAACCAGATGGAGGAGTGAGTGTTTAGCCTGTGTTTCAGTCTCTTCACACAAATGAATGTTCATATCTTTGCCCATGTTTATGTGGACACCATCTTTTATCTGTACGGTTAAATTGTTGGATGTAACAAATGTTTAGGGGCTGTAAGCGCAGGGATAGCGTCTGTGAATTTCAAACAGGGGCGGTTTAGCCTAATGAGGCTCTGCAATGGTGGAACATTAGAATTACACAAGCACTTCCTCTGAAGTCTCAGCAGAATTACCACAACCCTACAGTATGTCAAATAAATGTAGTGGGGTTGGGTAGATTTGGTGCAGAGGCATATTTAAAACAAATATTGTAACACTGAAAGCTGATACACAATTTAAACAAAAGACAATTAAATGAACCTCATTAAAAGAGGTCACATCTTTTCTCAATTCAAATTCAGTGTGTGTTATTAAAAATGAGACAGCTGAGATGTGTCTGTAAAGACTTAAACTGTTTCAATTGAATATCTAAATTAATTCAGTATGTAAAATATGAAGAGAATAGGTTTACATTTTGGGAAATACGCATATTCACTTACTTGCTAAGAGCTCTTTGACAAGATTAATACTATCTTCTTGACAATGGAACTACAGCCAGAGGGTGATTAGCTTAGCTTAGCATAAAGCAGAAGGAAACAGCTAACCTGTCTCTCTCAAAACCAACCTTGAACCAAACCTTGCTGTTTTTACATTGCTGTTTGAGTAGGGATTAAACAGAGATACACGTCATTACTGAGCTTTAGAGGTGCTGGTAGACATATTTTTGAAACTTCCAGTTATTAGGCTAAGCTAAGCTAATCTCCACTTAACACTCAGACATGAGAGTGCTATCAATCTTCTCATCTAACACTCAGCAAGAAAGTGAATAAGCATGTTTCCTAATATGTCATACTATTCCTATAACTAAAGTAAGCTGATTTTTTAAAAATTATTACTCTCAGAAACAAAATGTTATCATCCATCATAAAAACTATAAAGTTTATATGACCCTGTATGTGTGTCCAAGCAAGTATGGCACAGTACTCAGTTGCAGCTGGGATAGCCAGTGTACAATGGTGCATTGGACCAGAATACTATTAAGGTTCAACCGAGTTGAATAAAATGCAGGAAGTGAGTTATATGAGCACCATGGAGCAGGAGCCTGAACATGGCGCCTGAGGCCAAATGAGTTACTGTACAAGTACGTGTGCAGAGAAGTGCAAAATTATGCAAACAATGTTGCATAATAATGACATGTCCTAATATATTATTAATCTGCTTACTTGAAAGCGATGCAAAGTGCACTTTTAAACCTTGTTTTTCTCTCCCAGGCAAGACTGTTGGTCATGTTCAAATATGCCATTATCCTGTTTGAGTTTATCTGTGAGACTACAATCGGCGACACACCTCTCCACCTCGGATTGCTCACTTTGTCTCCCTAATGTCTTCATAAGTCACATCATAACAATTATTCTCTCATTATCAAACACAGTTCAGCAGGGGTGTTTCAACACAGCCTCAAACCACATTTCAAAAATGACTTCACCTTACTCTGTTACAGAGATGTTGTGCAAGCTTTACCGTATATCTATGTCTCTATTATACTGAATGTTCGACTTGATTATTGTCTTCATGACAATATTTAGTCTATAAATATAAAGAACTTAACTGTAATTAATACTCAGTTTTTTGGGGGTGAGTCCAGAGCCTGTATATGTGTGTGAAATTAAAGTCTTAGGAAAGGTGAAAAGTAATACATTTTAATGTATACTCTTACTTTTGGGTATTCTTTGAACATTTTCCTTTTACTTAAGTTTGTCTTTGCCAAAATGCACTGACTACATTTTAAATTACACAGTGTAAACTAGGATTTTCACAGATCATGTTTCAGAAACTGGCAAATAGTAAAATGTCTTTGCAGCAAACCTGAGTAAACAGCTACCTGATAGCAGGTTGGTTAACATTATCCAAAAGGCTAATTCATTCAGGAAAACAATAGAATCATATTGTTATTATATATCATGGGCCATACCTAATATACAACATTGCACCTAATATGTTACAACAGATCATTGTTATAGAGGTCATAAGTGAGACAGGTAAGTGAGACAGGTAATCTACAGTGTGTCCTCGAAATGCAGTAGATGTAGTAAATAAATATATATATATATATAAATATAAATATAAATATATATATATATATGTCAATAGGGGCTTTCTTGATCGTTAAAGAAAGAATTAATCCTAATTCATTTTTAGCTGCAGACAGTACATGAAGATCAGAAGTATTTTATAATGCAGATGTATTGATGAAAACAGCAAAAAACTGTCTGTGTCAGTTTAATAGCACTGTCCTTTTGTTCTTACAGCAGAGAATTCAAATATGTTTGAGTAGTAAAGGTTAATTCTGTATGATGAGAGACAGATGAACCCAGTCTCTCTCTCTCAGTCAACATCACGTGCCTGGGCATCAATAAGAGGTACTGATAAGCTCGGAGGCATACGATTCCGATGGATTGGACAATTTGAAACCAGTTCTCAACTGGAACCACTTCTCGATTCTCATCCCTAGCCCGAGGGATGAATTGAATTTGAAAACCAGAATTTGAAGCTTTGCAATTGGCTGACCAGAGGATCCGCCCCAAAAGTATTTTCCTCACTGTCACCATGTTAAGGTTTTCTTTTAATGATATCTTTAACATTTCTCAACACATAAACACGAAAGTGTCCTTTATAACTCAACAATACAATAGATTAATGCTAATGCCATCAGTTTTAATTATTTCTCCTTCTGAGAAATAATGTTTGTTTTTTTGTCAGTTTTTGATAGCAGAAGGCTACGGAAGAACATTGTTTTGTGGGTGGACTTGGCACGTTCGACTACTCTTTTTCGGTTGTCTGCCATTGGTGGGCTTCATTCCTTTTCAAATTGCCGCCGGTTGGCCACAACCCAAAACTATCTCTGTTAAGGAAAGGCGTTTTATAGCCTGTGATTGTAAAATGTGAAGTTGCTCATTTAATTTTATATTTCCAAGAATATGTGGCTGAGGATATTTTAGAGTCCTCCTCAACTAATATTGACCCATGGCATCCAATAAAGCACTCCAGTGTTTGTGTGTGTGTGTGTGTGTGTGTGGTGGTGGGGGTTGCCTGTGTGTGTGTGTGTGGTGGTGGGGGTTGCCTGTGTGTGTGTGTGTGCATCAAATCTTGTACCATGGCTGTATAATCAGGATGAAGACGGGGTTATCAAACTGTACTTTACATTTCACATCCCTCATTTAATCCTTGCACTTGTCACTTTCATATATTTCATCAAACGGGACTTTACATTGTGCATTGCATTCAACCTCCACTGTTATATAATTTATCTATTTATGCATGTCACATTTCCATTTGGTCTTGTCACCTTCATATATTTCATGCACAAATTTTATTGTTTATTTCATTATTATTTGTACTATTATTACCCTACTTTTGTCTATTTTTATTCTTCTATACTTTGTTTTGGGGGCAAATGCCAAGACTCTTTCTTTGTATGCTTGCATTGGCTAATAAAACAGATTCTGATTGAATGGGCTACTGTATGTCATGCTGACATAAAATCCAAAAAACAAGAATCATAAAGATACAAAAAATCTCCAGGGTTGTGTAAATAGTAGCCTATGCACATGTCTGTATTTGACAACCTGGGAATGAGAACGGGTTGGTCTTTTCAGCCCTAACCCTAACCCTAACTCATGCACTTCAGGCCTTCCTCCAAGCCTGCAATGCCCTATATTGGTCACTTTTTCCACTGGAAAAGAAAAAAATAAACAAACAAAAAAAAACTCCAAAAAGCTTCATTTTATATATTAGGCCTTCAAAGTGCTCTCTGAATCTAGTTCTGGGTTGGCTTGTGTCCATGAAATGAGGAAATTAAAACTTTGTCGTAGAGCTAAACCAATGATTACACAAATGTGTTTACCATCTCCTTAAACTCCTCAGTGTACTCTCAATTCAGTCTTAACAACTTTACAGCAACCACTTCTAGGAAAAACGCTAATATTTACTACAATTCTCTCGAGCATGCAGTTTGATACAAACCAGCACCACTGTTGTAGTTCTTCTGGTTTGCAAAGTAGGGTTGTAGAATAGGGTCATAAAAAGATATATCTACTAAATATATCAAATATCTGGAACAGCCAAACTAGTAATTACACTGCATGTAGATGATCTATGTTAAGAAAAAGTAAAGATGTTGGGTTTATTTCAGATATAACTTTATTTCTCAGAATCGAACGAGAAATAATTAAAACTGATGGCCTTATCATTAACCAATCGTATTGTTGAGTTATCAAGGACACCTTCATGTTATTGTGTTGAGAAATGTTAAAGACAACATTAAAATAAAACCTTAACATGGTGATGGTGAGGAAAATACTTCAGGTCAGGTCCTTCAGTCAGTCAATCGCAAAGCTTCAAATTCTGGATTTCAAATTCAGCACAGGTAACTACACAGCAAAAAGACAATTCAAACAACATGCAACTACATGGTTTCAGCTATAGCAGCGTCCATAGCAACCACCATAGCAACAATAGAAAGCCTGCAAGAACATCATATACATTCACTGAACGAAAATTATGACGATGAAATGCACATTTATCGCTAGAAATAATATCAAAACGCATTTTAATACCAAAACTATCTTAAAATATTGCATTTTCACTGAGAATAAAAGGATTGTCAGCGTTTTTCACATCACGTGATGTGGATGCAAGCCAGTAGAAAAGAATAGACCAAAAAAAACATAGGAATCTCACTATTTTAGAGTTGTTACTGTGAAACTAATACATTTTGCGCTGTGGAACAATGTAGCTATTACACACTGTGACTCCATAACCGCTGGATCCTTGAGAAACATTGAGAGTGTCTCATCAGGGCATTTTCTCTTTTATTAGATCGTATTCAGCCAGGAACACTGTCTCAGAGAAATGTGATAACATGCAAGTTGTGGGAACTGTATACTGTATGAGCTTTAGTTCAGCTGTTCTCCACCTTTCTGTCTCGTGTCACCAAAAAAAGAAGCAGCACTAACTTGCATGCTGTGTACCCATGATTTGAAAAACACTCAATTTTATCCTTTCTAGTTTGTCTTGTGTTTTTTCTATTTTGTTAAAGATTATAGACAATCTGGCTCTCTAAAAATCTGGACTACATCTCTCCTGTGTATTTCACACAATCCTCATTTTGTCTCCAACATGTTCTCTTTTTTTTCCCCTTTTACCTAATCTGTTTGTTCCTTTGTTGGTCCTCCGAGCTGTACGATGCATCTGTCTCTCAGCTGTAATTCATCCAAGTGGCAGCCGAGATGCTCATTCATTCCCACTTTGCTTGCTGTGGATGACATGAGAGTTGTTCTCTCCCCCTCTCTCCTTCCCTCTCCACTCTATGTGAGGATTTAACGGTGTGTGTTATGATAGGTTCTGCTTGCCGCCCTGCACTGTAGATAGAGCTTAGCACACTTACTGGCTCAGTAATGGGATATCTGCTTTCTTCAGATTGGTAGATTGGTAGCCCTGCATGTCTTTCTGTTTCTGCCTCTGCCAGACAGATATATGTTTTATTCCTTACATACAAATTCATGTTAATTTATCCAAAACCACTGAAACCTTAAGTTACAGTACATAACCTCAAAACCATTTCTAGTCAAGAAAATATCAATGATTCATGCTTCCCAAGAGGATGTTACATTTACTTTTATGAATTCAAAGGATTTTGTGTTTTCCAAATAACCACTCTGTCTCAATTTAAGTTTGGAATTTAAAGGAAAAGAAATACAACATTGAACACTTTGACACAGTTAAATTGCTTCTGGCAAACATAATGGCTTGTTCCTATTATTCTTGTGGATAACTCATCCTGGCAGAACCATCCCACAATTAATTTTCACTTTGCTCTTTGTGGTCTGGCAAGGCCACAAATCCATTTGCTCGAGACACACATCATTTCAAGTGGGCTGTACAATAGGTGACTGACAGTTCTCTCCTTCGCTTGGACATCAGCATGAATCATTTCTATATCTGATTTATGAACACAACACTCACTGGGCTATTAAATGGTCTCTGATTTTTAAACTGAAGAAACCACAGAAATGTATCTGCCAGAATAGTCTCCATAATTTGGAAGCACAGTAGATCAATACAGATGTAAAAATCATATTTCAGCTTCCTGTTAGTGAGCATTTGAAAGGTGGAGAGCCACTGATTGGTCTGGTTTGTGTCCAGGATAAACATGATTATTTCTCAACTTTAACTCCACAGCAAAGAACTGAGCTCACAAAATTTAGTCTGGCTGTAGATAAAGCTTCTCTGCTTTCAGGAAACAAAAATCCATGCACATCATCCATCTAAAACGTCAGTGGTAAACATCAGGGTTTTTTTTTTTCTCTTTCCATATTCAGAAAAAGATTCATTTCAAGATTCACCATTTTCCACCAGTGTTTAACAATTGTTCAAGGTGGTGGACTGCAGAGGAGAGTCAAATAATCTCTCGCATGTTGCTACTCACTCTGCCCGGGGTGTCAATTATATATTTACTGAAAGAATAGAGCAGGTTGCATGAGGCTGGTAATATTCCATATTTTTCTTATTGTCCACAGATACCATAAAGACCAAAACGAACAATGGAAATATCCTGCATACAATACTTGTTGGTAACAACATGTCATCTAGTCCTTATTTACCATGAACATGGTCACTGAACATAAAACATGTGTGCCGCTAAAGGCCACAGACAAGGTAAAGAATTTGGAAAGTACTGAGAGACTGACTATCATGTTGGTTTTGGTCTTTGAATGGGATATGTTGAAATAAGATCTACAATACTCAGTACTGCGAAACCTGCATCATGATATCTAACCTCACATCTCATAGTGCCAGCTGCTTCCTTTAACCACTCAAAACTGTTAAAGAGATATCCGAAAAATAAGCACATATTGTGGAAATTTGTACTATCACACACTTGTCAACTTTTTCTCACCTCTTTCTCTCCCACTGTTTGTCTCTTGCTCTGGGCGAAACATCCACTCTGTGCTTTCTGCTTGTGTCTACATCAGGAATAAAATGTTCACTGTTTGTGTGGTTGGTCATGTAACAGAGGGGCCTTTTCCACAGACACTATGCACATATATTAATATGCAGTATCATTCATTATATCACTGAAATTGAGAAAGGGACAAAAAAGGGAGGCTATCACAGCGAGACAAAGCAAAAATGACAGAGAGGCTAATCGGGGTGAAGAAAAAGTATCATCAACACCGCCACCATCTCGCTCATCATCAGCCTTCCCGCTTCCTCTTCCCAGCCGGATCCCATTTATCATCTTCTCAAAGTACTGCGGAGCATTGAGCTATGGGGCCGATACATTGAGACACTTTATGTCTGACCTGCGATCAATGTAGTCTTGAATGCCAAGAGCTGTGTCTGTTAAAAGAAAAAAAGAAAAAAAAAAAAAACCTCTCATAACTGCATTTTCTCATTTGTCTGGCTTCTGTCCAGGACTTTCAATCAATCCTTGCACAGCGAGAACTCTGAAAGAAATTGAATTAGGTCCTGGGCGTTGAACCACGGTTTCTTAATTGGCACAGGATTAGTTCACATTGATTTGGCCTGATTGGAGTCCCTAGCTTGTGTTTCCACTTAATCACCGAGCACACCCTTCTCTTGAACCACTATTTGCATGCACCCTTCCCCTCAGCCTATGTCTGTCATTCACACACTACTTTACCTTGAGTATTTGCATGAAATCATTGGCTTGGATTGTTGCTGCTTTTACTATCGCTATCATTTCTGCTGCTGCATCACACATACTACACTGCGTTAATCAGATTTCTTGGTGTTATTATTATTACAGCAGTTCGGGTACAGTATAGCAAAAGGCTGATGCTCTGCCAGGTCCAGAAAATTGCCCTCTGGTTACAGAAAATGCTCTGATACATCGCTGCTGTTATTCTGACTGAGCAGTGGAGAGCGATGGAGTGAGAGAAGGAGCCAAGGAAAGATGGAGAGAGATTGTCTCCAGGGGAAATAAAGTGAGGACAGGAAAGAACACAGATTATGCATGAGAGAGAACAAAAGAGTGGAAGAGAGCGAAAAAGATCACAAATAAGGTTGTGCAAGCAATATGCTCGGAAAGGGAGCAGCAGAGAGAAGATAAGGGAGACAGTTATGAATGGAGAGGGAGACATAGGAGTGGAGATGGACTGGAGCTGTGACAAGACTGTCTATTAAAAGTGCACTCTCTGCTTCCGCCTCTGGAAGCTGAGACCTTGAAAGCAAGCATCCCCATGGAATTAGATTTATTAGACTATATTGTATTTTCTGTGGAATTGATATGTGGAAATGAGCAACTTTTTGGCACCTTGATGTCAGGAGCCACTAAATAGTACCATCAACACAGGAAATCATGCTAACAGAATGTTTTATAGTATCTTGTGCTCACTGTATGATTAAAGCTCAGAATCTATGGGTATGTGTTGATATGTTTTTCCAAGGGTATGCATTCAGGATCTGTCATCTAGTCACTGACATGACTGGATTTGATTATAGGCTCTCTGACACACGGCAGATGGGAATTTCTAGGTGGGTAATCAGCACATTGCAAGACCTGTCGCACACAGGAGAACAGCCACACAGTGTCACTCCAAATAGAAATAAGGTAGGGTGTTTGCTTAATTCAATCAGAATGGTTGAGGGGAGGCTGAAAATGCACTAAGCTGACAGGTGCTCATGGGACAAGATGTTATTGAGGAGGGCATTGCAGACATTGCTACTTACCTGCCTTCTTCACAATTCAACTATTCTTTTTCCAACATTAGAATGTAACTTTTTAGCCGGGTTAGCTGTGTTTGACGCTGAAAATGGCAACCCAGAGGGTGAGTGAAAGGAAGCAGAATGCAATAATCAGCCAGTGGGAGGGATTATCTCTCCTGTCAGCATCTATTGAGCCAGACTGCATGGTGGCCAACAGTATAAAACAACTCTTATGATTCTTTATATGTCATATTGGTATTCATTTCATTTTCAGGCGCAGTAACATTTACACAGTCAGACATAATGTGCCATATGTCTCCTTTACTCTTCCACTACATTCGCACCACAGGGCCTCATGCTCCGTGCCAAATTTGCTGCTCATATCTGATTGTGTTGGCTGCTGTTCATGTGTATTCTGGGATATAACCCATATCCTGTTCTAATAAGAACTGACAAGGATGTCAAAAAGACAAGTGCGCATAGAGAGACAACGACAAAAGGTATCACATCTCTTTTTGTACCTTTTAGTATGCTTCTCTTGCTCTTGCAGAGATTAGCCGTCCTGCTAACACTGAGGCTTAGTTCTATGCAAGGAAATCGGAAAATTTCCTAAATACCGTTGAGCTTTTCTCTGTTGTTGTGCCCGGCGTTTCTGACAGGCTGAGAAGTTATTGGCAGTGGGAGGGGTGGTTGTGTAGTGTTTGAATGTGCTATCAGAAGCTTTGACTGCATAAATCAATTCAAGTTCAGTACATGAATATTAGCCCAAGGTCACATAGCTGTCTCAGAGGACTTAACAATCTGCACAGCATCCTTTACCCATAGACCTTAGAGAGGGATGAGGAAAGACTGCAAAAAAAAAGAAAGCTGCATAACATTTTATATTTGGGGGGGGGTTGTTTTAAGACTGCACCACAACAGCATTGTTTTTACATACTGTAATAACTTTAGATCATGGAATTAATTTTTCCGATCTGTGTCAAATGCATTTTAATGTAAACTTTTCACAAGGAGAAATAACTGATACAAAAACACAGAAAAAAAATATGTTGCCATACTTCAGGATTAGATATTTGATTACATGTCAGTATGTTTCAGATCAGAATGTATAAAGAAAATCATTTTAAGCAGGTTACATATGACAAAAAATGGAGTTTAGACTCCACCAGCTACAATATAAATCTCCCAGTGATCCAATATTTTAGCCCTATGTTATCTGATTTACACTATACCTTTTGTAATCACTATTTTTCTGTCCGTCTGTTTTCTGAGAGGACAGACCATCAGAGTTAATATCAACTTAGCTTGTTTCTCTAATGTTACAGAACACAAGTCTGAGTTTCCAGCTTAATTTCACAGTGCTGCGGACCTTTCTTCCAAAACAGACTCAAACTTGCATTCTGTGCCTTGGCACATGTCTGTATGTATACACGCAAACACCTGCTTTTAAATAAATGACTACCTGTCATCAGTGTGTGTTTCTCACATTACAGCGCTGTGAATTCATTAAGTGTGCCCTTTGGAAGTCTGACCTGCCAGGTGGGGTGCTGTCAACCCCACCTGCCTCTGAAGCACGCCCCGCATTTCAATTGCAAATACCGTTCACATCTCAGTGCCCTTGTAAAAAAATCCCAAAACACGTACGAGACCACACATTGACAGGCTTACACACACAACTCACATTCAGATTTTTTTTTGAGCAGTGCTTTAAAGTTAAACCTGCCACTTTCTGACTGGACAGCGGTGTTAAAACATATTTCATAACCCTCAGGCCTGGAGATGTATTTTTATATTCTGTCTCCTTGAAATGCTTTCTGTGTAGCTCTTTTCATCCTCTTGACCGTTTTCTTCAGGTTCTTTGTGCAACAGGAAAAAAACATAAGACTGAGATTGTTGCTTCAGACGGGCATCCTGGTTAGTTTAATCACCCATGATTTATTCAAAATCTGGAATTATTTTAATCACACAGAGATTTGGGTGTATTTTGAATCGGATTAGTGTATGTTTTTCTGCGAGATGAGATTCTGCAAGTTCTCATCTGACTCGATGCATTCCTTCATGCATGTACTACACTGCTGCAGCCCTCAGGTTTTCGAGGGATGCTGCTGTACAGTATGTGTTTAGCTGACTGGGTTCGCAGTGATTGGATAAGCCCTAATAGAAAAAGTTGGGTCAGAGTGGGCCACGGCTTGGACTTACAGTTTCCTGAGCAATGTCAGTCCAAAGTGACCTGAGACGGTATTATTGAGTCATCACTAGTTTTTGTGTAAGAGTGTGTATGTAGAGGGGTGTGGGGAGGGGTTAGAGGCTCTTGTGGACAGGCAGAGCTAAATCTAAATCCCCCTTTTTTCCGTCAATAATTCTCTGCTTTTTCACAGCCTCTCTAATCTTCTTTCTGACGTGATTCACCTCTATTTATCACCAGAGTGCCTGCGTGCCTTAAACAATCAGGCAAAAGTGCGCAAAATGTCTGTTTGTGTGTGTTTACGTGTGAGCATGTGTGTCAGTGTGACTTTCAATCTGTACAGATCCTGATCTTCAACTAGATAAAGGTATGTGCCCGTGTGTGTGTGTGTGTGTGTGTGTGTGTGTGCGTGCGTGTGTGTGTGTGTGTGTGTGTGTGTGTGTGTGTTTGTGCTGTCTGCTGGTAGATAAGAAATTGCACGATAACTTCTGAGTTGATGTTATGAGCCGCTGCTTCACAAATTCCATCTTTGTCCAAAATAAGCATCAACATCAGATCCACGGCCGACTGGTGTGAAGTCATGCTGCTGTGAAAATGTAATAAAGCATAGAGATAATCACAGCTGAAGTTTGAATAATGGCTCTGTATAATGGCTTTGTGCTACACCAGTGTAGAGATTATGCATCATGCTGGCCAGGCAGGCAGCCCGCTGGTGCTGCTGCTGACTCAGTGCAAGCAGGGGCTTGGGGGGTTAATGCAGCAGGGCCACAGTCGGATCCACAGCCCATCCTCATCTGCCAAAACTTCAAAGGATGCCCTGACAGAGTCTAAATCGCCATCTCCTACGGTCCAAGCTCTGCAGAATATTTCCCCTCCCCCTCAGTGCACAGGTCAAACTCTGCCTCATCTTTTATGTATCGCTTACCCCATTGATTGCACTCTAAGAGATTCATGAGTACAGAGGGGCCTATTTCTGTATCACACTCTAGCACATGGAGTTTTTTTTTTTTTTTTTTTTTTCAAAACAAGATTTTTTTTCCCCTCGTTTGTATAGCTCTAATTTAATTTCCTTCTCATTTTTTCTGTGTTTCTGTTTCTGTTCCTCTGTTGTTTTTATTCTGGTTTTATACCTATCTCTCACTGTGCGTCACTCTCCCAACTTCCACTTATTTTGCATAGAAGGTCACAGTGATTTCCCCATTTTACAGACCTCTTCTTTCCTTTTTTTGCTATTTATTGTGCACTAATGAATTATTCAGTCTGCAGGCAGTGAATATAGTACATTTTAGAGCTGCAGTATAGAAGATGGGCACATAGGTCAACTTCTTCAAGTCAAATCTGGACACATATCTTCTTTCTAAATGATCTCAAAAATATTTTTTTGCATGTTTAAAGACAGTAGAAAATAAACAATCATTTCTTATTTTTTTGTGTGTGTTGATTTGAAAGTAGACTCATCTTCTTCCTTTTGCCGTTTACGTTCACTGAGAGCAGTGACATTGTTCTTCCAAACAATATATTTTAGGGGCAGCTGTGACTCAGGAGGTAGATCGAGTTGTCCACAAATCAGAAGGTCAGTTCGATCCCCAGCTCCTCCTGTCCACATGTCGAAGTGTCCTTGGGCAATATACTAAACCCCAAATTGCTCCCGATGGTTGTGCCAGCACCCTGCGTGGTAGCTTGCCACCATCAGTGTGTGAGTGTGTGTGTGAAAATGGATGAGTGAGCAGCAGAAAAAAAACTGTCAAGGGTATTTGGGTAAAAGCACTATATAAATGCAGCCATTTGCCATATTAGCATGCCAATCTTGTGTCTAATCTATTCTTTATGTTCATCCTTAGTTTTTTTTACTCATTCATATGTTGATCCATATTTTAACAGGCCACCTCAACCCCTCCCCATCCCTGTTTCTGCACCTGTGTTTAAGTGATGTGTGTGTTATGCACCCCAGCAGAGTGTGAAATTGAAATTCTTTCCTGCAGAGGTGACATGATTGACAAGGAAGACAGGACAAAGGAGATGTGAAATCTCATCTTTTACTTTCCACTTGTGATTTTCCACTTGTGATTTCCCACCTGTGATTCATTTAAAGGTGATTTTATCATTCTTCATAGTATTTATATTTCCATACTATAACATGTTTATGAAATTATATTTTATTACATTTAATGATAATGTGCTTCTTAATTTCTCTCCTCAGACATTATGTGACCTTGCAATAATAAGAGTTCTGAGTGGTTTTGAGATATTGATGATACTGATTGGTTTTCACATCCTAAATAGCAAAACTGACATGCAGTGAAGTTCTCCATCATTCTTTTAAATAAGACACATCTTAAATTAGCATGAACTGTGTAATTAACATTAGCAAGCTAGCTCAATGTATAGAAAAGATTTTAAAAATTCTTCAAACTTAGTTGTAACAGTGTCAATAAAACACTGATTAACTTAACAGTTGAAACCAAGTTAGAGAATGACTAACTGTCTAAAACAAGGATGTTCACTTTCTGCGTATCTATTTATTAGAACAATAGAAATATTAGCTCAAAAAGTAAGAAAGAATAACAAAATAGAGGGTCTAAGAATAAATAGTCTAAAATCAAAAATTTCAATGTATGCGAACAATGTTAATTTTCAAATTCAGCCAACTATTTCATCCTTCACTGTGTTAGTTGAAGAGCTAAATAATTTTTCAGTTATCTCCGGACTGAAACCCAACTATGATAAATGTACTGAATCATGAATTGGGTCTCTGAAGGACACAGATTTTGAGCTCTGTGGTGATCTGCCATTGAAATGGTCAGATGGCCCAAAAGATGTCCTAGGTATACATATCCCTAAAAACATGGAACATATTACAATGAAAAACTTCAATAGAAAGCTACATATAGTTGAGAGAAAATTACAAGTTTGGGGATTGACTAATCTAACTTTATATGGAAAAATAACAGTGATAAACTGTTTAGTAATTCCGCAGTTTATATATATCCACATGTCATTACCTTCCCCAGGAGAAGAGCTTTCATGGGGTGGACAAGATAAGAAGTAAGATATCTATAAGATATCTATATAATGATTACAAACATGGTGGACTTAAACTGTTAAATCTTAAAGCATTCCACTTCGCATTAAAAGCATCCCTTATACCTAAATTTATTTCAAATCCACAGTGGTTCCCAGCAAAGTTATTGATGTCCGTTTATCATCTGTTCCATAAAGATTTCTATCCTTACCTTCAGTTGACTGCTTTTTAGTTTACTATATTAAAGTGAAAGTCATTTCCATACTTATCATGTTTTTTGAAGAGGTCATAGTCAGCTGTTTTCAGTACCAATATCATCAAAAAGAACCCTGTTATGAAATCCAGAGCCAAGGGTTGTGGTATAATGGAAATATTTTGATTAAAGATGAGCCTTTATTTATTGAATTCATGTTTGAAAAAAGGAATATTATTTTAAAATGATCTTTTGAACAGTAAGGGTGAAATCATGTCTTATGATCTTATAGAAGTGTACGGTAATATTTGTGACCTTCTTACATATAATCAACTCCGGGCAGCTATACCACAGACCTGGAAAAGGAAACTATCATTATGTACAAAACGAATGGTATGTTGCCCCTATATTAAGGATACAACATGAATGAACAAGAAAAAAATTAACAAAAAATACATATCAGTTATACATGCATCTTAAAAAAATATCTGCTGCACCGGTGCTATTCAAAATGGGAGGATTTGTTAGACAAATGTATCCCATGGAGGAAAGTTTACATGCGTTTACACCAATACTTTTGATGTCTCCACTAGAATTTTAAAACTAAAACTAATCTACAGATACTTGCCCATGAAGAATATGCTTAAAAAATGGGGCATCCAACAATGTGACTCAGTTTACAACTCAGTTTTTTATAGTTGTCCTTTAACTATAATGTTTGGTGATTTAAGGGATGATTAAGAAGGAAAAGACTTGAACAACATCATCATTATGATGGGGACAGTATATATATTTAAAGCTACAAAAAGAGAACAATTAAACATTGAATGTTTCAAGATGTTTCGGAAGTATCAGTGGGTTCTTGAAAAGGATGTTAATAGGAATAAAGAACAGAATTTAATTTTTGAATGAGGGTGGGATGCTTTGAGTCAGGGTGAAGGCTGATGTTAAAAAGGGGAAAGAAAAAAAAGGATAAATAAAATAACATTGAAATGTTGATAAAGGTTAACTAAAGGGATGTAAATATGTTTACTTTTTGGCTGTAAAACTAAGTAAACACTTATGTATGGGAGTGCATCTATGTGGATATGTATATGAATATGTGTCAGCGAGTGGTATGTGTATGAATATGAACCTACCTTTGTCCTATACTGCACTGTTAGAACAGGAAACACTTTTTTGTTTGTTTGTTTGTTTTTGTTTTTTTCCTCTACTTTCCCTTGTCTTTTTTAATGTGTTGTTGTTGTTGACACTCAGTATTTTCCTTTATATGTATGTGTATGTATCCCTTTGACCTAGTGTAATAATTAACAAAAAAAAAGTTAGAGAATGACTTTGGAGATATATAAATTAAAAACTTAAAGTAAACCTATAAAAAATGTTAAAAACTTGTCAAAAATAGTTTTGGGTGAATAACTCTGAGGTCACAAATGATAGCTTATGTGTAGAGTTTTGTGTTTTGCTATAACTCTACTCTAACTTTTCTTGAACTTGTTATTTTATTGGTATCTCTGCATCCTTGTCATGTGAAAAGGACCTAAAGCCCCCCTGGAGTATCTATGCCCTTCCTCTGAGTGTGTGTGTGTGTGTGTGTGTGTGTGTGTGTGTGTGTGTGTGTGTGTGTGTGTGTGTGTGTGTGTGTGTGTGTGTGTGCTCGCGCGCACTCCCACCTAGTGAGCATCAGACAGACCACCATCTGTTCCATGCCCCCACATTGACCTACCTGCCCCTTCCTCTTCATCACCTTCATAGGATATCATATCGTAGGATATCTTTCTAGAAAATGCATTTGCAAAGTGTTCTGAAAGGCACGCTAATGAATCTGGTCTGATAGGATATTATATGGGATAATTATATAAGATGTGTCTCAGAGCTGGATGTTCCTTACATAAGCCTTTCCATTTGAGAAAAAAAAAAATCCTCAACAACATGAGACCATACGCTTTAAGAGATGGGAGCAGAGTGTTGGTGATCTGCTTTATTGTAAAGCAGAGTGAGTCATTGCCCCGAGACAAAGACTGGCACCCTCTCTCAAAACACCTTAAGGACTTAACACGCTAGATTTAAAGAAGCGCAAATAGGCTTAAAATGAATTTCCTCCCCTTATCTTTTCTTTTTTCTTGCCGGCTATGAATTCTGCCCATGTCCCCCTCCCTCCTTTCGTGCCATTTCTTTGAAATGTTACTTCCCAAAAGACAGGATCAAAAACCAACACACTGGCGCTGTGATTTTACAGCCAAACTCAACTGGTCTTAGCCGATTATGCACACAGCCATTTTAATGTCTTTTAATCTAACCACTCTGGTCAATGAAGATGAACGTTCTCCATTTACTGTTGGGGTCTGAGCTAAAGCAAGGGAGGGGGGTTGTGTATTTCTTTTTTTATCTCCAAATGAGTCTTGTGCTGTCCACCATCCCCCCAGCATTTCACCAGTAATTGCAACACTGAAGTGAGTCTGGAAAAGAGCAGGGAGCAACAACACAGCTTGAGCACATGGCACATGGGCCAGCACATTAGCCACCAGGGCACCGCAGGAGTGTTTTGATGTGTTGTGATGAATTCTCAACCACGGACTCTGTCTTTGTTCGTTCCAAGGTGGAGAGATGTGCACGCACGGAGGACAAGGAGCCTGGAATTAATCACAGGAGAGAAAACATGCCGAAGTTGAGACAATAAAGAAGGTGAGTTAGACTTCTCTGCATGATTGTTCTCTCCACTGGATCGTCATCATACTGCTGACAGTGTCCCTACACCCTAAGAAATGAAACTTGGATGTTGTTTGCATTACATAGTTGTTTTAGGTGGAAACCACTAAATAATTGCATTTTTTACCATCAAAACAAGAAGGTTGTTCTTGTTTTGATGGTCAAAAATGCAATTATTTAGTGCATTAACATAACAGTGTAAGGTTTCAGGAATACACAATTGTGCTGATTTGAACCTACATAATCAAGTTATATAAAGGACCAGTGTGTAGGATCCTTTGTCCTTTCTGGGCTACTGTAGAAACATGGCAGCGCAACATGGCAGCCTCCATGGAAGGAGACCCACTTCCTATGTAGATATAAAGGGCTCATTCCAAGGTAACGAAAACACAACAATTCTTATTTTCAAGTGATTTTACACTAATTAAAACATACTTTGAACATGAATATTATATTCCATTTCTGCCAAGCCCATTACTTACTAAATTCTACACACTGCACCTTTAAAACATACTGCAGGCATTGGAATGAATAAAGAGTGTCCCAACGCGCTTTCCATATTTCTCTGCACATGTGCAGCACGCGCAGGTTAGCAGCCATTTTCTCTTGCAGCTGGACCAGGTGTTCACAGCAACCGTTGGCTGAAAGTTTTTATTGCAATCTACAACCATCCATCGATTTTGTTGGTAAGTATGTGAATTATTTCAAATATTTAATTTATTGGTGCATAAACAACAGCAGGCAAGATTTTTTACTTTTTATGTGATCGGTCATATACTTTAATGTTAGATTTGAAAAGCCTGTTGTAGCTAGCTTAATTTTCACACTACTGCTTGTGTTTGTCTTGTAGTAGTAAAACTGTGACAAAGAGGCAATACTGTATTTAACAATTTTTTGTAGCTTTGTCTTATTTTGTTACTCTCACTGAGTACTTTATTAGGTACACCTCTGCAATCTAATGCAATCCAATACAACAGCTCTGCCATGAATTCTACTTTTACAAAGCTTGTACATTTTCAGTTTTTGTGGACATTGTCAAAAAGGTGATAATTCCACTTTATGTTTATTATAGAGGTTGTAGTGGGTGGCGGTGGTGTACTGGAGTGTTCCTAAAATTTTGCCTACTTTGTGTGTGTGTTAGTGGAGTGGACAAAATATCAGGAACATTCTTCAACATACTGCACTCCAGTACACCACCAGCAACCACTACCACCTCAATAACAAACATAAAGTAGAATTATTAGCTCTCTGACAATCTCAACAAAAACTGATATGTAGTGGTTTGTAGTGAAGTTTATAGGCTTCATAAAAGCAGAATTCATGGCAGAGCTGTTGTATTGAATTGCATTAGATTGCACAGGTGTTCCTAATAAAGTTAGTTAGTGAGTGTATTAGCTAACATTAGCTTAGTTCATTCCTCATGTACTAAGTTACGTAACAGATGAGCCACAGAGCTAATTATCCATTTCTTTGGAAACTACACTCAGCGACTCTGCAACTCTGCAACTTCATAATACAGTCCCTTGTGATCAGTCCCTGACATTTAGGCTGAATAAAATTGTCAGCACTGTGTGAACACAGCATAGTCTGTGGAGTTATGTGTAGATTGTGAAGGTTTGTTCATTTGCACAGAAGCCCAGCACTGAAGATCATCAAGAATGTGTCCTAAAAGGGCTTTGCTGCAACATCAATGAAAAGCCTGACACCCTCATAAAGGAGTACTTGGTAAGTTGCATAATAGAGTATGAACCATAGCCTGATCAAACATTTTTGATGAGAATCATGACAACATAGATATGTACTGAATGGAACATTTAACAATGTGAAAATAAACTTGTTTGTGTTTTTCTGGTTGACAATCCATGTAATCATGTAGTTCAAACATCATTGTGTAGCTTCCGTGTTCACACTTGCAAGAAGGTGTGCTCTACTGCACGATAAGTCTTGAATAACTGTAGGTGTGTTGAAATGTCAGCTCGGGGAATTGTCTGTGCTGCTGTCAAAGTACTCCTGCCTCTTTGCAAATTTTTATTCTTGTTCACTGCCTACAGCTCAAACATGTCTGTGGAATTTCTGCACTCCTATTTCTTACTGGTATATTAGCTGGGCACTTTTTCAATTGATTTGGCCAATGCTGACAGCACAAGTCCAAATCTTCCATGTTCTAGTTAGAGATGAAAAAATGTTGTTTCATTTAATTAGTTGATTGACCAAAGTAATTGGCAACTATTTTGATTATATTGTTTTGCAAGCAGAGATTGAATTTTTTGTTTTGTCCAAATATCTCATTGGGCTTTGGGAAATTCTTATGGCCACCTTTACTAAAGTCTGACAATTTATAGACATTTGAGAAATCAGTTAGAGTAATTCATATTGAAAATGACAGCTGCGGTCCTAGTTCTTATAAACAGATTCTAATTAATATTTTGTTTTTCTTCTATTTTTAGGATATTGATCATCCTGGTGCAAGGAAAGTAATGGAGGAAATGGTCTTGGGAATCTATGTCATGTGATGGAGCAGAGCCAACAGATCCCCCTGAGGATGTTGGCGTCATAATTCAGAAGGTGGAGGTGGTGAACGATCTTAGAGATGTTGCTTTGCTGATCTGCAAGCCTAAACTTAAGCTACCCCGAGAATCTGAAATGCACATTTGAATTTCTTCAAAAATTGATGTTGATGGAGTTTGATTGCAACAGACTTTTCACAAAGGTGCAGGTCCTCAAAAACAGACTACATGAATAATTTCACCTGCAATCAATGAGACTGTGAATCTTGGGTTAGGTTCAGTGAGCAATTGTGAACTGAGTATCTTTAGACTCTTTGTTTGGCCAAAAAAAAAGCAATTTCAACAGTTGTGACATTTGTTTCCAGTTTCTCAGTTTTGAGCATTTGATGTTATGTCAAAACAAACTGAACATCTTCAGATTTCAGACTGCTTTCTAGATGAAAGAAGATGTCTAAAGACAGAATACTGATTGATTTTTATCATATTTGTCATCCCTCAACCAAAACTGCCATTTGCTGTTGTAATTTGTTAGTGCTTGCTGCTGCCTGTTTTCATATCACTGCAAACTGAGCATTTTGGACTGCTGGCTCAACAAAAAAGATATATGAAGACAGAATGGTCTTTCTTATTTGTTAGTATTTGCTGATATTTTGTTATGTCACTGGAAACTGAGAATTTTTGCATTTTGACTGCTGGCTAGATAAAAGATCTCTAAACACAAAATATTAATCCATCAGCCAAAACTGCCAAACATTTGCTGTAATTTGTTACTCATTGCACTTGTTTGTTTTCATATCACTGTAAACTGAGCGTATGTTCATTTTGGAGTGCTGGCTTGACAGAAAAAAGATTTTTCTAGTTTTTCAGTCGTGAGCATTGACTGATGTTTGAATGCACAAAAATGGCAATTTGATCAAATTGGGCTGTAGTGATTCTCGACTTTTTAAATAATAAATAATTCAGGCAATGCATTAGAATATTAAAAAGGGTAATTATTTGTTATTTTTCTGTATATTTTTATTATTATTTATGTATCTCTTTGTATATTTTATCTATTTTAAGTAATGCATGACATTAAGGGCAAAATGGTACAAAATGGTAAATCTTTCTGCATTTGCTTCCTTGGCTTCATGATGTATTATTGCAAATATATTGATGTCACTTTTGTGAAGCACATTCCTCAACATTTTTTGATCTGACACTGTTCAATAAAGTCAGGTGAGGTACAATTACTTAAGTTGTATTTATTTCCCTCACTTACCTTGATGGAGCATGTAGTGTTCAGTCATTTTAATACAATCAACAAAATCTTACAACATTAATACAACTCACCTGTGTTAGATAAATTTAACATAGCTGTGGTTTGTAAATCAAATGTAAATGTGTTAGTAAAATCAATAGTGTGTTCAGTTAATTCTACATAACTGAATGATGTAGCATTTAATCAATACAGATTGGAGAGATTCGCTTGACAGTGTTTAGTAATGATTCTCTGTTCCTTTTCTCATTTATTCAACTCAGTTATGTGGGACCGGTTGACATGACTAAATTAAGTAAATGTAACATTTTATTTGTGTATGAGTAGCTTTGGATGCAACTTTAATTGATGCACAGATCAGTAAGTGCCTATGAAGTGGGTCCCACTAAGGTAGAGCAGTACATAAAGAAAAACCTTGACATATATTCTATCAACTCTGTTACGGTTGCCTCTGAATGCTGTCAATTTTCACACCTGCACACTTGCGATTCACCTCCGACCTTTTGAATGCAGCCTTCCGTACGCCAGCTATAACCTTTCAGTGCACCCTCAGTAGAAACACATCTGTCACAAGCTTGACAGCCTTGCATCGATGCCAGCAGAAATGAGACAGAAAGAGACACAAACGTCGAGCAGAGAGTGACAGAGGGGGCGAATGGCGGGGAAAAGGTGAATGACAGAAAGATGCAGAGATGCAGGGAACAGACAAAATGAGAAAGAGGGTCTCACAGAGGCTGTTTGGATGAAAATGTGTTTCCCCTTTCTGTGTAATGATAACTGGTGACAGAGCAGATGGTGGTGGTGAGATAAACAGTTTTAAAAAGTGTGGAAAAGTGCTTAATAGCAAGTAAAAGTGCTGAACATGTTTACTGTGCCAAACATAAGTCAGAGCACTCTAGCAATGTTGTGCAGACGGCAAATAAGAGAGAGTGGAGAGGATTTGTAGTTATTTTTGTCACAAATGGGAATGAAATAAAAACATTAATACTAAAGTTATAATCGGATATCATCATCATGATCTACTTTCTCTTGCTGATGGATGCTGTATGATACCCTCCATCCTGTTCCTGAGTGTATCATTTATATTTATAGATATTATTACTGAGATGTTACCCAACACGTAAAATATTCCACATAGTACTCTCTTTGAGATTGCAACCTCTTATATATTAAAATGGACAATTCCCACTATATACAATCCATAATAAGTAATTTAATACTTCAAGTGATTGAACATTTATGTTAATACTACGGGCAGAATATGTTGGGACTGTAGTTTTTCTTTAATTTTAGATTTTAGAATAATTCTATGTACATTAGATGTTTCAGAAATGCAACATAAGTATGTACAGTATGTTGAATATGCTTGACAGTAAACTGTACAACAGTATGATGACTTATTTTGAGCTACAATACAATGAGTGAGTGAAAACATTTTTCTTTCAGGAGAAAACAGTGTGTTCATAATAATTAGCAGCTGCAACTGTATTAGAATGGAAATAGTGCACCGTCATTACCATGAGTGGTTAACATCTAATCAGGCATGGGATCCCATCTCTGGCTCGGCTCTTGTAGACGAGCCAACCCTAAACCCTAAGGCCTGGGGCCACTGCCAAAAAGCTGATTTACAGTGAGCACAGCTTATCGTTTGAAAACGTATCATTGCACAGGCTTGGGTCATCATCGAAGGCTATTTGAAAAGAAGTAATGTGGTTTACAAACAGACCCTATAAGCCAGTGTGTTTTGTATAGCAGGGAAGCTCAGAGAAGGAGGGAAGCATTCGGCAGGCAGCAGGATAAACAGGTTGATAGCCGAGGCTGTATCACAGAATTCCTGCTGTGCAGCTCCACTCTTCAGTTTGACAGTTTTTTCCAAATATCTCGATGTTATCCTGTGAAAACAACATTTTGAGTTTTCATCATCAAGCGTTTTATATTTTTTTCTTCTGTGGAGTGTGTTTATGGAGATTAGGTAGCGAATGAGTGCGTAATTAGGACTGATCAGATGAGGTAAATCTTGGCCAGTGGGAGGAGAGCCATGGCGCTGATACTGGCAATCACTGCAGAACAGAACGGACACCCGGGGTTGAGTAGGGAAAAGATTGAAGAGGAATGATCAAAGAGGTGAGGGGGCTGCAAGCAAAGTAGAGAGGGAGAGTGTTTTTGATGTCACAGAGGGGAGAGAAAGCCGTAGCTACTGGGATGTTGAATGACTGGACATCCAGCTGGACATTACATACACCACTTACAGTGTAGAAATGTGTGAGAGCTACTTCTCATACCAAACTCACTCAGGGGTGCTGCTTGTCATTGATATTAACAGATTAACAGGAAACACCTCAGACTAAATTAATCTGCTGAAGTCAGCGTGCAAGTAACACATTTGTTGAACTGGAGCTTCGAGGCAAATTTTTGTCATTCGTTTCTTCAGTTCTTTCACTGCAGACAACCACAAAAGAGTTTTATGGAGAATACACATTGGTAGAAATAGGTTGCAGTGGATGATAGTAGCTCTGAAACTGACAGTCGTGTGTTATAGTTTGATATGATCGTTAAATGTGATGCTGTAAAAACATTTTTGCGAAATCAAGAGCAGCTAAATACCCAATTTTAGAGCTTAATAATTGACATCTAAGTAGTATTAATCACAAACAGTTATCATATAATTTACAGTACATCAAAGCGTTCAGAAACTTTATAACGGGTTCAGTGTTTCAAAGTGTATTTTATGATTAAAGTATGAATAAAACCGTAATATTTCTTAATATAGAATACTGGGAAACACTTCCTTATCTTCAAACAGCCCCAGTTCATTAATTCATGACAACACATTTGCAGACTTTGATTAAAACCCTTTTTTCTACCTTTCAAAGCATACTTTAAGATTATATCTCTTTCTGCAGAATTGAGTATGCTTGACCACGGTTCACATTTTAAGTATTGTCCATGATGACATTAAATATGCAAAAAGTTAATGGTATTTAATAGAGCGTGCGTCACCTCAGTATACCAGGAAGTTGGAGGCTGTTATCTGTGTGTACCTGAGCAAATTATGAAATTGGAAGCTAATTTAACTTGCGCGGTAAGCGGCACATTTCACAGTTCATTTGGCTGTTCATGAAACACGCAACAACAAATCATCTCTACACCTCTAACACTTTGTTTCCAATTCCAACATTTAACTGTGCTATGGCAGGTGAGAGAGGACATTGGTATGATGTATTATTTAGCACACACACAAAAACACTAATTGATTCTCTCAGTGATCACATAGATAAGTATTGTACAAAGATTTATAACAATATTACAGTTCAAATGCATAATGTTCGACCTTGCACATAAGACAAACCCAATTAGTTTCTTCCCTCTCAGCTGAACAGTACATTAGCTTTTGGAATACAAAATTCACTTACTAATGTTTTAAACATTTTGAAAATATGACTAAATGATGACTATAGTTGACCTGTGTACTCTCCATGAAAAACCTGGAAAGTATCGCTTTTAATTTTCTGTACACACTCAGTGTTTGACCTTAAAGGAAAACAACAGAACATTCTGAACGTTGTTGAATGAATATTGCTGAAACAAAAAGTGGAATTACCCTGAAAAACCCCAGATTTGTGAATGCAGACTCTTGTTTTCAGCTTTAGGAGGGAGGTTTCATTTACAGACTTCTTGGTTCACTTAGCCTTAGATGCACAAATAACATATTAAGTCTTAAACTAAGAGCTATTAAAATGTATTTCGCTTTTAGGATATTTAGCTCATATAATTCCAACCAGCCTGAGTGAATCACAAACAAAGGAGAGTTATTTTGGGCAGACATGAACATGCATCTGAAAAACAGCATCTTTGTCGTGCATTACTCAGTTTCTCTATCAAGTCTGTCTTTCCTGATGTCTTTTTTTCTCTCTCCCTCTCTGCGGTCTCCTCTTCCATTTTAATGCAATGTTATTCATTACAGATGTTGCTGAATGTCTGTCCTGGATGACATAACATGTTGACCAACCTATTAGCTCTAACAACGGAAAATAACCACAGAATTTCTCCTGAGTGAGACAGCAGTAATCTGAGTTTAGCAACAAGGCTTCAGTCTTGAGTCTCTGATAGACGTTAGCTAAGCCTGGGTTGACAGGAGACATAATTGAGTCCATTTTGATGACATAAGCCTTGCTGATTCCATTTAGTTGGGAATTTTCAAGCTCCCTCCATGTCGCCAAATGTTGATGTGAGGTCAGCTGGGAGCTAGCTGCTAACCGTCAGCGCACAGCGCTCACCTGGTCTGACACCTGCTCTCTGTGCAGGCAGCATGTTTGGCTCAAATCTCCACAGTGTGCTGGGAAAGCTAGAATTATGCCTCCTAGCTTCTGTGTGTGTGTGTGTGTGTGTAGTGTACTGTGCGTATGCATGGGGATGTATCTGTATTTATGATTGTTTGCTTTGTGTACGCATGTGTCGCAATGGATATGCGTCCACCAGCGCTTATGCGAGAAGACAGCGGGCTAGACCCCCCTTCCCCCCACCCATCTTGCTCAGTTGGATCTCACTCCCGGATCTGTCAGGCGTCTGTTGACGTGTCCTCGATGTGACATGCCACCCACAGTGAAGGAGTGGGACAAACCATCAAGCTTTTTTTCATCGTTTTTCCCGAGTACCTCCCATAACCAGCCTGTAACCTCTGCCCTCAGAACTTAAGCAGATAGGCTCGCATTAGTCTTAGAGTTGGAGTCAAGGTAATCTCATCAAAAGGCTTCAGTTGGTCGTCAGTCCATTATGTAAAGTTTCCCCAAAAGAAACACATGGTTAAATTTGGGAGTGTGTGTGTGTGTGTGTGTGTGTGGGGGGGGGGGGGGGGGGGTCAGTTTTGTTGACTTTCTCCTGCAAGTTTAATTATTTTCTGAGCTTATTTCAATGCAGAATAATATTATGCAAATCACAAATTATTGTTATCAGGCTTCACTGGTATTTTGTTAATACGGTATTTAATCTTTATTTAGCACATATTGTCTAATAAAAGTTTCATAAACAGTACGTATTTAGGACTACTTCAGCTAAAAGTACATTAACACATTAGCTGTGTGCACTTAAGGTCAGCTCTGTTTTACAGACATGTAATTAACTGTAGAATCAGTTGCTTGAAATCACCTGACACTTTGGACGCCTGTGGCATCAGTGTGATGGTAATGCTGCCTGACAGTGGCAAGTGACTGTACTGTGCATACTGTACAATCAAAGTGCATACACATAAACACGTTGCTTGTTCCAGCAGTGAATGTGGGTCTGCATGTTTTTTCATAAAACAATGATTGTTCTGCATATCACGTGAAATGATGCATTGAATTTTTACTGAGTAGGAAGAGGATTAAAATAACAAATCATCTCATGAAACACACAGTGAGGCAGCTGAATATGTATGCAGGTTGTTTTGTAAAGTTTAATTGACCATGTTCAGTTTATTTGTGCTGTTCACAAGCAACTGCATGACTGGAAATAGCAGCTGTAATGAAGAAGCAGCAGCTCTTTATTATCAGCTACAAGTGTATGAACACAGCAGAAATGCCACACGGAGGAAATCAGTTGCAAGCCTCACACTGACATTAGCAGCATTAGCAACTTTTTCACATGTGGGTCATGGCTGCAGTTGATGGATGAGGCCACAATGTGTTATGTAGAACATGCACATACACACAGACACACAGAGCATGACTCTCCAGGGTTCGATTTAGTTATCACCGTCACAGCACTATGCTGCTTCCACGTAGTCCAGGATTACGCGCCCCAGATTTCACAGCTCTTAAGAGAGAATATAAACATGAATGTTATTATTCTGTGTAAGCACAGATGGAAATGTGCATATCCAAACATAAGGCGGATGCTTTTTTACCTGACATTTTATTAGTTTGTGTGTTGGAGCGCTCAGAATTGCTTTTTGAATGTTACTGTGGCATACATTGAGGGGGATTTTGATAAAATGCACATTAAGCAAAAGGATTTAGCATTTAATTTTCATGTCATATAAACATATGATTTGAATATATTTTTTTGTCATTGTATTCATATGTATTTGGAAATTCATTAATTTTTCCCACAGACAATGCAAGGTGACTGACAGTTGGCACTTCTGTGGCTTGGATCAGCATTAAAATCTCCCAGTTGAGTCTTCAGTACAAAAGATTAGCAACTGGTTCTTTGATTAAAAAGTCTTTGGGGGGCAATAAACGTCCGATTACCAAGCTTAAAATTGTCATGTTTGCAAGCTGAGGGTGGAAGCTAAAGATTACAATGTTAAGAAAACAAATGACACAATCTGCAGCGTAAATCAATTTACATTTGGATGCTTGGGGGGTGGGGGTGGTGGGGGGCTCTGCATGAATTGGGCATGACTGTCGGTTTTGGAAAGCACAATAGTTCCAAATCTCCCATAGGTGCTCATTTGAGTTTAAGTCTGTTAACATGAGGATAAGGTTTACATAATTTTCATTGTCATCAAACTCAGTAACCCTTCATCAGAGCACTATCATCCGAAATGTTTCATCACAGGATAATAGAGAGGATAAAAGAGGTTGTAAGACTGGGGTCTGGTCATTTTTCACTATTTTTCTGCATGCCCTGCTGATACACAAAGATATAAAGCATAACAAATGGCGACTTCTGTTTCTGTCCACACGTATGATCCCAGAGCAGTTGGTACATATGAGTTCTCATTAGCTGGGGTGAAAACACATTGTTTTCCGCAAGAAAATCCATTTGTTTCCATGGTGATACTGTCCTCCCTTGTCCAATTTCCTTGGCTGCTTTTTATGGATAGATTTATTGAACTTTATTAAAAAAGAGGAGAGAGAAAAGAGTTAGTAATTTCTCACACTCTGTAATATCAAGGTGGTGGAGGCTGAACATTTTGAAAGGCTCAAAGTGATCTTTTATCTATATAGCATTATAATCCTTTAAAACAGTTATCCCTACGTGTGTGTATCATATATGTGTATCACTCATATTGTAACCAAACCAAATAAAGGATTAAAGTCAGAAAGAATAAATCCATAATCACTGGATTTAATGTTGTAGTCCGCAACAACACTACGGCAGATATTACAGGTTTGAACAAAAAGCCCATTAGCACGCTAACTTATAAGGCCATTTTGCATTTTACAAAGTTAGCAAACAACCTTATCTTTATCCAAAATTGTCCATCTACAATATAGTGTTGAATCTAAATTACTTACACACATTATGTCTCAGAGGGTTTGTTGTCACGATCATCTGTTAAACACAGTTTGCTAGTTTTCTCTGTTTCGTGTTAGCAAAGAGAACAACGTTAGCCTAGTTTGCTGATGGAGAAACAGACAGTGCAGTTTAGTATCTGGGGTACAGCACAGAGCATCAAACAGATCATTAAAGATTGAATTATTTCTCTAACATTTAGAAACTACTTGTATTCTACAGGGTAAGAAAAGAATATAGTTAAAATCACAAATATCAAACTAAAGGGAAATCTTGCTTCTTTTTGACAGGGTTTGGTATAGAGCCTTTGTAAGATTAAGCTCAGAATGTAGCCAATTCCTCTGAGAGATCACATGACTGTCTATCTTAACTAACTGCAAATAGTACCCTTTAAAGTGAGGAACAGGGAAAAGTGGACTTCTTTGTCCTTTATTCCCACTGTACGCCCATAATGGATTCAACCTTAAGCCATACAATAGCAATCAGTGGAGTCGTGGCCTTTTGTTATGGAATCAAAGCCAAGTGTTAGATCCACTCGATCAATCGTTTCCTTTTAAAGATCCAGGCTATGCTGAATGAGTACACTCATTTTTAAGGAAAAAAGGCTCCTCATCAGTGATCATAAAGTCAGAACTTCTCTAATATTTTATAACAACAAGCTAATATATTTCTACATGGAGTTTTTGCATGAATCCATCATATGAGATGTCACTTTGGGATTGAGCATATCAGAAATGACATACACTGTACATAAAAGGATTGTAATTTTTTATGTTTTTGCTGAGTTGTACATAAAAATGCACTCTCAAAATCTCCAGTCACTGACATACCATGACATAAAATGACTGTCAAATCCCATCTTTGATTGCCTCCATTGGTGCATTTTCACCAAGTCTTAACCTTTCCCGTGTTGTCGGAAGTTCTCTGAACAAGCTTCGAGAGCCACAGTGACAGCTCTGCCTGAGACAAACAACACCCGGCTTTCTCCGGACTTAATGCCTTTGTTAATTTGTTTACCTTGATCAAATAGACCTCATCACTGGAGGAATTTGTCTCTAGAATGTGTTTGGCGGGTCCTGAGCTATAACTCAACACAGTCACTCCATTTGTCAGAGAGAGCCTTGACAGTCAGCCTAATTAGTTTGGTCGTGACAAAGGAGCTGTCTTGAGGAAACTGGGAACATCAATCCATCCATGTAGGCATGTGTTTTCATAATGCAGCCAATAGCAGAAACATGCCTGTTAGGTGTCGGGTGAAACTGCATGCATGACGAGGTCTAATAATAAGTTTGGTTAAAAAATAATTGCTTTAAAGTTGTAAATATCTGTTTGTTTATCAGGTTATTGAGTATGTTTTGCTAAGATGCCAAGCAGTTATTTCATTCCTGAGTGTTTTGATAAAACCTGCATACAAATTACAAAGGAAGCATGTTGCGTAAGACATAATTTAGTGATACAGTAAAGATAGCCTAGGATGCCTTGCCTCTCGGTGTAAATTTTCAGACCCCTTTATGTAGACCTGTCTGAGTTGGAGAATGAAAATACTCCCCATCTCATCAAATGAGATGGAATGCTGAAAGCATTTTATTTCTATCAATTTTCCATTTTTATATGACTTTTATAATGTCTGATATTGCTTTTGTAGACATTCATATATTTTATGAAGCACATCATATAAACTGAAAGCAATCATTTGCAGTTTTTCCTGAAAACGTTGTCTTGCTGCATTCAAAGAGGACAGTCAAGGGAGACTGTCATCTATCATTTAAGAGTCATTTTAACAGCACGACATTAAAGTTAGTGGTTCTCAGCCTCTCCTGACATTCCTAAAAGCCACTTCTACATAATCCGGAAACACAAAAAAATTACCAGTTCCCTCAACAGCTTTCTGGCCGCTGGCTGTCTTTTAAAATGTTCCACGACATCATTCTCTAGAGGACTGTTTTTGAGAGGCACTGTTCACACATTCACAATGAAAACATCCTCTCTGTCACTGTTACTGCTTCCCTGCCAACCGCAGCCCTCCTGTGTGTCTACTACATTTCTGAGTTATTAAAGCTTCAAATATTCATGTAATTAAATATTTATAAATATGGGTGAGTTTTGTTAAAGTTGCCATCAGTGCGTCTGCTAAAGTGGCTCCACAGAATAACTGAATATACCTCATATGTGTATACATGTCTGTCTGCAAGAAAGCAGAGTATTTTATACTTTTTTTATGTCACTCATTCAGTCACTGTATTGACTTTTTCCACTCAGAAGTGCATAATGCTTGTTGCTTATCTTGTTTACTCTACAATATATTGCTCAATTATCTTTTTGCGCTTTATTATTAAAGGGTCAGTTCATACAAATTCTAAAAAGTAAATAACATGTGGGTGGTATCTCGTCATACACATTTTTAGACTTCTGCCACAACCCTAGTAGAGCCGACATAAATGGGATAAATTGAAAGACATATTGCTGTTGAGTTTTTCTAATGTCATCATTTTAAGATCTGTGCACCACATACAAAACTGTCTTCACCTGACCATCCCCTCCTTTTCTCTCACACATAGACACATGCAGAGATATACACATTTTTTGTATGTACAGTGTTTTCACCTTTATATCCAGTCTGCTCAGTAATATCATGCAGTACCCAGGCCGCAAGCAATAGTGCAGGTAAAGTGATGTACTCTACATTCTGGTTCTTCAAGGCACACATGCGCATACGTAAGATGAGCCACATCCACTGAAGTGATTTCATCCCCCATGGAGAAGAGATTGGTAATGTTTTCAACCTTTGGAGAAATCATTGCCAGGTTTGAGAGAGAAGAAGAGACCTTTTGTAGCCTCATGGCCTCAAAAGGCCTTAAAGAATCTCTGTAAACCCTGGGCTCCATCTTGCAACCAGCGTTTGATGTCAATTGAGTAAGACAGACTGACTGCGATCTACACAGCAGCCTTTCATTTTGCCAGCAAGAGTAGTGGCAGCAGTATTCTCACACTAAGGCATATTGATTTCACAACTTTCTACAAAGATGGTACAAAGCAAGTTGATGTTGCTTAGCATTTTCATATCACCTTTGTTCATTTGCTTTGGTGAGACTCAAAGCTAAGGTTGGAGTAAAGAAAATTATGAGTTGATTTGACCACTGTGAGGCAGCGTCCAAGATTGGCTATTGTGTTAGATGATAGACAAAGACAAATCTATTTTCCATTTATCTCATCTCAGCCCAAAGAAATATTGCATCTAAATAGAATTTAGCCCGCTGTGCTGATGCAGCACAGACGTTAATGGAAATTAACATTCATAGCCAGACGTGTTTTATCTGCTCCTGCATTTTGTTTGCACACCTTGCTGTTCAGCACACAGTCACTTTAAATGTAATGAAGTCTCAGTGGTTTTCGGAGCCTGTTCGCTCAAAGTGAGAGGAGCAATTGTTTGAGTTTTCTTGTTTTTTAACTTGTTTGCTTGTTGGGTTTGTGCTGTGGTAACATGATTTTTAAGCACTGTAGTTCATGGAATTGTTGTACTGGTGGTGTGGCACAAGACATATTCTCATGGTGACAATTGACCATTTGCTAAAGTGATTTCCCATCATAGCTTAGCAACTATAACTGGCACCTGTCAAGCTTTGGATTTGTCAACATGCCGAAACTGTGTTTGTGGGACTCTAGTAAGAGATATTCAGTATTTAGAGAGTGTGGAAGGTGGTGTCTTTTCTCAGCCTTTTCCAAACCAAAATTACAAGAGCAAAAGTGTAAGGAATGGATTAAATTGTGTGTTTTTCTGCTCTGATGTAACCTGCAAACATTAAGTAGCTTACTACCTACTATGTGAGGCAAGCTCTACTTCCAAGGCCGAGGAGCACATCATTAACAAACTACCTTTGTTTGGTTACAAGTAACATTAAATAAGCCTAATTCATGACTAGCACGTCTACTTTGTAGTATTTCCCTGCAGTGAAGAAGCCGGTGCTGGATACAATTAAAATTTAGGGTAACATTAATATTACCTGAGATAGCATTACGTTTGCCAAACACGTTGGTTAGTCCTCTTCCTAAAAGCCTTTTCTTTTTTAACATTAAAGTACTTTACTTTGTAACTAAAGGTCTACGGCACAGAGGAAGAACCTGATATAAAAACCTGATATATCGGTTTTGGATGCACACACAATACTTGTAAGTAGGATCAATTCATTGTTGGTTTGGCTCTGCACATGAGATTTGTTGACAGTAAGAACAGTATATAAAATAACCAGCCATATCCTTTAAAGGTAATATATTGATTGAAAATTCTAACAAGGATGTATACTAAGCAGCCAAACAGGGTTATGTTAGGACAAAATGGTCTCATGTTATTTTTCCTTATTAGGACTAACATCGATCGTCACCAGCTCAAAGTGAAAGGCTGCTTTTGTCTCCCTCTGTTTGAAATCAAGGACCCATTGTTTGACAAATTACTAAGAATTTTGAGCGGTAAATCTGCCAACTTTATCACTGCATGCGTCCTGTAAGAATGGAAAGCTTGACAGGCATTGCAACAATAATCTTGACTCATAGTATCTTGACTGAAATATTTCAATTATTTAAATAATTGTAATATAATCTATCCAGTTGTTGATGTGTTAGAACGAGAATGACTTGACCAGACAGGTAGAGACACAACTGGGTCAGTCAGCTACAATGGACATACAGCATAATACATAACCACAGCTGTCTATGGGCTCTCCTCATATCACTGTAGGCCATACCTGACACATACGGCAGAACCAGTAGATCCTCCTCTTCTTGTTGATAAACTGCACTTTACAAGCTAGTAGCATCAAAATTCAGCATGGATATGCAGCATGTCAGATACACTATGTATTTGTATGTCTGTGTGTGTGTGTGTGTGTGTTTGTGTGTTAATGTGTGGCTAGCAGGCAGAAAGCCAGCGTGACCCAACTTCAGCTTTTCAGCTTTAGTGCAGTGCTGCAGACAGCTGTGCCACAAACACGCTGCTGTGGATCACCGCGAGGGCCTTTTATTTAGGTCACATTCTGTGCTTCAGCGGCCAACAGAAGGGATCTCTGTCAACTGCAATGAATACCTTTAGTTGGACACAGCCCACTTTTTAAGTGCCCAGCAAGAAACGGGCACTGTGCATGTCTATGGGGTACGCAGTGTGTGAGATCACAGAGTATGTTGCAGAGGAGGGTGGGGGGTTGGCCACTATATATTTTCCATTTTTACTCTAACAATACACGAGTAATGTACTGGCTTAATTTTTTCCCAGAGTGATTTAATCCCCTGGTTTAGCACCAACAAGGAAATTGCATTAATAATTCTCCCAATTTTTCAATTAATCCAGCACCCAGTTTACCTCAAAGAAAATAATACATCTGACTCACTCTATATTCATGCTGATAAATACATCCTGCATGTGCCCTACACAGTGTCCTCTAGTTATGTAAAGAACTGACATGATATTTCATTCCACTCCTCTGTCTCCCTCATTTTCTCATGTTATGCACCCCACCCCCACAGTGGCCTTTGGTAGTGCATATAAATCGCAGTAATGAATTCCCCGCACAAGCTTGGCCACACTACTGTCACAGTGCTACAGCAGGGTGCGTGGGCTCTTATTATTGTCTCGTTACCTTCACCTCCAGTCCATTGGAAACAGTGTGGGTTCAGCAGCTAGCCAGCCACAGCCCCAGATGGGTAAGGGAGGCAGTTTAAGGGTGCTGATGGATGCCATTGTTTTCATGTCACCACGTAAGGGAAAGGTCGTTTATTGCCGGTTGCCGCGACCAGCCCGGAAGCTGTCAACTGGGTTTTACTGGCCAATTAGTTTGCCCTTAGAGGAGAAGTAGAGGTATAGAGGGATATTGTAGGATCAGGCTGTGATCATTTGTTATGTTTGTGTTGGGGGAGGGGATGTGCATGCGTGCACAATGTACAGGTGTAGTGTAAAGCAAAAATAAATGCTCTTGTTTAGTACTACCTGATATGTCGCATCCACTGTTCTATGAAAGCACTGGATTGACTTTGGGAAGATGCATTGGGCAGTTTTGGTAAAATCATCTGAGGGGATTAAGATTCTCTGCAGAGGATGCCTAAATCTCTGCAATTCTCAATGTATTTTTTTGTTGAGTTACACTGATCTTTCATTTCTAACAGTCCCCCTTGAATAAATATAGCACATTCCTAAGCTCAAAATAGATCTGAACTCTTCTTGATATATCGTCTTCCTTTGTTTCTCACTATTTCCTCGATCCCCTGTCACTTTTTCACTGAAATCTACCGGAGCAAATAGAGATGTGGAAGAGGAAGCTTGAGGACAGATCAGGGACTTCATGCCAAGTGGCTTCTATATTTAGAGATCCTCCTTTTGAAGTTTTGAAGGACAAAAATAAAAGGTAAAAAGAGAAGAATACGTCCACATCCTGTCAACATCAGCAAGTTTTCTCATCTGTGAAGGAGTGCCAAAAAGCATCTCCTTCAAATTAAAGCAGAGAAATTACGCTTTGCTCTCAGTGTATGCAAATATGAGATATTTATAATTCTATTTTCTGTCTCTCTCTTCTTGTTTGTTTGTCTGTTCTTCCTCATGGCTGTGTGTTTCTTTGTAGAGCTAGTTTTGGGGCCTGTGCAGACTTCCCGCAGCAGCAGTTGGATGTGCACGTTGACCTGGCCACGATGACAATGAAAGGCCTGTCCAGCAGCCGTAGTCACCACCACACGGTGACCTGCGACCCCTCTTACGACTCCATGACCCTGGGGCACTCGGATCGTCGATCCTACTTCCTCAATCCCGGAGAGTCTCATCCCGCTGACCACCCCTGCTACACCCAGCGCAGCTCCTTCCAGTCTGAGTGTGGTGGCTACCCTGATCTGGCCAGCTGCACCTTCCCTCGTAGACATTACAGCTCCCACCATGAGCTAAAGGAGGAGTGTGGTGCTCTGGTGCCTTACACAGGGCCAACAGGGAGCAATAAAGGAAGTGGAGGAGGTGGTGGAAACAATAACCGCATCCCTTCTAACCTGCTAGAGCAGTTTGACCGCCAGGCACCAGTACGGCGTGAAGGCTACCACACACTGCAGTACAAGCGCACTGCAGTAGAGCACCAGCGCAGTGACAGCCCCGGACGAATCCGCCACCTCGTTCACTCTGTTCAGAAGCTTTTCACCAAGTCCCACTCCCTGGAGGGGCCCTCAGGGTCTGGTGGAGGAGGAGGGAGTGGGAGGATGAATGGCAGCAAATCCAGTCCTGATGACCCACCCTCTTCTTCTGGCACCCTGAAGCACAGCAAGCGTAGTAAGAGCAAAGACCGCTCCAAGTCAGAGCCTAAGATGCGTACTGCCATCTCAGGCTACTGGAGCTCAGATGACACGCTTGATCGGGAGGTATGTCTCTACCACCATCACCACGGGGGGAGCAGTGGAGGCCCACCATCTGGAGTCATGACCATGGGGCGCCGCCCGGACAAATCCCAGTCGCAGTACTTCATGGAGTCCTACAACACCATCAGCGCCCATTCTCTCAAGACATCACGCAGCAACAACGATGTGAAGTGCTCGACGTGCTCCGGGGGCAGCAGTGGAGGGCTGCCTCTTGTGGGTGGCCTGGATGGCCAACTGCAGCTAAAGAAGAGTTCGTGGTCTTCTACTCTGACGGTGAGCAGAGCAAGAGAGGTCTACCAGAAGGCCTCAGTCAACCTAGATAAAGCTATAGTGAAAGCTGAGCAGGGACGCACCTGCCACTTCCTACAGGTAGGACTGTTACAACAGCCCCACCGCTCGCATGTCATGCTTCATGCATCTTCCATTGCCAGCTGCTCCTCCATGCTTCTGTATTTCTGCATGTATCTGTGTTTGTTTGTGTTTGTGTCTATGCAAATTAGAGAGATTGATCAGGGCAGTGGGCAAGACCCCATCCTGTCATTTCATGTATCTCAAATGATTATCAGTGTCATGTCCCTGGTATCATCATAAAGCATTTTGCAAACACACGCCATCCGCTCCCCTGCGTTTGTTTCCATGTGCATGGAAATATTCATATGTGAGCATGTGGATGTTTATGTCATTACTTGCGTTCTGTGCAGTATGTCAGAAGTCACGTTAGTGTACTTAGCCTTCACATTTATCCTCCAATGTGGTAAGCTGCTTTTATATCCGTTGTCTAACAGGTCAGGTTTATGTAGCTTCACCCTAAACCAGCATTTATTTTTTTACTGTATGCAAACACGTTTTAGCACTCTAAAGATACTGATTTAATGTGTTTACAGAGAATAGATGGTGAATTGTCACATAGGACTGTCTGCAGCTGCTGAGAATGTGGTGGTGGTCATGGCAGTGTTGGTGTGTCTGAGTGAGTGTGTGTGCATCTTATTCAAAACGAGAGTAGGGTGCTACTAAATGAGATCTGAGAGCGCCAGAGGTGAGCAGACAAAGAAAAGAAAGAAAAAACACTCCGCTCTCTAAGCCCAGCGGTCACACTACCCCTCTCAATTTCTAAACAC